>NC_069504.1:530984701-531584701 GCF_027579735.1 Bombina bombina | reverse complement strand
AAAAGACTGCGTTGCGGCTTTTAAAGTTTAAAAAATGGCAATTTCAGCGTAAAAGCAAAAAAAAAAATTATGTTTTTGCATGGAATTTCCATAGCGCCGGTATTACAGGATGTGCGTTGAGGCTAAAATGCTTGTGTTACAGCCTATACGCCATACCGCCATCTGAGAGCAGTAGTTATGAGTTTTGCGCCACAAAAATGTTTTACAAAACTCATAACTAAAGTGTTACAAAGTACACACCCATAAAATACCTATTAACCCCTAAACCGCCACTCTCCTGCATCGCTAACACTATATTAAACCTATTAACCCTTATTCTGCCGTCCACCCACATTGCGACTATTCAATAAAGTTATTAACCCCTAATCTGCTATCCACCCACATTGCCAACACTATTTAAATATATTAACCCATATTCCGCTGCTCCCCGACATCGCCACCACTAAATAAGTTATTAACCCCTAAACCTCCGGCCTCTCACATCTCTGCCAGTAAATAAACCTTTTAACCCCTAAACCGCCGGCCCCCCACATCACAAAGCACTAAACTATTAACCCCTAAACCTAACACCCCCCCTAACTTTAAATTAAAATTACAATATAACTCTATTTAAATAAATAAAAACGTACCTGTGAAATAAATATAAACTTAACATTAAACTATAATTTAACCTAACATAACTAATCTAATAAAATAAAAAATACTACCAATTAAAATATCTAAATTAACTAACACTAAGAAAAAAATAAAAAAATCTAAATGACAAAAAAAAATCCTATGAAAAATTTAAAAAATCTAAATTTACCAAAAATAATTAACACTAAAATCACGAAAAATAAAAAAAACACTAAGATTACAAAAAATAAATGAAATTATCAAAAATAAAAAAAAACACCTAATCTAATAGCCCTATAAAAATAAAAAAGCCCCCCTAAAATAAAAACACCCCCTAGCCTACAATAAACTACCAATAGCCCTTAAAGGGGCTTTTTGTAGGGCATTGCCCTAAAGAAATCAGCTCTTTTACCTGTAAAAAAAAAGTCCCCCCAACAGTAAAACCCACCAGCCAACCAACCCCCCCAAAATAAAATACCTAAGCTACCCATTTCCCCTAAAGAGGCATTTGTATGTGCATTGCCCTTAAAAGGGCATTTAGCTCTTTATCAAAGCCCTAATCTAAAAAAAAAAACAACAAAAAATAAAAAAATAAACTAACACTAATCTCAGAATTTTTTTCTTAGTGTTAGTTTTTTTTTTTTTTTTTTTTTTTTTTTAAATATATTTTTATTGAGGTTATAAAGCACATTACAGTAAATATTCAACCATTGACAATAAGGATATATCAGTAATTATATACCCCAAAACATATCAGAGAGGTAAAGACAAAGCCATTCTGGGCATGAAATTTGTACATCTCTGGAAGAAAATCAGAACCATATCTATATGATAAAGAACAGTGTCAGGTATTCATTTCACTGGCATTATAAACAACGAAATTAACAACCAGAATCCAGCAAACAAAAGTACAATTATTGGACAAATATAACCTGAGTGGAGATAGATGGTAATGGAAATGGAACCTCTTTTTTTTATATGATGGAAATGGTCCCCAAATTGCTGTTTGAATAGTTATTTTAATCTGGAAAATGGACAACGTTTGAGGCAATTGGGGGTTAGATTTTATTTGGCCACTTTTGGGCCAAGTTAGCGGGGAGGGGGAAAGGAAGTTCAGCGGGCGAGAGCCGCTCACAGTGAAATAAGGGGGGGGGGATGAGGGGCGGAGTTCTGTAAAATGTCAAGTTCGGAAAGTAGAGGGAGTAAACAAAGGTTATTTTCTATAAACAGAGGGGCATACATCAAAGAAACGATTTGTTGTATATTCAATCGAGAGGCAGGGACAGGGTTCACTCAGAATATAGTGATAAACAACATAAGGTGTATCCATAGGGCACAGCATTTCCATAGAATCCCGTTTATATATCAGTATATTAGGTTCTATTTAAAAGTTATAGATAATGTTCCATATGATATATGGCAGTCAGGTTCTTTCTCTGTTAAGGCTATCTAGTATACTTCCACACGGGTTAGGAGATTATGCTCTAGGGACTTGGCCATTGATCTGCTAATGTGTCACTATATGAATTAGATGTAAAAAATTACAGAGAGATTAGAAACATTCTAGTCGTAGGCATTTTTGAGAGCATATACATTCGAGTGAAATTCAAACAGACTTAACAACAGAATCATGCAAAGCTTAAAAGTCTTTATCCCAGAGATTAAATGAGCAGGAACGCTGTGCCCAAGGAGCTTAGGATAAGAAAAAGGAAAAAAGTGACCTGTCTGAGAACAATATGTGGGACTGGTGGGGACAGATATCATTTTGGAGGCCCTACTTAAAGGGTTATACGTGTACTAAAAATTTCAACAGAGACCAGAAATGTCTATATTAGACTCATTGCCAGCATAAACTGGGGGCGCTGTATTAGTCCATTTGCTATACTCAATCTACACCCTTATACTGCAGAGCTCAATACAACGCTTATAACTGCACACAAGATAAATCTATATGCTAAAGGTCCTGCATTAAACTCGTTACTATACATAATATATGCCCATATACAAGGGGTCCCGTATAAGACCTGTTACTATATGTAGACTTACGGGGATAAGTTTAACAGTAATTTCTCCACAGAGCTAACTTTTGGGTATCACCAGTCTTATTATTATAAGTATTTATATAGACAGTCAGAATATGACACTTATACTCTGATATCGCAAACGTTAATGCCTACATGATAAATGTCTCTTGTATAATAGACAGCTTGGTAACTACTATAGTGTTAACTAAGACGGCAGCCACCGCAGATTGCGCAGTACGCTAAACTCTCGAGTATATGTAGAGGCTCTAGTAGACTATACTTCATTCTCATAGGGTACGCATCATGACCAAAGATATGTCGTCCAGGACAGGCTGGGAAGGGAGCGTGAGGGGATAGGCATAGTAGTAAATTGCTATAATACAAACATCAAGTGAACCACATATGAAACTAAGTCAACCTGTATCTCAACCTAGGGAATACTTTAGTCTGGGCTGTATACTAAGAATTGTTTGAAAGGACTCAAAAATAGGGAACTTGCTATATATTTCAAAAGTGACATAACACAACTAGCAGTTCACACATGGGTAACACAGGTAACAGCATATAGGAATTATGAACAGATGAAGAGAGTGAGATACTCATATTAACAAAAATAAAAAATAAATGCAAATAACTGGAGTTGATCTATGCGCTGTCAGCTAATAGTTATCATATGTGAAATTGCAACGGCAGCTACCAACATGGCTGCAGGATCAAAACTATAGTGAAAAGTCATCAGTAAACCCTATCACCAAACAAGTTCATGGCTCACCACTAGGACAAGTTAGGGTTAACAGGCCGGAGGGCGCCAACTCCGCTCCGGGTATAGCATTATAGATTGTCTCTGCCTCATCCGATACCAGTTCGTGGGGGCCAGTGGGCGAGATGAATGAGGTCATCAGCTGATTGTCGGAGTCTCACAAGTCCCCGAAGCTGCATAGAGGCCATCAGCCAAAGTAGGTAAGAGGCAACCAACAAATCAGCCTTCTTGTTATCTATCAGAAGACGGAGCAGAGGCTCCACAGTAGGGTTGGGAGACGAGAGTGGGTCGGGGGTTCTTTGTTCCGCGTGTGCGAGGGTGATCTTGTCCCTGCGCTGCTCACAGGTTTCCAAGGCAGGAGTCTCAATCTGGTCATCCCTGTTAGTCAAGTCTAGAGTGGGAAGCAGCCAGGGAGAGGTAGATTGGGTGTTAGACTGCTGGCTCCCCTCTGTCTCTAGTGCCGTAGTGTCATCGGTAGGGCTAGTGACCGCATCCCTAAGAGACTGAGCAAGATCAGCGAACTGGGCGGACATTTTCTCTTCTAGCCATACAAGCCAGGATCCGACGGTGTCATAAGATATCTGAGCATCCATGTTAGCGATAGCTCCGTGAGCAGCAGAGGTGAAGGAATTGCGGAATAGAGTCTGCTCTTAGGTTACTCCATTGCAGTGGCGATAAGTATCTACTCCCTCAGACTTCAGCAATCCACCATGCCCAGAAACTATCACTCAAAGGGTTAGACATGCATATGCTGTAGAAAGTAATTGCCCCATTCTGATACTAGGAGGATGTGCTCTCTCTTCTCTATTCTGCTGTTAGATATGGCGATCGCCTGCAGACAAGTAAAAGTTGTGTGTATATGCGATCTAGACAAGATGGCGCCAATTAACGCTTCTCTGCTTCTCATTGACTTTTGCTTATTTCAGGATATGTCTCTAGTCTTTAAAATCCAGCCTTCACAGAACTTTTCTCCGCTCTACATAGCTTTAGGACTCAAAGGAACTACTCTGTTAAGGGTGTAATCTAGGGTTATAACATATCTTTTAACCCAGCTTTACGGAGCTCCAGAGAGATGCGACTATCCCAGAGCCCTACTAGGCTCCGCCCCCCGTGTTAGTTTTTTTTTAAAAATTTGTAATTTAGATATTTTAATTAGTAGTATTTTTTATTTCATTAGATAAGTTATGCAAGGTTAATTTATAGTTTAATGTTAGATTTATATTTATTTCACAGGTAAGTTTTTTTTAAATTTAAATAGATTTATATTGTAACTTTAATTTAAAGTTAGGGGGGTGTTAGGGTTAATAGTTAATAGTTTAATTAAGTGTTTTGCGATGTGGGGGGGCCGGAGGTTTAGGAGTTAATAACTTTATTATAGTGGCGGCGATGTCGGGGAGGGGCGGATTAGGGGTTAATAGCTTTTTTTAGTGGCGGCGATGTCGGGGCGGCAGATTATCGGTTAATAACTTTATTCAGGTGTCGGCGATGTCGGGGCGGCAGATTAGAGGTGTTTAGAATTGGGGTTTATGTTAGGGTGTTAGGTTTAAATGTAACTTTTTTTTTCCCCATAGAAATCAATGGGGCTGCGTTACGGAGATTTTTAATTCCACGATCAAAGGTGTTAGTTTTTTTTCTTACACTCTCTTCCCATTTATATCTATAGGGGAAAGCGTGCACAAGCACGTCAAAGCAGCCCTTGGATTTTATGCGGTATGGAGCTTAACGCCACCATATCGCACGCACAAGGAGGCTTTTCAGAAACTCGTAATAGCAGCACTATGGAGGGTGAAATAACGCAACTTTTTTAACGCAAATCTTCCAATTTACTTCTATTAGCAAATTTGCTTTATTCTCTTGGTACCCTTTATTGAAGGAGCAGTAATGCACTAATGGGAGATAGCTGATCACATCAGGTGAGCTAATGACAAAGTAATAAATGTGCAGCGAGCATTTAGCAGCTAGCAGTGTTCCACCTGAATTAATCAAAGCACTAAGATGAAACTAAGGTTATTGTGCAAAAAGGTACCTCCAAATCTAGGAATGTTTAGTGAAAAATATAATGAAACCGCAATTAAAAATCTTAGATAAATTTAGGTTACCTAAATATTCCACTATGTATGGCAATGTTATGTTATATATATATATATATCTATATATATATATATATATATATATATATATATATATATATATATATATATATATATATATATATATATATATATTTATATATAAATATATATTATATATATATATATATATGTATATATATATATATAAATATATATGTATATATGTATATACTGTATATCCCAAAGTCAGAAAGCACTTAATGGACTTCTTCAAATAGGAATGTAATTGAGTTCCAATATTAAAAAGCTCATGACATTTCGGGCACCATTCCGGTCCCTTTGTCAAATGATTTCTTCAGGACAAAACATGTAAGTTTTGTTTCTTATTTGAAGAAGTCCATTGAGTGCTTTCTGACTTTGGGATATTGCATTACACTCACCTAGATTACGAGTAATTTCAGTGTTAAAACAGCACCTCAGTCAATACAAGTCTTGTCGGTATAGCTGTATCGCAAGCCTTTTAGCCTGTAACGCAACGTCAGTCCCGAACACATAAAAATGAAGTCTTTTGGGGGGTGGAGCAAACGGTCGATAATGATGGTCGCACTTCACTGAAGCTCTGTATGCAAGCTGGGTGTAAACGGCACCAAATGAAGCCGGCTTAACGCTAAAGCTACATGCCTGAACATTTCACCTCCAGACATAGAAGAAGTTTCCTCACTTTCGCCATCATCAGCTAGGCGTGATAGCCCAAAGCCTCAAAGGCGTCCCTGGATGGAGACATCAACAAGGCAAAACTAACGTAGACAAACCGGCTCAGCTGGCACCAATAAAGAACCTCCATGAGAGTAGATACGTAACTATGACATTTGATTATTGTGCTTTCTTTGTGGATCTGCTGTTTTTTTTTCCCACAGGTAAATCAGAGACTGTACACACTGCATTGTAAACCATTACTTTACTGTTAACGCTGGCCTAGTTCTGCAGCGTTATTTATTAGTTTTCTCTGTAGATTCAACCAAACAAAGTAGTTAAACTGTGTATCACCTGTTTTTACACCTATGATGTATTCTGGACTTCCTGTTGGGCTGTTTAGCAAGCCTCTGTGTTTGTTCACTTCCTGATCTGATTAGCAGATTTTCATGAGAAATGTCTGTTTGTTAAATACCATTTGATATTCCAGGTTGTATTTTTTCACTTGTATTACTTGTTTTAATATATTGTTGCATAATCCTGTTTTTACAACTTATAGCCTAATGTTATATAAAAGCAATATTCACTTGCATGTACTAACCAGGAAAGCCGTGACTTTCATACTATTTTTTTTTCTTCACATTTCTTTGTAGCAAATGTGCACCCAGTTTGCCTTATAGCTCCCTACACACATAACACTTTACTCAGAACCTAATTTGGTTCTGTTGCATTCATACGACCTTCAAAACAATTCCCTTGGATAACCCCATCCCCTACCCCTATTCCATTCTCTACTCACCTGTTCCCCTTCTGGTAATTTATTATTTTGATATACTTTTACCTAACCTCTATTAGCATTCTACATAATGGCAACTCATACACAAGATAGACCAATACACATAGCCACCAAGAATGTAAAGGGATTCTTATATGCTGAAAAACAGTCAATAGCACTACATGACTTCCATAAAAAACAATTAGATATCATTATGGTTCAAGAAACCCACTTTAAAAAACTCATGAAACAAAACTCTCATCTCGATACTATGACCAGTATTACCTTAGCTTAGGCCCCACCAGACACAATGGTGTATGCACGCTATTGAAACGTAAAACTTCATTTGAGTTATTGCAACAATTCTGTGATACAGAGGGTAGGATACTGATCCTGGTTGGCCTCTATTATCGAAAACCTATTACAATAACCAACATATACGCCCCTGTAAAACCAACTCCTTTTTTCTTTCACAAAGTCACTAATAAGCTCCTCGATATATCAAAAGGTTTGATTATTGTCGGCGGAGAGTTCAATTACCCCCTAGAACCGGCTCTTGATACTTCAATGGGTAAATCCTATCTCCGGCACCACCAGATGAGAAATAACAACTTGCTGCTAAAATCGCTCACACTCTTTGACACATGGAGAACTGTCCACACATCTACTAAAGACTACATGATTTTTTTTCCATTCACAACACTCCTATACAAGACTTGACTATATATTTTGTGACCAAGCGTTCCTCTCAAATTTGACTCAAAGATCTCACATACACCTTGGTCAGATCATAGTTTAGTGAAGACTACCTTTAAATGGTCATCTAAACCAAAACATAGAAAAGACTGGAAAATCAATGAGCACATCCTCACAGACAATGACATTCTAGACCAGCTTATCAAATACACAGACAAATACTTTTGCATTAACATTTCCTCTGAAACCTCTATCACAAATAATTGGGAGGCATATAAGTGCTACATTAGGGGAATTATTATTCAACTTACTGCGAAACTTAACAAAAAAAAGGAATGCCATGTTTACCACCCTGGCTGTCACATTCTCTCTGTCGCAGAGCATCTACATAAGCAAGCCCCACATTCCCTACAAAAATTAGCCAACCTAATGGAAGCTAGAGATGCTCAAATGCGTGCCCTTACCACTAAAGCTAAATTTTTCGCTGAAACTAACAAAGCAGGATGCATGCTAGCTAGGTCCCTAAAGAGACAAAGATATCTTGAGTCCATTAATGTGCTGATCCTCCCGGAGGAGGATATGCATGCTCTAGACTCCCCAAGAACAATACAAGAGGTAGCAGACACGATCAAATCCCTACCTGCGGGTAAGTCCCCTGGGCCGGATAGGCTCACTGCCAAATTTGATCAAATACTCCAATGCAATCTTAGTCACCATTTACATAAGTTGTTTCACTCCATAGATCAAGGATATTCATTTTCTCAGCCACTCTTAGAAGCCATGATAACAGTTATCCCCAAACCTGATAAACCCAAAGATCTAGTCAACAATTATAGACCAATATCGCTTATAAACGTCAACATTAAGATATACGCAAAGATAATAGCAAACCATCTTAACTTACTCCTCCCAAAAATTATATACCCAGACCAGGTTGGGTTTGTCAGAGGCCGAGAGGCCAAAGACAACACTATCAGAGTGCTCCATACATTACAGACATCCCACGGCTAAAAAAGTCTTTTGACAGGGTTGACTGGCATTTCATGTGGTCGACCCTGTCAAAATTTAGTTTTTCGAATAAATTTGTAACTAGAAACAGGCCCTATATTCCAATCCCCGAGCTAAAGTCAAAGTCAACAATACTGTTTCCCAATCCTTCCAAATATTAAATGGCACCCGTCAAGGATGTCCATTGTCCCCTTTATTGTTCACCATTACAGTCGAGATATTAACAATTCAGATTAGGAGTAATTTAAATATTTAGGATTTTTCATTTGGTAATATAACGCAAAATGCCTTCTTTTTGCAGATGACATTATTTTTACATTGCAATCGCCATCAACCTCTCTACCGGCACTTATACAAGTGTTGGAAAGATATAAACAAGTTTCCAACTATTCTATAAATATGGAGAAATTTAGGACTTTTAACTACATAATACTCCTTTTACTATTACTAGTTCCCTTAAATACTTAGGAATGATTATCCCGAAATATCCCCGGGATTTACACCAAGAGAATTATTTAAAACTTCAAACTAATGTGTCTTCCCTGTTGGTGACTTGGCATAAAAAGGGCCACTTATCTTGGATAGGTCGCATTAACACCATAAAAATGATGATCATCCCTAAATACCTATACGTATTTCAAGCACTTCCTATTTTGTTGCCACACCATTACTTGGCAACCCAACAAAAATGTTTAGAATCCTTCATCTGGGCATATAAAAAGCCAAGAGTGGCTCGTAACACCCTTTATTTGAGTAAGGAGGATGGAGGATTGAATGTACCCAACTTAGCACTTTACTACAAAGCTATGCACCTCATGCGGATAATAGCGTGGAATCATAACCTTCCATCCAAACTCTGGATTCAAATTGAAGCTACCCTGGTTAAACAACACCTGATGAGGGATGTTTGTTGGATCCCTAAGTCACATAGACCTATCTTGACTATGCATAATAATTATATCAGGGCTACGCTAAATATTTGGGACGCTCTTATTCAGTGACCTAATGAACTCTCTTCCCCAATCTTGCCTTTAACTCCATTACTAAACCATACCTTTTTTTTTTAATCACAGTCAGTTTAAGTTTGATGCAGAGAACATTCTGCATAAAAATCTACCTCTATTCTTTTAATTGAATCATCGCAGGTAAAGGATAGAATAGCATTGAGGGACACCTTGGGCTCCCCATTCCATAGTTGGTTTTAATACCATCAAATTCGTTAAGCAATCCATGAGTGCCCATACAAAAAAGATATCACTAGAATTCTTAATCCCTTTAAAAAAATATGTCTTAAACTTAATATTAAAAAAGCTCACCTGTCCATTTCATATAAGATTCTTAGAGGAACATTCCCACATAAAAGGCCAAAATATACCTCTAAATGGGAATCAGAACTGCAGACTCAATTCCCAGATACTTGGAGATGAGGTTTCCATCTGACCCATTCTTCTTCTGTCTCATTAGCTTTGGCAGAACTAAACTACAAAATTCTTTCACGCTGGTACCTTACTCCCCAGAGAGTCCATGAGATATTCCCAGGTGCTAATTCCAGTTGCTGGAGACGTTGTGGCGAGATTGGCACACATTCCCATATATGGTGGACATGCCCCAAACTATTGAATTATTGGTCCCAACTGGAACGGTGCATCAACCTTACCCTGGTCATAGAACTCTCTCTCTCTCTCTGCACCAATGATTTTACTCAACCACATTCCTAATGTGGGATGTGCATAAACAAAAAAAGCTACTGCAATTGATGCTTACATGTGCTAAATGTATTATCCCCAGACTCTGGAAACTACAACAGCCTCCCACATTCCAGCAATGGGAATCTGAATTGAATCATATATTGTCTTTGGAAAAGACATTATTGCTTTATTGGTAAAATAGACTTTATACTAGATGTAATCTATATTTGGGAGAAGAGATTGGCCCATATTTATCAAGCTCCGTACGGAGCTTGAAGGGCCGTGTTTCTGGCGAGTCTTCAGACTCGCCAGAAACAGCAGTTATGAAGCAGCGGTCACAAAGACCGCTGCTCCATAACCTGTCCGCCTGCTCTGAGCAGGCGGACACACATAGCCGGAAATCAACCCGATCCAGTATGATCGGGTTGATTGACACCCCCCTGCTGGTGGCCGATTGGCCGGGAGTCTGCAGGGGGCGGCGTTGCACCAGCAGCTCTTGGGAGCTGCTGGTGCAATGCTGAATACGGCAAGCGTATTGCTCGCCGTATTCAGCGAGGTCTGGCGGACCTGATCCGCAGTGTCGGATCAGGTCCGCCAGACCTTGATAAATAGAGCCCATCGTGTATATAACACTGGAAACAATCTTTTGACTAGTGGCGATGCTTGGTGCGCTGTTCTAAAGAACTATGACTGAAGAGGTTTTACTTTCCTCATTTTCTTTATTTCTATTTTTTTTTTTTTTTTTTACTTTTATCTCTATTTCTGTATGATGTGATTGAAACATCAATGCAAAATGTTGATACAATTCCCTTTCCCCTCGTTCCCTCTAAATAGTTTTATTCCCTTCCCATTTTCTTTTACTTTTGTAAAGTTGCTCCATATTGTACTGGAATATATGTGAAATAACCTAATTCATGGTAATTTTTAAAAAAAGTACATTTATATATGTTTGATTGTATATGAAAATGTCAATAAAAATCATCTAATCTAAAAAATGAAGTTTTTTCATGGGACTTACCATAGCGCAGCCATTACGAGTTTTGCGGTGAGGCTAAAAAGCTTGCATTGCAGCCTATACTGACAAGATCCGTTTCGCAATCTGAGAGCAGTAGTTATGAGTTTTACGCAACAAAACTGTTACATAAAACTCATAACTAAACTGTCACAAAGTACACTAACACCCATAAACTACCTATTAACCCCTAAACCGAGGCCCTCCCGCATCGCAAATACTATATTAAAGTTATTAATCGCTAATCTGCCGCTCCCAACATCGCCGACATTATTAAAAATTATTAACCCCTATTCCGCAGCTCCCCGACATCGCCACCACTATACTAAAGTTATTAACCCCTAAACCACTGCCAAACACTATTTAAACATTATTAACCCCTAATCTGCTGTCCGTCCACATCGTCCCCACTATACTAAAGTTATTAAGCCCTACACCACCGTCACTATAATAAACCTATTAACAGCTAAATTGCAAGCCCCCCACAATGAAATATACTAAATTAAACTATTAACCCCTAAACCGAAGCCCCCCTACATCGCAATAAACTAATTTAAACTAGTAACCCCTAAACCTAACGCCCCCTAATTTTATATTAAAATTACAATTTACCTATCTTAAATTAAAACTTACCTGTCAAATTAAAAAAAACTAAGTTTAAACTAACAATTAAAATAATATAAGTATTAAACTAAAATTAAACTAACTACCAATTAAATTAAACTAAAATACACATTAATAAAATCCTAACACTACTCTAAAAATTACAAACTATCGGCCAGATTACAAGTTGTGCGTTATGAGGGGTGCGTTAGTTACATGTACTTTATTTCCATTGCGCACTTTTCATAACATTGGCATTACGAGTCTCCAAACAACCTCGTAACGTGTTGCGGTAACACGACTTCAGCGTTTATTTTTTACGAGTAATCACGGCAGCGTTAAACATTCTCCCATAGAGATCAATGATAAATGAAAGAAGCATGGATTTTTCAGCTAACACTCGATCTCGAGAGAAATACGCACTGCTCTGTCATATTACGTATACGGAATAATGCACAACAAAAACACACATCAAATGTACAAACAACAATCACGCAACATAGCACATACGCATTACACATTCACAATCGGAAAAGAAAGAGAATGCACAACATTTACGCTAAACGAGGAATACATAAATACGTTATAATCTTGCAACACAGAACAAAACAACACGAAAAAAGAATTGCACACTCATACACAAACAAAACATTCGCATTCAAGATTACGGAACATTAGTACAAATAAACATTTACAACAATTCAGAAATACGACACCATCATAAATATGTATTTACATTTACAGATACTACTTTTGGACAATGTTATGCAAAACGATCACTATGACATCATCGCATTAATACACATTCCACAAATACTAACTCAATATGAGCATGCGCAAATTCACACAAATAATACACATTGCACATATACTAATTACAAACAAAGCACACCTGAACATAATTTTCTTTGCAAACCGGTACATCATTAAACATTTACATAGGGTATATAAGCACGCTACAAGCATGGCTTCTTTGACTGTGTTGCTGGAGGATTTTGTGAGATTATAGAGATTTAGTGAGTTACTGTTATTGCGAGAGTTAGTGTTAGTGTGAGAGAGTGAGTTAGTGTTATTGTGAGAGTTAGTTAGTGGTAGTGTGAGATAGTGAATTAGTGTTATTGTGAGAGTTAGTTAGTGGTAGTGTGAGATAGTGAGTTAGTGATAGTGTGAGAGTTAGTTAGTGGTAGTGTGAGAGTTAGTTAGTGGTAGAGTGAGATAGTGAGTTAGTGTTAGTGTGAGAATTAGTTGTAGTGTGATAGTGGTAGTGTGAGATAGTGAGTTAGTGAGAGAGCGTTAGTGAGTGAAAGTTTGTTTGGGTGAGTGTGCAAGTGTTTTTTCTGAATACTTAAATAAACACATTTACACACAAACATATTCAATACATACATACACTTATCAATAACACTACATACACTCCATACCCCATCCCCTCTCATACTACACTCCATGCCTCATTCCCTTTCATCCCATACCCCATACCCCATTCCCTTTCAGCCCATACCCCATTTTCTTTAAGCCCATACCCATGCCATAGTTAGATTTTGTTTACATATCCTCCTTTTAGTCTTTTTCTACATTTTTGTCTGTTTAATACCCCTTACCCTCTTTTATTTATATCCCTTTCACACTTTTTGCACTTTTTACTGTTTGTTATTTATTTTGACCCCTTTCATTTGGGCACATTTACTTTTTGTTTGAGTATGTCTGGAGGGGGGGATAGGGGGCAGATTAGCCCGCAGCTATTAGATCTGATTAGGCAGCATCTTAGAGAAGAGATTGTAGGGGAGGTCAGGCAGGAGGTTAGTCAGGAGAGAGGGAGGGGGAGAGGGAGGGGGACAGGAAGGGGGACAGGAAGGGGGAGAGGAAGCGGTGGGTGGAACCGGCCACTTTGTTCAAGATGAACAAGTGGCTAGGCCCAGTGGCGTGCAGTGTAGAGCTTCACAGTCCGGGAAACAGAGGCTCACATCACAGCGGAAAGTTAAGCTGAGTAGGGAGGCGAGATATACCATGGATGAGAAGGAGGCCCTCATAGAGGCTTATATGGAGAGGGCTAGGAGGTTGCAGGCTCAGAAGGCCACCCCTAAGGAGAAGAAGAAACTATGGCTGGAGATCAGGGATGCTGTTAATGCAGTGGGGGTCCATAACAGGGATGTCAATTCTATATAGCATCGCTATTGGGACTGCAGAATGGAACTAAAAAGAAAGCTCTCAAGGGAGAACCAATATCTAACAGGGACCTGTGGTGATCCTGAAATGATCGTTGAATATTCCCCATGGAAGGAAATGATGCTTCCCAGCATCTCCTAGGTGGCCATAGTCGGTATCGGAGGAGTTGATACCGGGAACCTGCCACTCTCATCTTCCGGTAAGCTCATTTAATAATCTCTTTACATCAAAAATAAATAATGTATTTAAGGATATGATTAATGCAATTACGCATTTTTAGACATTATTACGTAAACGCATTCACAATTACCTTGCGAAAGTTGCATTTCACGAAAAGCCATCACATTAGTATCTAGTCTACAGATTAGGTGTGCATTTAAACTGACTGAAAACAAACACAAAAACACATTCAGATTGACCATATAGATATGAGAAACACGGTTTGGAAAATGCGGAAATCGTATTGATTATTATATTTGAAAGTGAATTAATGAGGCTGCATTTGTAATTCTATTGTAAGCAAAAGCATTTACATCTTTATTTGGAACTGTGCTAATATCTCGATTTCTTTCTTTTTACAATATACAGAGTCTGAGCCTGGGGAGGAGGCAGCACAGCACCCACAGGCTCCTCCTTCACCCAGGTATGAGAGTGGTGCAGATGACTCGCCACCTCGGGGAGACATGGAAGACATCCCTGTAGCCTCATCCTCTGAAGAAGCCCCCACTGCAGAAGAGATCCCTGCAGCAGCCCCTCCTGCGCCAGCAGCCCCTCCTGCACCAGCAGCCCCTCCTGCACCAGCAGCCCTCCGTGCACCAGCAGCTACTCAGGAGCAGATACCAGCAGAGATAGCAGAGCTGCAGATTTTAAAAGATTTTCTAGAAGAGATGCGTGCCTCCTGGAGGGAACAGGCGGAAAGCAGAGTCCAGCTGATGGAAGCAATTATGATATTCTTCAAGACCAAAGAGAGATTCGCCAAGATCAAAGAGAGATGTTGAATACTCTTAAGGATATATTGCAGGTCCTTTGGGAGGTGCATAATGCACCATCTGCTGCTGCCCCATCTGCTGCTGCTGCTGGACCATCTGCTGCTGGACCATCTGATCCTGGGCCATCTGCTGCTGGACTATCTGGTCCTGGCCCTCCTCCATCTCATCCTAAATCTCCTCCTCAGCCAGGTGATCCCAGTACTCCTCCTTCCCCTCTTCCCCAAACATCTCCTATGAGAACTCGTTGGAGGGGGCAGTTGCCCCCCCCCAGAGCCTCAGTTTCGTGGGAAGAGGGGAAGGAAGAGGAAGTATTTTTTTTATATATTTAATGTGTAATGGATAGGTATGTGATGATGTGGTCTTCTTACACTTGTGGAGCACACTCTGTATAAAATCTGCTTCTATGGGACTGGGTCCATGGAGGAAAATTGTTTGCAGAGTATGTTTTACAAGTGTGTGGAGACCACATCATCACATACCTATCCTTGTTGATTACATTGATTGGTTTCTGTGATGTGATGTCTAAACTGTTTCCCTAATCTCCAACAAAATGACCATTACAATTATACATGATGGTATATCACTGTTTTGATGCCAACAACACAGTTTAAAGGGACAGTCATAACATTAATTATTGTTGGTTACAAAGAAAACACTTTATTAAGCATTATCAAGTTTTGAAAAACAAGACTTAGAGAAATACATGTTTTACTTCTGTGATTAACCTTGTATCTATGCCTGTATCTATGAAAAATGACTACTTATTTCTGTTCTTTTGGCAGACCTGCATTTCAGCCAATCACTGATCAATCCAGGGTAACTATACTGCATGAGCTCAATGTTTTCTATATGAAAAACAAAAAATAATGCCCTCTAGTGGTCAAAATGCACTCAGATTATATGCACTCTTCAAGGTCTAAGAAATGAGCAGATGAACCTCCTAGGTTTAGCTATGAACTAAGAACACCAAGAGAACTAAGATAAATTGTTGATAAAAGTTTGAGATATATTTTCTAAAAATTGCATTTTTTGAGATTTAAATCCTTACTGTTTTGATTGACTTGACTGTCCCTTTAAACAAGAACATATGCTAACATATACTAAGCCTTAGGGATTGTTGGTATATCTACACGTACTTGTTTAAACAAGAAAATATTTTAATAGGATACTAAGCCTGTATGCCATATTTCTCTCGACGTGTTAAATAAAGTCTATTTTATTAAAGATACATTATAGTGTTTGAATTATTTAAGAAAGACATTTCATTTAGAAGGAATCTGGTTTCATGTCCTTTTAAGAGTTACATTAGAAATATATGCTCACAGTAATATATTTGGAGATTAACAATGTGGAAGTCATACATGACACAATACTGAGCATTTACATTAAAGGGACAGTATACACTCATTTTCATAGAACTGCATGTAATAGTCACTACTATAAAGAACAAGATGCCCAGATACTGATATAAAAATCCATGATAAAACGGTTTAAAGACTTACTTAGAAACTCTCAGCTCCCCCTTCTTTTGCATATAAAAAGACCCTTTACACAAACAGGAGCAAGCTGGAGAAGGTAGCTGACGGTATTCACATCAAACTTTGGGGCTTGGTTAGGAGTCAGAAAATCACAGCAATGTTATTTAAAAATAAGCAAAACTATACATAAAAAAAAAAAAAAAGATTATGGGCTATATAAATAGATTATCTACAAAACATATATGCTAAGAAAAATGAGTGTATAATGTCTTTTTAAGAAAAAAGATCAGGACATAACAGATAGAATAAGTAGGTATCTCATATATTTATCATATGATAAAGGTCAATGCATATTGATTACTTGATTCAAATACAAAAGCGCATCTTTAGGAATTAGATATGTAGAAAATTCAACAAAACACAGTAATTATTTATAAAAAGGAAAATATTGTTGACAAACATATTAAACAAGATGTAGTATATTCATGGATTGTCACTTGCCTCCAAATATATTATGCATGAAAAACATATTGCCTTCATTTGTTTCTTCAATGAGACAGCCATCAAAAGAGATTTTTGTGTTCTTTATCAGCTATGGTTCAACAATGTACATGATTGACACAATCCATAATCGACATGGTTTTAAACTTGTCTTCTCATTCGCAAACGTGGGTTACGTGCAAAATTAAATATTGCGGGACAACGTAATCCAATCAGACGGATTTAAAACCTTTGCATGTGACGTCTTAAGCAACATGGCGCATACGAGATCATGTAAAAACGGCATCCAATCCAAGTACTCATTTTACAGCTTGGCATGTGACATCTTAAGCAACATAGCGCATCTGAGATCACGTAAAATGTCAGCCAATCAAAGGCGTATCCGAGATTGCGTAAAAACGGCATCCAATCCAAGAACTAATTTTACAGTTTGGCATGTGACATCTTAAGCAACATGGCGCGTCCGAGATCACGTAAAAACGGCATCCAATCCAAGAACTTATTTTACAGCTTGGCATGTGACGTCTTAAGCAACATGGCGCATCCGAGATCACGTAAAATAGTCAGCCAATCAAAGGCGCATCTGAGATCGCGTAAAAACAGCAATCAATCCAAGAACTCATTTTACAGCTTGGCATGTGACGTCTTAAGAAACATGGCGCATCTGAGATCGTGTAAAAACGGCATCCAATCCAAAAACTAATTTTACAGCTTGGCATGTGACGTCTTAAGCAACATGGCTAATCCGAGATCACGTAAAAACGGCATGCAATCCAAGAACTCATTTTACAGCTTGGCATGTGACGTCTTAAGCAACATGGCGCATCCGAGATCACGTAAAAACATCAGCCAATCAAAGGCGCATCTGAGATTGCGTAAAATCCAAGAACTCATTTTACAGCTTGGCATGTGATGTCTTAAGCAACATGGCACATCCGAGATCGCGTAAAAATGGCATCCAATCCAATAACTCATTTTACAGCTTGGCATGTGACGTCTTAAGCAACATGGCGCATCCGAGATCGTGTAAAAACGCCAGTCAATCAAAGGCGCATCCGAGATCACGTAAAAACGGCATCCAATCCAAGAACTCATTTTACAGCTTGGCATGTGATGTCTTAAGCAACATGGCACATCCGAGATCGCGTAAAAATGGCATCCAATCCAAGAACTCATTTTACAGCTTGGCATGTGACGTCTTAAGCAACATGGCGCATCCAAGATTGCATAAAAACGTCAGCCAATCAAAGGCGCATCCGAGATCACGTAAAAACGGCATCCAATCCAAGAACTCATTTTACAGCTTGGCATGTGATGTCTTAAGCAACATGGCGCATCCGAGATCGCGTAAAAACGTCAGCCAATCAAAGGCGCATCCGAGATCGCGTAAAAACGGCATCCAATCCAAGAACTCATTTTACAGCTTTGCATGTCAATAAGAAATGTATTTATATTTTAAAAACTAGTATGTGCTATATTGTTATCTATGAATGTCACGCTAGATAACGTAATACTGTGATATATGAAATATAATCCATTGTTGGTAGTAAGGATATATTTCATTAGAATCGGAGGATTATTAACTATTCGCTATAGACAGACGATTTTTGAGTGCCATTATTTTCTGATAATACTTTTTAGAGTTAATATTACCAGTGCCTGCTCGCTTTAGCAATATTATAGCCCTAGTTTAATTGACCCAGGCCATCAAAAGCCTTACAATAGAGTGTTATTTTTTAATGGGTTATCACTCTATATGAGCCTGCACAGTGTTATTAGACTCTGGACTATCTCAGAATCCCACGCTCACCTGGAGTAATTGTATTCATCAATGTAAAAACAATGCAAACAGCACAATCTAATGCATGATTAACTGGGGTAAATTAATAATAAACAATATATGCCAGACATCGTAAAACTGTCAATACTGGCAGCAACAATTGTTCAGATTATCGAACTGATGCTAATAGCATAAACATCCTGACATATAGTTGTTTATTACAAGTTCTGTCTATACATATCAGAATATAATTAATCTGTGTGCCATCACTAATAAAGACCTTTTCACAATGTGGTAACACTCAAACGTTCACATAACCCCATTAGAGGTCGGAGAATTTATTTGTATGATAATATTTGCAACGGGCCAAGTTAAATGCAAAAGACTTACATGGCACATCATCACAAATACAATTGATGGAAATGGTACTCATACTTTCAAGTATTAACATATAGCTTAAGATATTGTATTCACCTGATTTCAACAGGACAGTGTGATACAAACTGATCACTGTATCACATTTGAGAGGAGCTTTTTGTGTACCGAGTACTACTCGGACACAATTTTAAGATTGTTTGTCTGTTCTTATATTCATTAGTGGAATTTTCCACTCTCTTTTTTAAATGATTATTGATATAAAAGTTAAGTTTTAATAAACACACGACACACCACACAATTAATATAGCATTGGTTTTTGCCCCGCCAAGTGTGCCCAATATGCTTCACTTTCTCTATCCCTCTTCTCAGTAACAGTCTTAAGCAACATGGCACATCCGAGATCACGTAAAAATGGCATCCAATCCAAGAACTAATTTTACAGCTTGGCATGTGACGTCTTAAGCAAAATGGTGCATCCGAGATCACGTAAAAACGTCAGCCAATCAAAGGCGCATCCAAGATCACGTAAAAACGGCATCCAATCCAATAACTCATTTTACAGCTTTGCATGTCAATAAGAAATGTATTTATATTTTAAAAACTAGTATGTGCTATATTGTTATCTATGAATGTCACGCTAGATAATGTAATACTGTGATATAGGAAATATAATCCATTGTTGGTAGTAAGGATATATTTCATTAGAATCGGAGGATTATTAACTATTTAGGAAGCAGCAGGGTTTAAATGGACATAAAACCCACATTTTATGTTACACGATTATGTACGACATTGCAATTTGAACTTCATTTTCAAATTTAATTTTAATCTTTTGATGAAATGTGTTTAGAGGTAATCTCTAGAGCAGAAAAAAAACGATGTTCTATCTGCTCATTGGTGGCTACATATATATACCGATTGTCATTGGTTCACCTATGTGTTCATTTAGAAACCAGTAGTGCCCTGCTGCTCCTTAAACAAATGATACAAAGAGACTGAAGCAAATTTGAGAATTTATGGAAAGAAAAATATTTAAAAATTGTATGTTATACATAAATGAGAAAATAGATTATTGTGTTTCATGTCCCTTTAAATGAGAAATAATGCTACAAGATACATTATGAAAATCTGGATTGTTTATACATTATATGTTACCTATAGCTATGGTGTCCATCTTTACGCTTTAAAAAGGGATACATGAGAAATACATATGTCAGGGATGTTTTCAGATATGTTTAAATATTTATTTGGAATAAGAATAATGACACATGTATTTATCAGATGTATCACTTATTCAAGTTTAAATATGGTCAGCCTACCTATACCAATATATCTTTGGATAATTAAAGAGAAACAATAATAAGAGAAATATAGTAATCAGCTAAAATATGCACATTACACACAGTGATTGCTTTTGTTAGACTACTACAATACGATATAAGTGAAATTGGAATACATGTACTGTCAACATTCAAATAATAGTCTGTTTTAAAAATATTATATGTCTATGTTGATGTAAAAAGGACAAAAATACATTAGAAATGAATATCCATTCCTTAAGAATTGTGGTCAGCATCACTTAAAGGGACATGATATACAAACAATTATATTCAGGATTCACAGAGAGGATACTATTTTCATCAAATTCATAATTTACATAGATTATCTCAGTTTAATAATCTTGGGATCATTTGTTAAAGATGCATCAATTCATGAATAGTTTAGAAATGAACACATGGATGAGCCAAATATATATATATATATATATATATATATATATATATATATATATATATATATATATATATATATATATATATATATATATATATATATATATATATATATATATATATATATATATATATATATATACACAAACAACAATCAACATCTAGAACCTCAGTTCTCTGCTACTCATGATCTTGCAAATATAAACCTTTCTGCAAAGTATATCAAGAAAATGAAGCAAATTAAATAAGAGATGTAAATATTAAATTTCTTGACAATTGTATTATATATCTGAATCATGAAAGACCATTTTTTGGTTTCATGTCCCTTTAAGGATTAACCACATAAAATATAGATTTTAATAAATGACATGAATAAAGAGGACAAATAATATATTAATGAATTTTTTTTTATTATGATGTCATAAAACATAAAGAAATAAGATAACGTTACAAAAAGTCATATTGATAAATCAGCCCCATTGGAGCCATCTGACAAGGTGACATAGTGCATCACAGTCCTTGGAGGGAGTTGACAAGGGCCAACACAGCCCCATTGGAGCCATCTGACAAGGTGAAAGAGTGCATCACAGTCCTTGGAGGGAGTTGACAAGGGCCAACAAAGGCCAACACAGCCCCATTGGAGCCATCTGATAAGTTGAAATAGTGCATTACAGTCCTTGGAGGGAGTTGACAAGGGCCAACACAGCCCCATTGGAGCCATCTGACAAGGTGAAAGAGTGCATCACATTCCTTGGAGGGAGTTGACAAGGGCCAACACAGCCCAATTGGAGCCATCTGACAAGGTGAAAGAGTGCATCACAGTCCTTGGAGGGAGTTGACAAGGGCCAACACAGCCCCATTGGAGCCATCTGACAAGTTGAAATAGTGCATCACAGTCCTTGGAGGGAGTTGACAAGGGCCAACACAGCTCCATTGGAGCGATCTGACAAGTTGAAATAGTGCATCACAGTCCTTGGAGGGAGTTGACAAGGGCAAATACAGCCCCATTAGAGCCATCTGACAAGGTGAAAGAGTGCTTTACAGTCCTTGGAGGGAGTTGACAAGGGCCAACACAGCCCAATTGGAGCCATCTGACAAGGTGAAAGAGTGCATCACAGTCCTTGGATGGAGTTGACAAGGACCAACAAAGGCCAACACAGCCCCCTTGGAGCCATCTGACAAGTTGAAATAGTGCATCACAGTCCTTGGAGGGAGTTGACAAGGGCCAACACAGCCCCATTGGAGCCATCTGACAAGTTGAAATAGTGCATCACAGTCCTTGGAGGGAGTTGACAAGGGCCAACACAGCCCCATTGGAGCTATCTGACAAGGTGAAATAGTGCAACAGGCACAAAAAAAAAAACGAAAAATGCCAAATGGCAACAATAAATGCAAACAAAGTAACATGTGGACGGAAGATTCGTATCTGCGCCCTCGGAGTATCTCCGGATTCTCCACTTATGGGGCATCAGCATGACCCTCATCGTCCTGTGCATTTCCATGCATGGTGGGTATGCATGGCGTCGTGCATCCTTCCCAGCAACAGACTGTTCCTCAGCATGGTCTGCTCTATACGTGCTAGAGCCTCTAGCGTTAACCATGCTGAGTCACAACCTAAACAAAAATAAAGTATGAAAATTATTATTAATTCCAGCACATAATAAAAAGAGAGCAAAGAGACATTGTAATAATAAAAAGACAAATCATTATTATAATTAAATATTCTATATAAAATATTTACACATTAAATATGTTCTTCATAGATAAATGATTAAAGGGACAGTTTACTCAAAAATGTTCTCCCCTTTAATTGGTTGACAATTATCCACTTTACCTGCTGGAGTGTATTAAATTATTTATAAGTATTTCCATTGTCCTTACATTGGCATTTGAAATAGTTTATTTAGCCTGTGGTATCCACACCTATCCTTAAACCTTTTGGCCTCAAGGCCAAGCTGTGTAAACACAGCAAGCAGAAGAAATTACACTCCCAGTGAGTTATAGAAGAGATAAGGAAATAAAAAGTTAATTTTCAATTGTTCTATTCAAGTATTGGTGATTGGTATATGGAGTGATATGAGATAAAGAAGCATGTATATTTTCAAAATGGGATAAAGTAATGAGATCTGATAATACTTACAAGTTCAAACCATTTTATTAGGTTGTAGCTTCAAAACACAAAATCAGCTAATTCATATACACAAAGAAGACTTAAAAGGCAAGTCGTATACATTTTATACTCTGCAGCTGGTACAATAACTAATTGTAAACACATTAAGGGAAAAACTATTTTATAGTATACTGTCCCTTTAAGATATTAACACAAATCAAAACCCTCTCAATCTTGAAAAATATATTTCTTTGGTTTATGACACACTGTGAAAAGGGCAGTGATAACAAATACAAAATATTGTCATATATACAAAATAGATATACAACATCAAGGCAATATCATTAAGATATTCGAAAATGTGGATGTTGATTTCACAAAACTGAAGATCGGAAACATTTAGATTAATCAAATAAAGAAAAGGTTTATCAAAACTTTTTTGAAATAAAAAATCAATTTATGTCTAATTATATTACTATAATGTCCCTTTAAGAAAGTATGTTATAATTAGACATGTGCACCGCTAAAAAATTCGGTTCGTTTTCGGTTCGGATCGATTCGGACTTTTCGAATTTCGTTTCGGATCAAATCTGATTCGGCAAAATTTGAATAAATTCGTTTCGGATTTATTCGGATCCGAATAAATTCGTTTCGGATTTATTCGGATTCGGCTGAATTCGGTTCTATTCCGTTCCGAAATTCGGTATGTTTTTAGTACACTAACACCCATTTAGTACACTAAGTCACTAACACCCATAAACTACCTATGAACCACTAAACCGAGGCCCCCCCACATCGCAAACCCTATAATAACATTATTTAACCCCTAATCTGCCGATCGGATATCGCCGCCGCCTACATTATAGCTATTAACCCCTAATCTGCTGTCCCTAACACCGCCGACCCCTACATTATAGTTATTAACCCCTAATCTGCCTCCCCCAACGTCGCCGCAATCTAACTACAAGTATTAACCCCTAATCTGCCGACCCGATATCGCCGCCGCCTACATTATAGCTATTAACCCCTAATCTGCTGTCCCTAACACCGCCGACCCCTACATTATAGTTATTAACCCCTAATCTGCCTCCCCCAACGTCGCCGCAATCTAACTACAAGTATTAACCCCTAATCTGCCGACCCGATATCGCCGCCGCCTACATTATAACTATTAACCCCTAATCTGCTGTCCCTAACACCGCCGACCCCTACATTATAGTTATTAACCCCTAATCTGCCCCCCCCCGAACGTCGCCGCAATCTAACTACAAGTATTAACCCCTAATCTGCCGACCCGATATCGCCGCCGCCTACATTATAGCTATTAACCCCTAATCTGCTGTCCCTAACACCGCCGACCCCTACATTATAGTTATTAACCCCTAATCTGCCTCCCCCCAACGTCGCCACAATCTAACTACAAGTATTAACCCCTAATCTGCCGACCGCAAATCGCCGCCACTATAATAAATGTATTAACCCCTAAACCGCCGCACTCCCGCCTCGCAAACACTATAATACATTTTATTAACCCCTAATCTGCCCTCCCTAACATCGCCGCCACCTACCTACAATTATTAACCCCTAATCTCCCGCCCCCAACGTCGCCGCTACTATAATAAGGTTATTAACCCCTAAACCTAAATCTAACCCTAACACTAACACCCCCTAACTTAAATATAATTTAAATAAAACGAAATAAGTTTACTATAGTTAAATAAATGAATCCTATTTAAAACTAAAGACTTACCTGTAAAATAAACCCTAAGATAGCTGCAATATAACTAATAGTTACATTGTAGCTATTTTAGGATTTATTTTTATTTTACAGGCAACGTTGTATTTATTTTAACTAGGTACAATAGTTATTAAATAGTTAATAACTATTTAATAACTACCTAGCTAAAATAAATACAAATTTACCTGTAAAATAAATCCTAACCTAAGTTACACTAACACCTAACACTACACTATCATTAAATTAACTAAATAAATGAATCATATTTAAAACAAAATACTTACCTGTAAAATAAACCCTAATATAGCTGCAATATAACTAATAGTTACATTGTAGCTATTTTAGCATTTATATTTTTTTTACAGGCAACTTTGTATTTATTTTAACTAGGTACAAAAGCTATTAAATAGTTATTGACTAATTAATAGCTACCTAGTTAAAATAATTACAAAATTACCTGTAAAATAAATCCTAACCTAAGTTACAATTAAACCTAACACTACACTGTCATTAAATAAATTAACTACAAGTACCTACAATTATCTACAATTAAATAAACTAAAGTACAAACCCCCCCCACTAAATTACAAAAAAAAACAAACACTAAATTACAAAAAATAAAAAAATATTACAAGAATTTTAAACTAATTACACCTAATCTAAGCCCCCTAATAAAATAACAAAGCCCCCCAAAATAAAAAAATGCCCTACCCTATACTAAATTACAAAAGTTAACAGCTCTATTACCTTACCAGCCCTGAACAGGGCCCTTTGCGGGGCATGCCCCAAAGAAAACAGCTCTTTTGCCTGTAAAAAAAAAACACAATCCCCCCCCCCACATTACAACCCACCACCCACATACCCCTACTCTAACCCAAACCCCCCTTAAATAAACCTAACACTACCCCCCTGAAGATCTCCCTACCTTGAGTCGTGTTCACCCAGCCGGGCCGAAGTCTTCATCCGATGGGGCAGAAGAGGACATCCAGACCGGCAGAAGTCTTCATCCAAGCTGGGCAAGAAGAGGTCTTCCATCCATCATACAAGTACCAAAATACAAACAAACACTAAATTACAAAAAATAATAAAATATTACAATAATTTTAAACTAATTACACCTAATCTAAGCCCCCTACTAGCTATTAATATAGCTTCAATATAACTAATAGTTACATTGTAGCTATTTTAGGATTTATATTTATTTTACAGGCAACTTTGTATTTATTTTAACTAGGTACAATAGCTATTAAATAGTTAATAACTATTTAATAACTACCTAGCTAAAATAAATACAAATTTACCTGTAAAATAAATCATAACCTAAGTTACAATTACACCTAACACTACACTATCATTAAATTAACTAAATAAATGAATCCTATATAAAACTAAAGACTTGTAAAATAAACCCTAATATAGCTGCAATATAACTAATAGTTACATTGTAGCTATTTTAGCATTTATATTTATTGTACAGGCAACTTTGTATTTATTTTAACTAGGAACAATAGCTATTAAATAGATATTTACTGTTTAATAGCTACCTAGTTAAAATAATTACAAAATTACCTGTAAAATAAATCCTAACCTAAGTTACAATTAAACCTAACACTACACTATCATTAAATAAATTAACTACAAGTACCTACAATTAAATACAATTAAAAAACTAAACTAAAGTACAAAAACCCCCCCACTAAATTACAAAAAATAAAAAAATATTACAAGAATTTTAAACTAATTACACCTAATCTAAGCCCCCTAATAAAATAACAAAGCCCCCCAAAATAAAAAAAAATGCCCTACCCTATACTAAATTACAAAAGTTAACAGCTCTATTACCTTACCAGCCCTGAACAGGGCCTTTTGCGGTGCATGCCCCAAAGAAAACAGCTCTTTTGCCTGTAAAAAAAAACACAATACCCCCCCCCCCACATTACAACCCACCACCCACATACCCCTACTCTAACCCAAACCCCCCTTAAATAAACCTAACACTGCCCCCTTGAAGATCTCCCTACCTTGAGTCGTGTTCACCCAGCCGGGCCGAAGTCTTCATCCGATGGGGCAGAAGAGGACATCCAGACCGGCAGAAGTCTTCATCCAAGCGGGGCAAGAAGAGGTCTTCCATCCATCAGAAAAGTACAAAAAAACAAACAAACACTAAATTAGCAAAAATAATAAAATATTACAATAATTTTAAACTAATTACACCTAATCTAAGCCCCCTACTAGCTATTAATATAGCTTCAATATAACTAATAGTTACATTGTAGCTATTTTAGGATTTATATTTATTTTACAGGCAACTTTGTATTTATTTTAACTAGGTACAATAGCTATTAAATAGTTAATAACTACCTAGCTAAAATAAATACAAATTTACCTGTAAAATAAACCCTAACCTAAGTTACAATTACACCTAACACTACACTGTCATTAAATTAACTAAATAAATTAATCCTATATAAAACTAAATACTTACCTGTAAAATAAATCCTAATATAGCTACAATATAACTAATAGTTACATTGTAGCTATTTTAGCATTTATATTTATTTTACAGGCAACTTTGTATTTATTTTAACTAGGTACAATAGCTATTAAATAGATATTTACTGTTTAATAGCTACCTAGTTAAAATAATTACAAAATTACCTGTAAAATAAATCCTAACCTAAGTTACTATTAAACCTAACACTACACTATCATTAAATAAATTAACTACAAGTACCTACAATTAAATACAATGAAATAAACTAAACTAAAGTACAAAAAAAACAAACACTAAATTACAAAAAATAAAAAAAATTACAAGAATTTTAAACTAATTACACCTAATCTAAGCCCCCTAATAAAATAACAAAGCCCCCCAAAATAAAAAAATGCCCTACCCTATACTAAATTACAAAAGTAATCAGCTCTATTACCTTACCAGCCCTTAAAAGGGCCTTTTGCGGGGCATGCCCCAAAGAAAACAGCTCTTTTGCCTGTAAAAAAAAACACAATACCCCCCCCCACATTACAACCCACCACCCACATACCCCTACTCTAACCCAAACCCCCCTTAAATAAACCTAACACTACCCCCCTGAAGATCTCTCTCTACCGTGTCTTCACCCAGCGGGCCGAAGTCTTCATCCGATGGGGCAGAAGAGGACATCCAGACCGGCAGAAGTCTTCATCCAAGCGGGGCAAGAAGAGGTCTTCCATCCATCAGAAGTCTTGATCCAGGCCGGCATCTTCTCTGTTCATCCATCCGGAGCGGAGCGGCAGCATCCTGAAGACATCCCACGCAGAGCATCCTCTTCTTTCTTGATCCGACGACTAGGTGACTGTACCTTTAAGTGACGTCATCCAAGATGGCGTCCCTTGAATTCCGATTGGCTGATAGGATTCTATCAGCCAATCGGAATTAAGGTAGGAAAAATCTGATTGGCTGATTCAATCAGCCAATCAGATTCAAGTTCAATCCGATTGGCTGATGGAATCAGCCAATCAGATTGACCTCACATTCTATTGGCTGTTCCGATCAGCCAATAGAATGCGAACTCAATCTGATTGGCTGATTGGATCAGCCAATCGGATTGAACTTGAATCTGATTGGCTGATTGAGTCAGCCAATCAGATTTTTCCTACCTTAATTCCGATTGGCTGATAGAATCCTATCAGCCAATCGGAATTCAAGGGACGCCATCTTGGATGACGTCACTTAAAGGTACAGTCACCTAGTCGTCGGATCAAGAAAGAAGAGGATGCTCTGCGTGGGATGTCTTCAGGATGCTGCCGCTCCGCTCCGGATGGATGAACAGAGAAGATGCCGCCTGGATCAAGACTTCTGATGGATGGAAGACCTCTTCTTGCCCCGCTTGGATGAAGACTTCTGCCGGTCTGGATGTCCTCTTCTGCCCCATCGGATGAAGACTTCGGCCCGCTGGGTGAAGACACGGTAGAGAGAGATCTTCAGGGGGGTAGTGTTAGGTTTATTTAAGGGGGGTTTGGGTTAGAGTAGGGGTATGTGGGTGGTGGGTTGTAATGTGGGGGGGGGTATTGTGTTTTTTTTTACAGGCAAAAGAGCTGTTTTCTTTGGGGCATGCCCCGCAAAAGGCCCTGTTCAGGGCTGGTAAGGTAATAGAGCTGATTACTTTTGTAATTTAGTATAGGGTAGGGCATTTTTTTATTTTGGGGGGCTTTGTTATTTTATTAGGGGGCTTAGATTAGGTGTAATTAGTTTAAAATTCTTGTAATTTTTTTTATTTTTTGTAATTTAGTGTTTGTTTTTTTTGTACTTTAGTTTAGTTTATTTCATTGTATTTAATTGTAGGTACTTGTAGTTAATTTATTTAATGATAGTGTAGTGTTAGGTTTAATTGTAACTTAGGTTAGGATTTATTTTACAGGTAATTTTGTAATTATTTTAACTAGGTAGCTATTAATTAGTCAATAACTATTTAATAGCTATTGTACCTAGTTAAAATAAATACAAAGTTGCCTGTAAAATAAATATAAATGCTAAAATAGCTACAATGTAACTATTAGTTATATTGTAGCTATATTAGGGTTTATTTTACAGGTAAGTATTTAGTTTTATATAGGATTAATTTATTTAGTTAATTTAATGACAGTGTAGTGTTAGTTGTAATTGTAACTTAGGTTAGGGTTTATTTTACAGGTAAATTTGTATTTATTTTAGCTAGGTAGTTATTAACTATTTAATAGCTATTGTACCTAGTTAAAATAAATACAAAGTTGCCTGTAAAATAAATATAAATCCTAAAATAGCTACAATGTAACTATTAGTTATATTGTAGCTATATTAATAGCTAGTAGGGGGCTTAGATTAGGTGTAATTAGTTTAAAATTATTGTAATATTTTATTATTTTTGCTAATTTAGTGTTTGTTTGTTTTTTTGTACTTTTCTGATGGATGGAAGACCTCTTCTTGCCCCGCTTGGATGAAGACTTCTGCCGGTCTGGATGTCCTCTTCTGCCCCATCGGATGAAGACTTCGGCCCGGCTGGGTGAACACGACTCAAGGTAGGGAGATCTTCAGGGGGGTAGTGTTAGGTTTATTTAAGGGGGGTTTGGGTTAGAGTAGGGGTATGTGGGTGGGGGGTTGTAATGTGGGGGGGGGATTGTGTTTTTTTTTTACAGGCAAAAGAGCTGTTTTCTTTGGGGCATGCCCCGCAAAGGGCCCTGTTCAGGGCTGGTAAGGTAATAGAGCTGTTAACTTTTGTAATTTAGTATAGGGTAGGGCATTTTTTTTATTTTGGGGGGCTTTGTTATTTTATTAGGGGGCTTAGATTAGGTGTAATTAGTTTAAAATTCTTGTAATATTTTTTTATTTTTTGTAATTTAGTGGGGGGGGGGGTTGTACTTTAGTTTAGTTTTTTTAATTGTATTTAATTGTAGGTACTTGTAGTTAATTTATTTAATGATAGTGTAGTGTTAGGTTTAATTGTAACTTAGGTTAGGATTTATTTTACAGGTAATTTTGTAATTATTTTAACTAGGTAGCTATTAAATAGTCAATATCTATTTAATAGCTATTGAACCTAGTTAAAATGAATACAAAGTTGCCTGTACAATAAATATAAATGCTAAAATAGCTACAATGTAACTATTAGTTATATTGCAGCTATATTAGGGTTTATTTTACAGGTAAGTCTTTAGTTTTATATAGGATTCATTTATTTAGTTAATTTAATGATAGTGTAGTGTTAGGTGTAATTGTAACTTAGGTTATGATTTATTTTACAGGTAAATTTGTATTTATTTTAGCTAGGTAGTTATTAAATAGTTATTAACTATTTAATAACTATTGTACCTAGTTAAAATAAATACAAAGTTGCCTGTAAAATACATATAAATCCTAAAATAGCTACAATGTAACTATTAGTTATATTGAAGCTATATTAATAGCTAGTAGGGGGCTTAGATTAGGTGTAATTAGTTTAAAATTATTGTAATATTTTATATTTTTTTTGGTAATTTAGTGTTTGTTTGTATTTTGGTACTTGTATGATGGATGGAAGACCTCTTCTTGCCCCGCTTGGATGAAGACTTCTGCCGGTCTGGATGTCCTCTTCTGCCCCATCGGATGAAGACTTCGGCCCGGCTGGGTGAACACGACTCAAGGTAGGGAGATCTTCAGGGGGGTAGTGTTAGGTTTATTTAAGGGGGGTTTGGGTTAGAGTAGGGGTATGTGGGTGGTGGGTTGTAATGTGGGGGGGGGGATTGTGTTTTTTTTTTACAGGCAAAAGAGCTGTTTTCTTTGGGGCATGCCCCGCAAAGGGCCCTGTTCAGGGCTTGTAAGGTAATAGAGCTGTTAACTTTTGTAATTTAGTATAGGGTAGGGCATTTTTTTTTATTTTGGGGGGCTTTGTTATTTTATTAGGGGGCTTAGATTAGGTGTAATTAGTTTAAAATTCTTGTAATATTTTTTTATTTTTTGTAATTTAGTGTTTGTTTTTTTTGTAATTTAGTGGGGGGGTTTTGTACTTTAGTTTATTTAATTGTAGATAATTGTAGGTACTTGTAGTTAATTTATTTAATGACAGTGTAGTGTTAGGTTTAATTGTAACTTAGGTTAGGATTTATTTTACAGGCAATTTTGTAATTATTTTAACTAGGTAGCTATTAATTAGTCAATAACTATTTAATAGCTTTTGTACCTAGTTAAAATAAATACAAAGTTGCCTGTAAAATAAATATAAATGCTAAAATAGCTACAATGTAACTATTAGTTATATTGCAGCTATATTAGGGTTTATTTTACAGGTAAGTATTTTGTTTTAAATATGAGTCATTTATTTAATTAATTTAATGATAGTGTAGTGTTAGGTGTTAGTGTAACTTAGGTTAGGATTTATTTTACAGGTAAATTTGTATTTATTTTAGCTAGGTAGTTATTAAATAGTTATTAACTATTTAATAACTATTGTACCTAGTTAAAATAAATACAAAGTTGCCTGTAAAATAAAAATAAATGCTAAAATAGCTACAATGTAACTATTAGTTATATTGCAGCTATCTTAGGGTTTATTTTACAGGTAACTCTTTAGTTTTAAATAGGATTCATTTATTTAACTATAGTAAACTTATTTCGTTTTATTTAAATTATATTTAAGTTAGGGGGTGTTAGTGTTAGGGTTAGATTTAGGTTTAGGGGTTAATAACCTTATTATAGTAGGGGCGACGATGGGGGCGGGTGATTAGGGGTTAATAATTGTAGGTAGGTGGCGGCGATGTTAGGGAGGGCAGATTAGGGGTTAATAAAATGTATTATAGTGTTTGCGAGGCGGGAGTGCGGCGGTTTAGGGGTTAATACATTTATTATAGTGGCGGCGATTTGCGGTCGGCAGATTAGGGGTTAATACTTGTAGTTAGATTGTGGCGACGTTGGGGGGAGGCAGATTAGGGGTTAATAACTATAATGTAGGGGTCGGCGGTGTTAGGGACAGCAGATTAGGGGTTAATAGTTATAATGTAGGCGGCGGCGATATCGGGTCGGCAGATTAGGGGTTAATACTTGTAGTTAGATTGTGGCGACGTTGGGGGGAGGCAGATTAGGGGTTAATAACTATAATGTAGGGGTCGGCGGTGTTAGGGACAGCAGATTAGGGGTTAATAGTTATAATGTAGGCGGCGGCGATATCGGGTCGGCAGATTAGGGGTCAATACTTGTAGTTAGGATTGCGGCGACGTTGGGGGGGGCAGATTAGGGGTTAATAACTATAATGTAGGGGTCGGCGGTGTTAGGGACAGCAGATTAGGGGTTAATAGCTATAATGTAGGCGGCGGCGATATCGGGTCGGCAGATTAGGGGTTAATACTTGTAGTTAGATTGCGGCGACGTTGGGGGGAGGCAGATTAGGGGTTAATAACTATAATGTAGGGGTCGGCGGTGTTAGGGACAGCAGATTAGGGGTTAATAGTTATAATGTAGGTGGCGGCGATATTCGGTCGGCAGATTAGGGGTTAATAAAATAATGCAGGTGTCAGCGATAGCGGGGGCGGCAGATTAGGGGTTAATCAGTGTCAGATTAGGGGTGTTTAGAGACTCGGGGTACGTGTTAGGGTGTTAGGTGCAGACTTAGTGTTTCCCCATAGGAAACAATGGGGCTGCGGTGTTAGTTTTTTTTCAGCCGAAACTCCCATTGTTTCCTATGGGGAAATGCCGAATCTTAACGAGCTAATTCGGATTTATTCGGAGATACGGCAGCTATTTCGGATTCATTCGGTAGATTCGGAAGTATTTTAATTCGGAAATCCGAATCGATCCGAATCTCCAAATTTACCGAATTTACCGAATTTCCGAATTAATCCGAAACGAACCGCACATGTCTAGTTATAATGTGGATTTGTAATGAAACTTACATCTGTGGCTGGGAAGGACAATCCGACACCCAGGACAATGAAGGTGGGGACTGGGGTAAAAGTCTGGAGGGGGAGGGAAGGGGAGGGATGGGATTGGGCTGCCACTCTGGGGTAGCCCGTACAGCTGGGGAGTCAGGGGCCTGGTGAGTTGGGGGCTGGGCAGGTGGGGGAGCTGTACAGGCATCAATACGGGGAGAGCGGCGAGAGGGGGCAAAGGGGAGTTTTTTGGGAGGGACAGGAGGAATGGGAAGGGCCGGGAGGGGCTTCTGGCTGGGGAGGGGCTTCTGACTGGGGAGGGGCGGGAGGCTGATGCCCATAAGTGGAAGGTCCATCTGAAATATATAAAAAAAAATAGACATATATGATATCAATAAATATTATTATCTTGAAAGAAATAAAGATTCTACATTAGTTTAAGTCTTGATTCTTGTTCTCATAAAATATTGATACAAAGTCACAATAATGACTATGTTTTAAGTTATTGATTGATTGAAATAAAATCTAATTACTTAGAATATTTAATAGATCCTTTAAACTCAGAATGTTCACTGTTATTTTTCATGTAACATTTCATAAATAGATTACAAATCATATTTATCAAAGGCAACATTATGTGCTAATATTTATGATTTGATAATATATTTATAGTTTGTATAATATTTCATTATGCATGTATGCATTTGAGATTCAAATGCAATAGAGGTCTTTTAGACACAAGCCCATGGATTGATTTCAGAATATTCAACAATTGAGAGTGTGTAATATTATGAAATTTAAATGGCCCCTCCACCTAGCCTTTTAAACCAGGTAAACACTGATTTACATATATATTTTGGTGATTGCCTTTGTAATCTTTAATGGTCTAATTTTAAGCTTGATGCTTTAATCAATTACTCTTCAGAATATATACACAGTAGATACTATTGATTAATAATATAATCTTCTCTATCTGATTCAATTTTCCGATTAATGTTGTGAATCTCTCTTTTACATTAGGATTAAATGTATGTCATCCCAATATTAATAGACACATTCATCAATGCATGCTTTAATTTTGTGGAATATTAATGTTTGTTGGATTGAAATGAACAGTCTACACATAAATATATTTTAAATATATTGACATCTCATACATCATGAAATAAAATCAAGGAATTTCAACATGATTATGTTTTATGTATACTTAGAAGTGGTTTAGAATTTATAAACAATGATGACATAAGGATATGGTCTGCATGTAGGCACTCAGATGAATAACAATGGCTGTCTGTACAATCAGAAGATGATTATTGTGGTTTTGCATGGAATATGCATGTGACATCATGATGTCATTAATGTCAAATCATACATAAATTTACGAAAAATACAAACTTATGTTCATGCTGCATGATATAGAAAGGGGGGAAGTAGTGTATTGTAAAAATAATGGAATAATACATTTTAAAGTGCCAAAGCTGTAGTAGACTTTCTTTTTCTTCAAGAGAATGTTTTTTAAACAATAATACATGTTCGATACATGTTATATATATATGACATACCATCAGACTCCAAGGGAGCCACTTCCTCCTCCATCTCACATGTTACATCAATCTCTGTAAAACATAATATGTTGTGTTAAAATCCTATATTCTAACATATGTTACTGTTGCTCAAGGACAAACATCAATGTTGCATTATAGAGATACTGAACGAAAGTTAGGAATTACATCATTTTGATGGAGCATACAAATGAAATAAGATTTGTAATTATCGATGAGTAATAATTACATTTTAGTGTCTGTATTTTTAAAATATTCTTAAAAGCTGAGTACATGGGACATTTAAGAGTTCTCATGTGTGTATCACTTGATGATTGTTGTCTAAATTTATACTAAAAAGAAACATATGCTAGCCATGTTCTGAAGCACAAAGGTGTAGACTAAGAAGCTTTGAGATCTTAATCTTTTAAAAATATATATATATATCTATAATCAGAGGAGTAAATTATATGTTTTATTCAAATGGAATGCTTCATCAGAATAATGATCATAATATTTATTAAAAATACACCTTCAATGACATATGAATGAGTCAATGGACTTACCAGAATCCTTAAAGGCAGGTCACCATTGCTGCTGGATCCCTCTGTGCTCGCCACAACAACTACATGTATTAATGATATTAAAATATATTGGTGAACAAGGTTTGGACATCACTAAATCACATTAGTATATAATATTCAAAATAATATACTTAGAAATGTGAAGAATAGAGCACTAATATGAACAATAAATTTATGAGTTCATCAAGGTGATTGTAAAGAAAATGATGTCTTTCACATATGTTTGATTTCTTACTATATTAGACAGCCAATTCTTCTCATATGATTCTACGGCATATCTAAATATAACTATTGATCCATGTTTTTAAAATAATACACACACACAACACTTGGAATAACAACTGGTGACAAATCGAACCTAAGCCATGTGGCACATAGATCCATTTGTGCAATGTACAGTATTCTGTTTTAGGACACAACACATATTGATCCCAATGCAAAACAGAAGATATTTGTAAAAATATGTCATCATGGTGCTGTTAGAATATGCTTATATATATAAAGGAAGTCCAATAGTGAATATGTGATTTAGATATCAATATTGTTTCATCAAAACAGTGTAAGGATTAATGAAGATATTTATTATTAAAGGGACACTGAACCCAAATCTTCTAATTTTGTGATTCAGATAGAGCATGCAATTGTAAGCATAATTCTAATTTACTCCTATTATCAATTTGTCCTCATTCTCTTGCTTTCTTTCTTTGAAAAATAAGGCAGCTAAGCAATATTTGGTTTCAGAACCATGAAAAGCACTTGTTTATTGGTCGGTGAATGTATACACCAATCAGCAAGAACAACCCAAGTTGTTCCCCAAAAATGGACCAACATCTAAACTTACATTATTGCATTTCAAATAAAGATACAAGGAGAATGAAGACAATTTGATTATAGGAGTAAATGAGAAAGTTTATTAATATTGCATGCTCTATCTGAATCACAAAAGAGAAATTTTGTGTTCAGTGTCCCTTTAATATTAAATATTAAAATATCTTTATTTGACAATGTCGCTGTTAATGAATTGTCTAGTCCATATGTTGATGTAATGAATGGGATGGAGCATGCAATTACAATGAAATATGTAATTTAAGGATATAATCAAGATTCTTTAATTATCCTTCTCACTTAAAGGGACATGAAACTCCAAATGTGTAATTGTATTAATTTTCATGATTCAAATCCAGCCTGTGATTTAAAAAAACCTTTCAAATACACTTATTTTTTTCAATTTTGCTTCATTGTCTTTGAAATTTATTTTAAAGGAGCAACTATGCACTACTGTCATCTGAAGACATGTGTTAAACAAATGAAAATAGGTAATTGTGTGCATAAAACAATCAGCAGGTTACTCCCAGTAATGCATTGCTGATCCTGAGCCAACCTAGATATGATTTTCAACTAAGGATAACAATAGACTGAAACAATGTAGATAATAGAAGCAAGTTTTAAAGTTCTTGAAAATCACGTGTCTAAATCATAAAAGTTAAATGTTGGTTTTCATGTCCCTTTAATGATAAGAAGAAAATATCAAAGCATATGAGATGTATATTTTTCTAATCTGCACATATGTAAAAATGTGTTATTGTTGTCTAAATGTAGCCAAAAAAATGTCAAGCACTACCCAGGGGCAGAATATAAACTGGCCATGACCCTAAGATTACATTAAAATGAAGATATCAAGAATCAAAGGAATATCTTCAAATATTCATAAATTGAGATTTGTATTACAATGGAATCCCAACTCTGATTCGTGATTCTTATTTTAAAATAACAACAAAAGAGAATTAGAGTATCCATATAAATATAGATCAATGTGAATGGATTATGTAATGTTATGTCCAAGTTTGTAAGGCAAAGGTAAATTAAAATGAGACATACTATGCTGTGACGAACACAGGCTCGAGGTTCCAACAAAAACATCCATATCTGTAATATATTCAGTCAGGATTGGATATTATTAATACAAATCAGGCCATTGACACGAACAATCAGATTTTTAAATTCTAATTGACAAAGTAAAATTATATTTGTATTCATGTGAGTTCATTGTTTCCTAAATTAATTTTTAAATAAAGAGATCATGTATTCTTATTAGTGATGTCGCGAATAGTTCACCAGCGAATAGTTCCCGGCGAACATAGCTTGTTCGCATTCGCTGCGGCGGGCGAACATATGCGATGTTCAATCCGCCCTCTATTCGTCATCATTGAGTAAACTTTGACCCTGTATCTCACAGTCTGCAGACACATTTCAGAAAATCAGCAGCAGACACTCCCTCCCAGACCCTCCCAGCTCCTGGGCAGCAGCCATTTTAGATTCATTTTGATCCTGCATTCTTAGTGAGAGGAGGGATAGTGTAGCAGCCGCTGATTTTATACGGAAATTGATAGCTAGGCTAGTGTATTCAGTGTCCACTACAGTCCTGAAGGACTCATCTGATCTCTGCTGTAAGGACAGAACCCCAAAAAGCCCTTTTTAGGGCTAGAACATCTTTTTTTTTTTTTCCTGTGTAATTTTGACTGTGAAACATCAGTCTGCTAGTGTAATCTAATTGCAGTTACCTGCCTGCAGTGCCACTACTCATATCTGTTGTTACAGTAGTTTAAATTTAGTAAAAAAAATTTTTTTGACTGTGAAACATCAGTCTGCTAGTGTAATCTAATAGCAGTTGCCTGCCTGCCAGCGTGTGTGCCAGGCCCACTTGCCAACTAGTGCCACCACTCATATCTATTGTAAAAGTATTCTACATTTTTTAAAATAAAAACTTTTTTGACTGTGAAACATCAGTCTGCTAGTGTAATCTAATTGCAGTTGCCTACCTGCCAGCGTGTGTGCCAGGCCCACTTGCCAACTAGTGCCACCACTCATATCTGTTGTAACAGTAGTGTAAATATTTTTTTTAAAAAAACTTTTTTGACTGTGAAACATCAGTCTGCTAGTGTAATCTAATTGCAGTTGCCTGCCTGCCAGCGTGTGTGCCAGGCCCACTTGCCAACTAGTGCCACCACTCATATCTGTTGTAACAGTAGTGTACATTTTTAAAAAAAAAAAAACTTTTTTGACTGTGAAACATAAGTCTGCTAATGTAATCTAATTGCAGTTGCTTGCCTGCCAGCATGTGTGCCAGGCCCACTTGCCAACTAGTGCCACCACTCATAGCTGTTGTAACAGTAGTGTAAATTAAAAAAAAAACTTTTTTGACTGTGAAACATCAGTCTGCTAGTGTAATCTAATAGCAGTTGCCTGCCTGCCAGCGTGTGTGCCAGGCCCACTTGCCAACTAGTGCCACCACTCATATCTGTTGTAACAGTATTGTAAATGTTTTAAAAAAAAAACTTTTTTGACTGTGAAACATCAGTCTGCTAGTGTAATCTAATTGCAGTTGCCTGCCTGCCAGTGTGTGTGCCAGGCCCACTTGCCAACTAGTGCCACCACTCATATCTGTTGTAACAGTAGTGTAAATTTAAAAAAAAAACTTTTTTGACTGTGAAACATCAGTCTGCTAGTGTAATATAATATCAGTTGCCTGCCTGCCTGCCAGCGTGTGTGCCAGGCCCACTTGCCAACTAGTGCCACCACTCATATCTGTTGTAACAATAGTGTAAATTTAAAAAAAACTTTTTTGACTGTGAAACATCAGTCTGCTAGTGTAATATAATAGCAGTTGCCTGCCTGCCTGCCAGCGTGTGTGCCAGGCCCACTTGCCAACTAGTGCCACCACTCATATCTGTTGTAACAGTAGTGTAAATTTAAAAAAAAAAAACTTTTTTGACTGTGAAACATCAGTCTGCTAGTGTAATCTAATAGCAGTTGCCTGCCAGCGTGTGTGCCAGTCCCACTTGCCAACTAGTGCCACCACTCATATCTGTTGTAACAGTAGTGTAAATTTAAAAATGAAGATATCAAGAATCGAAGGAATATCTTCAAATATTCATAAATTGAGATTTGTATTACAATGGAATCCCAACTCTGATTCGTGATTCTTATTTTAAAATAACAACAAAAGAGAATTAGAGTATCCATATAAATATAGATCAATGTGAATGGATTATGTAATGTTATGTCCAAGTTTGTAAGACAAAGGTAAATTAAAATGAGACATACTATGCTGTGACGAACACGGGCTCGAGGTTCCAACAAAAACATCCATATCTGTAAAATATTCAGTCAGGATTGGATATTATTAATACAAATCAGGCCATGGACACGAATAATCAGATTTTTAAATTCTAATTGACAAAGTAAAATTATATTTGTATTCATGTGAGTTCATTGTTTCCTAAATTAATTTTTAAATAAAGAGATCATGTATTCTTATTAGTGATGTCGCGAATAGTTCGCCAGCGAATAGTTCCCGGCGAACATAGCTTGTTCGCATTCGTTGCGGCGGGCGAACATATGCGATGTTCGATCCGCCCCCTATTCGTCATCATTGAGTAAACTTTGACCCTGTATCTCACAGTCTGCAGACACATTTCAGAAAATCAGCAGCAGACACTCCCTCCCAGACCCTCCCAGCTCCTGGGCAGCAGCCATTTTAGATTCATTCTGATCCTGCATTCTTAGTGAGAGGAGGGATAGTGTAGCTGCTGCTGATTTTATACGGAAATTGATAGCTAGGCTAGTGTATTCAGTGTCCACTACAGTCCTGAAGGACTCATCTGATCTCTGCTGTAAGGACAGAACCCCAAAAAGCCCTTATTAGGGCTAGAAAATCTTTTTTTTTTTTTCCTGTGTAATTTTGACTGTGAAACATCAGTCTGCTAGTGTAATCTAATTGCAGTTACCTGCCTGCAGTGACACTACTCATATCTGTTGTAACAGTAGTTTAAATTTTGTAAAAAAAAATTTTTTGACTGTGAAACATCAGTCTGCTAGTGTAATCTAATAGCAGTTGCCTGCCTGCCAGCGTGTGTGCCAGGCCCACTTGCCAACTAGTGCCACCACTCATATCTATTGTAACAGTATTGTACATTTTTTAAAAAAAAACTTTTTTGACTGTGAAACATCAGTCTGCTAGTGTAATCTAATTGCAGTTGCCTACCTGCCAGCGTGTGTGCCAGGCCCACTTGCCAACTAGTGCCACCACTCATATCTGTTGTAACAGTAGTGTAAATATTTTTTTTAAAAAACTTTTTTGACTGTGAAACATCAGTCTGCTAGTGTAATCTAATTGCAGTTGCCTGCCTGCCAGCGTGTGTGCCAGGCCCACTTGCCAACTAGTGCCACCACTCATATCTGTTGTAACAGTAGTGTAAATTTTTTTTAAAAAACTTTTTTGACTGTGAAACATCAGTCTGCTAGAGTAATCTAATTGCAGTTGCCTGTCTGCCAGCGTGTGTGCCAGGCCCACTTGCCAACTAGTGCCACCACTCATATCTGTTGTAACAGTAGTGTACATTTTTAAAAAAAAAAACTTTTTTGACTGTGAAACATCAGTTTGCTAATGTAATCTAATTGCAGTTGCCTGCCTGCCAGCATGTGTGCCAGGCCCACTTGCCAACTAGTGCCACCACTCATAGCTGTTGTAACAGTAGTGTAAATTAAAAAAAAAAACTTTTTTGACTGTGAAACATCAGTCTGCTAGTGTAATCTAATAGCAGTTGCCTGCCTGCCAGCGTGTGTGCCAGGCCCACTTGCCAACTAGTGCCACCACTCATATCTGTTGTAACAGTATTGTAAATGTTTTTTAAAAAAACTTTTTTGACTGTGAAACATCAGTCTGCTAGTGTAATCTAATTGCAGTTGCCTGCCTGCCAGTGTGTGTGCCAGGCCCACTTGCCAACTAGTGCCACCACTCATATCTGTTGTAACAGTAGTGTAAATTTAAAAAAAAAAAACTTTTTTGACTGTGAAACATCAGTCTGCAAGTGTAATCTAATAGCAGTTGCCTGCCTGCCTGCCAGTGTGTGTGCCAGGCCCACTTGCCAACTAGTGCCACCACTCATATCTGTTGTAACAGTAGTGTAAATTTAAAAAAAAAAACTTTTTTGACTGTGAAACATCAGTCTGCTAGTGTAATCTAATAGCAGTTGCCTGCCTGCCAGCGTGTGTGCCAGGCCCACTTGCCAACTAGTGCCACCACTCATATCTGTTGTAACAATAGTGTAAATTTTAAAAAAAACTTTTTTGACTGTGAAACATCAGTCTGCTAGTGTAATCTAATAGCAGTTGCCTGCCAGCGTGTGTGCCAGGCCCACTTGCCAACTAGTGCCACCACTCATATCTGTTGTAACAGTAGTGTAAATTTTTTTACAAAAACTTTTTTGACTGTGAAACATCAGTCTGCTAGTGTAATCTAATAGCAGTTGCCTGCCTGCCAGCGTGTGTGCCAGGCCCACTTGCCAACTAGTGCCACCACTCATATCTGTTGTAACAGTAGTGTAAATTTAAAAAAAAAAAAAACTTTTTTGACTGTGAAACATCAGTCTGCTAGTGTAATCTAATAGCAGTTGCCTGCCACCACTCATATCTGTTGTAACAGTAGTGTAAATTTAAAAATGAAGATATCAAGAATCGAAGGAATATCTTCAAATATTCATAAATTGAGATTTGTATTACAATGGAATCCCAACTCTGATTCGTGATTCTTATTTTAAAATAACAACAAAAGAGAATTAGAGTATCCATATAAATATAGATCAATGTGAATGGATTATGTAATGTTATGTCCAAGTTTTTAAGACAAAGGTAAATTAAAATGAGACATACTATGCTGTGACGAACACGGGCTCGAGGTTCCAACAAAAACATCCATATCTGTAAAATATTCAGTCAGGATTGGATATTATTAATACAAATCAGGCCATGGACACGAACAATCAGATTTTTAAATTCTAATTGACAAAGTAAAATTATATTTTGTATTCATGTGAGTTCATTGTGTCCTAAATTAATTTTTAAATAAAGAGATCATGTATTCTTATTAGTGATGTCACGAATAGTTCGCCAGCGAATAGTTCCCGGCGAACATAGCTTGTTCACATTCGTTGCGGCGGGCGAACATATGCAATGTTCGATCCGCCCCCTATTCGTCATCATTGAGTAAACTTTGACCCTGTATCTCACAGTCTGCAGACACATTTCAGAAAATCAGCAGCAGACACTCCCTCCCAGACCCTCCCAGCTCCTGGGCAGCAGCCATTTTAGATTCATTCTGATCCTGCATTCTTAGTGAGAAGAGGGATAGTGTAGCTGCTGCTGATTTTATACGGAAATTGATAGCTAGGCTAGTGTATTCAGTGTCCACTACAGTCCTGAAGGACTCATCTGATCTCTGCTGTAAGGACAGAACCCCAAAAAGCCCTTTTTAGGGCTAGAACATCTTTTTTTTTTTTCCTGTGTAATTTTGACTGTGAAACATCAGTCTGCTAGTGTAATCTAATTGCAGTTACCTGCCTGCAGTGCCACTACTCATATCTGTTGTAACAGTAGTGTAATCTAATAGCAGTTGCCTGCCTGCCAGCGTGTGTGCCAGGCCCACTTGCCAACTAGTGCCACCACTCATATCTATTGTAACAGTATTGTACATTTAAAAAAAAAAACTTTTTTGACTGTGAAACATCAGTCTGCTAGTGTAATCTAATTGCAGTTGCCTACCTGCCAGCGTGTGTGCCAGGCCCACTTGCCAACTAGTGCCACCACTCATATCTGTTGTAACAGTAGTGTAAATATTTTTTTAGAAAAACTTTTTTGACTGTGAAACATCAGTCTGCTAGTGTAATCTAATTGCAGTTGCCTGCCTGCCAGCGTGTGTGCCAGGCCCACTTGCCAACTAGTGCCACCACTCATATCTGTTGTAACAGTACTGTAAATTTTTTTTAAAAAACTTTTTTGACTATGAAACATCAGTCTGCTAGTGTAATCTAATTGCAGTTGCCTGCCTGCCAGCGTGTGTGCCAGGCCCACTTGCCAACTAGTGCCACCACTCATATCTGTTGTAACAGTAGTGTACATTTTAAAAAAAAAAAAAACTTTTTTGACTGTGAAACATAAGTCTGCTAATGTAATCTAATTGCAGTTGCTTGCCTGCCAGCATGTGTGCCAGGCCCACTTGCCAACTAGTGCCACCACTCATAGCTGTTGTAACAGTAGTGTAAATTAAAAAAAAAACTTTTTTGACTGTGAAACATCAGTCTGCTAGTGTAATCTAATAGCAGTTGCCTGCCTGCCAGCGTGTGTGCCAGGCCCACTTGCCAACTAGTGCCACCACTCATATCTGTTGTAACAGTATTGTAAATGTTTTAAAAAAAAACTTTTTTGACTGTGAAACATCAGTCTGCTAGTGTAATCTAATTGCAGTTGCCTGCCTGCCAGTGTGTGTGCCAGGCCCACTTGCCAACTAGTGCCACCACTCATATCTGTTGTAACTAGTGTAAATTTAAAAAAAAAACTTTTTTGACTGTGAAACATCAGTCTGCTAGTGTAATATAATAGCAGTTGCCTGCCTGCCTGCCAGCGTGTGTGCCAGGCCCACTTGCCAACTAGTGCCACCACTCATATCTGTTGTAACAATAGTGTAAATTTAAAAAAAACTTTTTTGACTGTGAAACATCAGTCTGCTAGTGTAATCTAATAGCAGTTGCCTGCCTGCCTGCCAGCGTGTGTGCCAGGCCCACTTGCCAACTAGTGCCACCACTCATATCTGTTGTAACAGTAGTGTAAATTTAAAAAAAAAAAACTTTTTTGACTGTGAAACATCAGTCTGCTAGTGTAATCTAATAGCAGTTGCCTGCCAGCGTGTGTGCCAGTCCCACTTGCCAACTAGTGCCACCACTCATATCTGTTGTAACAGTAGTGTAAATTTAAAAATGAAGATATCAAGAATCGAAGGAATATCTTCAAATATTCATAAATTGAGATTTGTATTACAATGGAATCCCAACTCTGATTCGTGATTCTTATTTTAAAATAACAACAAAAGAGAATTAGAGTATCCATATAAATATAGATCAATGTGAATGGATTATGTAATGTTATGTCCAAGTTTGTAAGACAAAGGTAAATTAAAATGAGACATACTATGCTGTGACGAACACGGGCTCGAGGTTCCAACAAAAACATCCATATCTGTAAAATATTCAGTCAGGATTGGATATTATTAATACAAATCAGGCCATGGACACGAATAATCAGATTTTTAAATTCTAATTGACAAAGTAAAATTATATTTGTATTCATGTGAGTTCATTGTTTCCTAAATTAATTTTTAAATAAAGAGATCATGTATTCTTATTAGTGATGTCGCGAATAGTTCGCCAGCGAATAGTTCCCGGCGAACATAGCTTGTTCGCATTCGTTGCGGCGGGCGAACATATGCGATGTTCGATCCGCCCCCTATTCGTCATCATTGAGTAAACTTTGACCCTGTATCTCACAGTCTGCAGACACATTTCAGAAAATCAGCAGCAGACACTCCCTCCCAGACCCTCCCAGCTCCTGGGCAGCAGCCATTTTAGATTCATTCTGATCCTGCATTCTTAGTGAGAGGAGGGATAGTGTAGCTGCTGCTGATTTTATACGGAAATTGATAGCTAGGCTAGTGTATTCAGTGTCCACTACAGTCCTGAAGGACTCATCTGATCTCTGCTGTAAGGACAGAACCCCAAAAAGCCCTTATTAGGGCTAGAAAATCTTTTTTTTTTTTTCCTGTGTAATTTTGACTGTGAAACATCAGTCTGCTAGTGTAATCTAATTGCAGTTACCTGCCTGCAGTGACACTACTCATATCTGTTGTAACAGTAGTTTAAATTTTGTAAAAAAAAATTTTTTGACTGTGAAACATCAGTCTGCTAGTGTAATCTAATAGCAGTTGCCTGCCTGCCAGCGTGTGTGCCAGGCCCACTTGCCAACTAGTGCCACCACTCATATCTATTGTAACAGTATTGTACATTTTTTAAAAAAAAACTTTTTTGACTGTGAAACATCAGTCTGCTAGTGTAATCTAATTGCAGTTGCCTACCTGCCAGCGTGTGTGCCAGGCCCACTTGCCAACTAGTGCCACCACTCATATCTGTTGTAACAGTAGTGTAAATATTTTTTTTAAAAAACTTTTTTGACTGTGAAACATCAGTCTGCTAGTGTAATCTAATTGCAGTTGCCTGCCTGCCAGCGTGTGTGCCAGGCCCACTTGCCAACTAGTGCCACCACTCATATCTGTTGTAACAGTAGTGTAAATTTTTTTTAAAAAACTTTTTTGACTGTGAAACATCAGTCTGCTAGAGTAATCTAATTGCAGTTGCCTGTCTGCCAGCGTGTGTGCCAGGCCCACTTGCCAACTAGTGCCACCACTCATATCTGTTGTAACAGTAGTGTACATTTTTAAAAAAAAAAACTTTTTTGACTGTGAAACATCAGTTTGCTAATGTAATCTAATTGCAGTTGCCTGCCTGCCAGCATGTGTGCCAGGCCCACTTGCCAACTAGTGCCACCACTCATAGCTGTTGTAACAGTAGTGTAAATTAAAAAAAAAAACTTTTTTGACTGTGAAACATCAGTCTGCTAGTGTAATCTAATAGCAGTTGCCTGCCTGCCAGCGTGTGTGCCAGGCCCACTTGCCAACTAGTGCCACCACTCATATCTGTTGTAACAGTATTGTAAATGTTTTTTAAAAAAACTTTTTTGACTGTGAAACATCAGTCTGCTAGTGTAATCTAATTGCAGTTGCCTGCCTGCCAGTGTGTGTGCCAGGCCCACTTGCCAACTAGTGCCACCACTCATATCTGTTGTAACAGTAGTGTAAATTTAAAAAAAAAAAACTTTTTTGACTGTGAAACATCAGTCTGCAAGTGTAATCTAATAGCAGTTGCCTGCCTGCCTGCCAGTGTGTGTGCCAGGCCCACTTGCCAACTAGTGCCACCACTCATATCTGTTGTAACAGTAGTGTAAATTTAAAAAAAAAAACTTTTTTGACTGTGAAACATCAGTCTGCTAGTGTAATCTAATAGCAGTTGCCTGCCTGCCAGCGTGTGTGCCAGGCCCACTTGCCAACTAGTGCCACCACTCATATCTGTTGTAACAATAGTGTAAATTTTAAAAAAAACTTTTTTGACTGTGAAACATCAGTCTGCTAGTGTAATCTAATAGCAGTTGCCTGCCAGCGTGTGTGCCAGGCCCACTTGCCAACTAGTGCCACCACTCATATCTGTTGTAACAGTAGTGTAAATTTTTTTACAAAAACTTTTTTGACTGTGAAACATCAGTCTGCTAGTGTAATCTAATAGCAGTTGCCTGCCTGCCAGCGTGTGTGCCAGGCCCACTTGCCAACTAGTGCCACCACTCATATCTGTTGTAACAGTAGTGTAAATTTAAAAAAAAAAAAAACTTTTTTGACTGTGAAACATCAGTCTGCTAGTGTAATCTAATAGCAGTTGCCTGCCACCACTCATATCTGTTGTAACAGTAGTGTAAATTTAAAAATGAAGATATCAAGAATCGAAGGAATATCTTCAAATATTCATAAATTGAGATTTGTATTACAATGGAATCCCAACTCTGATTCGTGATTCTTATTTTAAAATAACAACAAAAGAGAATTAGAGTATCCATATAAATATAGATCAATGTGAATGGATTATGTAATGTTATGTCCAAGTTTTTAAGACAAAGGTAAATTAAAATGAGACATACTATGCTGTGACGAACACGGGCTCGAGGTTCCAACAAAAACATCCATATCTGTAAAATATTCAGTCAGGATTGGATATTATTAATACAAATCAGGCCATGGACACGAACAATCAGATTTTTAAATTCTAATTGACAAAGTAAAATTATATTTTGTATTCATGTGAGTTCATTGTGTCCTAAATTAATTTTTAAATAAAGAGATCATGTATTCTTATTAGTGATGTCACGAATAGTTCGCCAGCGAATAGTTCCCGGCGAACATAGCTTGTTCACATTCGTTGCGGCGGGCGAACATATGCAATGTTCGATCCGCCCCCTATTCGTCATCATTGAGTAAACTTTGACCCTGTATCTCACAGTCTGCAGACACATTTCAGAAAATCAGCAGCAGACACTCCCTCCCAGACCCTCCCAGCTCCTGGGCAGCAGCCATTTTAGATTCATTCTGATCCTGCATTCTTAGTGAGAAGAGGGATAGTGTAGCTGCTGCTGATTTTATACGGAAATTGATAGCTAGGCTAGTGTATTCAGTGTCCACTACAGTCCTGAAGGACTCATCTGATCTCTGCTGTAAGGACAGAACCCCAAAAAGCCCTTTTTAGGGCTAGAACATCTTTTTTTTTTTTCCTGTGTAATTTTGACTGTGAAACATCAGTCTGCTAGTGTAATCTAATTGCAGTTACCTGCCTGCAGTGCCACTACTCATATCTGTTGTAACAGTAGTGTAATCTAATAGCAGTTGCCTGCCTGCCAGCGTGTGTGCCAGGCCCACTTGCCAACTAGTGCCACCACTCATATCTGTTGTAACAGTAGTGTAAATTTAAAAAAAAAAAACTTTTTTGACTGTGAAACATCAGTCTGCAAGTGTAATCTAATAGCAGTTGCCTGCCTGCCTGCCAGTGTGTGTGCCAGGCCCACTTGCCAACTAGTGCCACCACTCATATCTGTTGTAACAGTAGTGTAAATTTAAAAAAAAAAACTTTTTTGACTGTGAAACATCAGTCTGCTAGTGTAATCTAATAGCAGTTGCCTGCCTGCCAGCGTGTGTGCCAGGCCCACTTGCCAACTAGTGCCACCACTCATATCTGTTGTAACAATAGTGTAAATTTTAAAAAAAACTTTTTTGACTGTGAAACATCAGTCTGCTAGTGTAATCTAATAGCAGTTGCCTGCCAGCGTGTGTGCCAGGCCCACTTGCCAACTAGTGCCACCACTCATATCTGTTGTAACAGTAGTGTAAATTTTTTTACAAAAACTTTTTTGACTGTGAAACATCAGTCTGCTAGTGTAATCTAATAGCAGTTGCCTGCCTGCCAGCGTGTGTGCCAGGCCCACTTGCCAACTAGTGCCACCACTCATATCTGTTGTAACAGTAGTGTAAATTTAAAAAAAAAAAAAACTTTTTTGACTGTGAAACATCAGTCTGCTAGTGTAATCTAATAGCAGTTGCCTGCCACCACTCATATCTGTTGTAACAGTAGTGTAAATTTAAAAATGAAGATATCAAGAATCGAAGGAATATCTTCAAATATTCATAAATTGAGATTTGTATTACAATGGAATCCCAACTCTGATTCGTGATTCTTATTTTAAAATAACAACAAAAGAGAATTAGAGTATCCATATAAATATAGATCAATGTGAATGGATTATGTAATGTTATGTCCAAGTTTTTAAGACAAAGGTAAATTAAAATGAGACATACTATGCTGTGACGAACACGGGCTCGAGGTTCCAACAAAAACATCCATATCTGTAAAATATTCAGTCAGGATTGGATATTATTAATACAAATCAGGCCATGGACACGAACAATCAGATTTTTAAATTCTAATTGACAAAGTAAAATTATATTTTGTATTCATGTGAGTTCATTGTGTCCTAAATTAATTTTTAAATAAAGAGATCATGTATTCTTATTAGTGATGTCACGAATAGTTCGCCAGCGAATAGTTCCCGGCGAACATAGCTTGTTCACATTCGTTGCGGCGGGCGAACATATGCAATGTTCGATCCGCCCCCTATTCGTCATCATTGAGTAAACTTTGACCCTGTATCTCACAGTCTGCAGACACATTTCAGAAAATCAGCAGCAGACACTCCCTCCCAGACCCTCCCAGCTCCTGGGCAGCAGCCATTTTAGATTCATTCTGATCCTGCATTCTTAGTGAGAAGAGGGATAGTGTAGCTGCTGCTGATTTTATACGGAAATTGATAGCTAGGCTAGTGTATTCAGTGTCCACTACAGTCCTGAAGGACTCATCTGATCTCTGCTGTAAGGACAGAACCCCAAAAAGCCCTTTTTAGGGCTAGAACATCTTTTTTTTTTTTCCTGTGTAATTTTGACTGTGAAACATCAGTCTGCTAGTGTAATCTAATTGCAGTTACCTGCCTGCAGTGCCACTACTCATATCTGTTGTAACAGTAGTGTAATCTAATAGCAGTTGCCTGCCTGCCAGCGTGTGTGCCAGGCCCACTTGCCAACTAGTGCCACCACTCATATCTATTGTAACAGTATTGTACATTTAAAAAAAAAAAACTTTTTTGACTGTGAAACATCAGTCTGCTAGTGTAATCTAATTGCAGTTGCCTACCTGCCAGCGTGTGTGCCAGGCCCACTTGCCAACTAGTGCCACCACTCATATCTGTTGTAACAGTAGTGTAAATATTTTTTTAGAAAAACTTTTTTGACTGTGAAACATCAGTCTGCTAGTGTAATCTAATTGCAGTTGCCTGCCTGCCAGCGTGTGTGCCAGGCCCACTTGCCAACTAGTGCCACCACTCATATCTGTTGTAACAGTAGTGTAAATTTTTTTTAAAAAACTTTTTTGACTATGAAACATCAGTCTGCTAGTGTAATCTAATTGCAGTTGCCTGCCTGCCAGCGTGTGTGCCAGGCCCACTTGCCAACTAGTGCCACCACTCATATCTGTTGTAACAGTAGTGTACATTTTAAAAAAAAAAAAAACTTTTTTGACTGTGAAACATAAGTCTGCTAATGTAATCTAATTGCAGTTGCTTGCCTGCCAGCATGTGTGCCAGGCCCACTTGCCAACTAGTGCCACCACTCATAGCTGTTGTAACAGTAGTGTAAATTAAAAAAAAAACTTTTTTGACTGTGAAACATCAGTCTGCTAGTGTAATCTAATAGCAGTTGCCTGCCTGCCAGCGTGTGTGCCAGGCCCACTTGCCAACTAGTGCCACCACTCATATCTGTTGTAACAGTATTGTAAATGTTTTAAAAAAAAACTTTTTTGACTGTGAAACATCAGTCTGCTAGTGTAATCTAATTGCAGTTGCCTGCCTGCCAGTGTGTGTGCCAGGCCCACTTGCCAACTAGTGCCACCACTCATATCTGTTGTAACTAGTGTAAATTTAAAAAAAAAACTTTTTTGACTGTGAAACATCAGTCTGCTAGTGTAATATAATAGCAGTTGCCTGCCTGCCTGCCAGCGTGTGTGCCAGGCCCACTTGCCAACTAGTGCCACCACTCATATCTGTTGTAACAATAGTGTAAATTTAAAAAAAACTTTTTTGACTGTGAAACATCAGTCTGCTAGTGTAATCTAATAGCAGTTGCCTGCCTGCCTGCCAGCGTGTGTGCCAGGCCCACTTGCCAACTAGTGCCACCACTCATATCTGTTGTAACAGTAGTGTAAATTTAAAAAAAAAAAACTTTTTTGACTGTGAAACATCAGTCTGCTAGTGTAATCTAATAGCAGTTGCCTGCCAGCGTGTGTGCCAGTCCCACTTGCCAACTAGTGCCACCACTCATATCTGTTGTAACAGTAGTGTAAATTTAAAAATGAAGATATCAAGAATCGAAGGAATATCTTCAAATATTCATAAATTGAGATTTGTATTACAATGGAATCCCAACTCTGATTCGTGATTCTTATTTTAAAATAACAACAAAAGAGAATTAGAGTATCCATATAAATATAGATCAATGTGAATGGATTATGTAATGTTATGTCCAAGTTTGTAAGACAAAGGTAAATTAAAATGAGACATACTATGCTGTGACGAACACGGGCTCGAGGTTCCAACAAAAACATCCATATCTGTAAAATATTCAGTCAGGATTGGATATTATTAATACAAATCAGGCCATGGACACGAATAATCAGATTTTTAAATTCTAATTGACAAAGTAAAATTATATTTGTATTCATGTGAGTTCATTGTTTCCTAAATTAATTTTTAAATAAAGAGATCATGTATTCTTATTAGTGATGTCGCGAATAGTTCGCCAGCGAATAGTTCCCGGCGAACATAGCTTGTTCGCATTCGTTGCGGCGGGCGAACATATGCGATGTTCGATCCGCCCCCTATTCGTCATCATTGAGTAAACTTTGACCCTGTATCTCACAGTCTGCAGACACATTTCAGAAAATCAGCAGCAGACACTCCCTCCCAGACCCTCCCAGCTCCTGGGCAGCAGCCATTTTAGATTCATTCTGATCCTGCATTCTTAGTGAGAGGAGGGATAGTGTAGCTGCTGCTGATTTTATACGGAAATTGATAGCTAGGCTAGTGTATTCAGTGTCCACTACAGTCCTGAAGGACTCATCTGATCTCTGCTGTAAGGACAGAACCCCAAAAAGCCCTTATTAGGGCTAGAACATCTTTTTTTTTTTTTCCTGTGTAATTTTGACTGTGAAACATCAGTCTGCTAGTGTAATCTAATTGCAGTTACCTGCCTGCAGTGACACTACTCATATCTGTTGTAACAGTAGTTTAAATTTTGTAAAAAAAAAATTTTTGACTGTGAAACATCAGTCTGCTAGTGTAATCTAATAGCAGTTGCCTGCCTGCCAGCGTGTGTGCCAGGACCACTTGCCAACTAGTGCCACCACTCATATCTATTGTAACAGTATTGTACATTTTTAAAAAAAAAACTTTTTTGACTGTGAAACATCAGTCTGCTAGTGTAATCTAATTGCAGTTGCCTACCTGCCAGCGTGTGTGCCAGGCCCACTTGCCAACTAGTGCCACCACTCATATCTGTTGTAACAGTAGTGTAAATATTTTTTTAAAAAAACTTTTTTGACTGTGAAACATCAGTCTGCTAGTGTAATCTAATTGCAGTTGCCTGCCTGCCAGCGTGTGTGCCAGGCCCACTTGCCAACTAGTGCCACCACTCATATCTGTTGTAACAGTAGTGTAAATTTTTTTTAAAAAACTTTTTTGACTGTGAAACATCAGTCTGCTAGAGTAATCTAATTGCAGTTGCCTGTCTGCCAGCGTGTGTGCCAGGCCCACTTGCCAACTAGTGCCACCACTCATATCTGTTGTAACAGTAGTGTACATTTTTAAAAAAAAAAACTTTTTTGACTGTGAAACATCAGTTTGCTAATGTAATCTAATTGCAGTTGCCTGCCTGCCAGCATGTGTGCCAGGCCCACTTGCCAACTAGTGCCACCACTCATAGCTGTTGTAACAGTAGTGTAAATTAAAAAAAAAAACTTTTTTGACTGTGAAACATCAGTCTGCTAGTGTAATCTAATAGCAGTTGCCTGCCTGCCAGCGTGTGTGCCAGGCCCACTTGCCAACTAGTGCCACCACTCATATCTGTTGTAACAGTATTGTAAATGTTTTTTAAAAAAACTTTTTTGACTGTGAAACATCAGTCTGCTAGTGTAATCTAATTGCAGTTGCCTGCCTGCCAGTGTGTGTGCCAGGCCCACTTGCCAACTAGTGCCACCACTCATATCTGTTGTAACAGTAGTGTAAATTTAAAAAAAAAAAACTTTTTTGACTGTGAAACATCAGTCTGCAAGTGTAATCTAATAGCAGTTGCCTGCCTGCCTGCCAGTGTGTGTGCCAGGCCCACTTGCCAACTAGTGCCACCACTCATATCTGTTGTAACAGTAGTGTAAATTTAAAAAAAAAAACTTTTTTGACTGTGAAACATCAGTCTGCTAGTGTAATCTAATAGCAGTTGCCTGCCTGCCAGCGTGTGTGCCAGGCCCACTTGCCAACTAGTGCCACCACTCATATCTGTTGTAACAATAGTGTAAATTTAAAAAAAAACTTTTTTGACTGTGAAACATCAGTCTGCTAGTGTAATCTAATAGCAGTTGCCTGCCAGCGTGTGTGCCAGGCCCACTTGCCAACTAGTGCCACCACTCATATCTGTTGTAACAGTAGTGTAAATTTTTTTACAAAAACTTTTTTGACTGTGAAACATCAGTCTGCTAGTGTAATCTAATAGCAGTTGCCTGCCACCACTCATATCTGTTGTAACAGTAGTGTAAATTTAAAAATGAAGATATCAAGAATCGAAGGAATATCTTCAAATATTCATAAATTGAGATTTGTATTACAATGGAATCCCAACTCTGATTCGTGATTCTTATATTAAAATAACAACAAAAGAGAATTAGAGTATCCATATAAATATAGATCAATGTGAATGGATTATGTAATGTTATGTCCAAGTTTTTAAGACAAAGGTAAATTAAAATGAGACATACTATGCTGTGACGAACACGGGCTCGAGGTTCCAACAAAAACATCCATATCTGTAAAATATTCAGTCAGGATTGGATATTATTAATACAAATCAGGCCATGGACACGAACAATCAGATTTTTAAATTCTAATTGACAAAGTAAAATTATATTTTGTATTCATGTCAGTTCATTGTGTCCTAAATTAATTTTTAAATAAAGAGATCATGTATTCTTATTAGTGATGTCGCGAATAGTTCGCCAGCGAATAGTTCCCGGCGAACATAGCTTGTTCACATTCGTTGCGGCGGGCGAACATATGCAATGTTCGATCCGCCCCCTATTCGTCATCATTGAGTAAACTTTGACCCTGTATCTCACAGTCTGCAGACACATTTCAGAAAATCAGCAGCAGACACTCCCTCCCAGACCCTCCCAGCTCCTGGGCAGCAGCCATTTTAGATTCATTCTGATCCTGCATTCTTAGTGAGAAGAGGGATAGTGTAGCTGCTGCTGATTTTATACGGAAATTGATAGCTAGGCTAGTGTATTCAGTGTCCACTACAGTCCTGAAGGACTCATCTGATCTCTGCTGTAAGGACAGAACCCCAAAAAGCCCTTTTTAGGGCTAGAACATCTTTTTTTTTTTTCCTGTGTAATTTTGACTGTGAAACATCAGTCTGCTAGTGTAATCTAATTGCAGTTACCTGCCTGCAGTGCCACTACTCATATCTGTTGTAACAGTAGTGTAATCTAATAGCAGTTGCCTGCCTGCCAGCGTGTGTGCCAGGCCCACTTGCCAACTAGTGCCACCACTCATATCTATTGTAACAGTATTGTACATTTAAAAAAAAAAAACTTTTTTGACTGTGAAACATCAGTCTGCTAGTGTAATCTAATTGCAGTTGCCTACCTGCCAGCGTGTGTGCCAGGCCCACTTGCCAACTAGTGCTACCACTCATATCTGTTGTAACAGTAGTGTAAATATTTTTTTAGAAAAACTTTTTTGACTGTGAAACATCAGTCTGCTAGTGTAATCTAATTGCAGTTGCCTGCCTGCCAGCGTGTGTGCCAGGCCCACTTGCCAACTAGTGCCACCACTCATATCTGTTGTAACAGTAGTGTAAATTTTTTTTAAAAAACTTTTTTGACTATGAAACATCAGTCTGCTAGAGTAATCTAATTGCAGTTGCCTGCCTGCCAGTGTGTGTGCCAGGCCCACTTGCCAACTAGTGCCACCACTCATATCTGTTGTAACAGTAGTGTACATTTTAAAAAAAAAAAAACTTTTTTGACTGTGAAACATCAGTCTGCTAATGTAATCTAATTGCAGTTGCCTGCCTGCCAGCATGTGTGCCAGGCCCACTTGCCAACTAGTGCCACCACTCATAGCTGTTGTAACAGTAGTTTAAATTAAAAAAAAAAAACTTTTTTGACTGTGAAACATCAGTCTGCTAGTGTAATCTAGTAGCAGTTGCCTGCCTGCCAGGGTGTGTACCAGGCCCACTTGCCAACTAGTGCCACCACTCATATCTGTTGTAACAGTATTGTAAATGTTTTTTAAAAAAACTTTTTTGACTGTGAAACATCAGTCTGCTAGTGTAATCTAATTGCAGTTGCCTGCCTGCCAGTGTGTGTGCCAGGCCCACTTGCCAACTAGTGCCACCACTCATATCTGTTGTAACAGTAGTGTAAATTTAAAAAAAAAAACTTTTTTGACTGTGAAACATCAGTCTGCTAGTATAATCTAATAGCAGTTGCCTGCCTGCCAGCGTGTGTGCCAGGCCCACTTGCCAACTAGTGCCACCACTCATATCTGTTGTAACAATAGTGTAAATTTAAAAAAAAACTTTTTTGACTGTGAAACATCAGTCTGCTAGTGTAATCTAATAGCAGTTGCCTGCCTGCCTGCCAGCGTGTGTGCCAGGCCCACTTGCCAACTAGTGCCACCACTCATATCTATTGTAACAGTAGTGTAAATTTAAAAAAAAAACTTTTTTGACTGTGAAACATCAGTCTGCTAGTGTAATCTAATAGCAGTTGCCTGCCTGCCAGCGTGTGGGCCAGGCCCACTTGCCAACTAGTGCCACCACTCATATCTGTTGTAACAGTAGTGTAAATTTAAAAAAAAAAAACTTTTTTGACTGTGAAACATCAGTCTGCTAGTGTAATCTAATAGCAGTTGCCTGCCTGCCAGCGTGTGTGCCAGGCCCACTTGCCAACTAGTGCCACCACTCATATCTGTTGTAACAGTAGTGTAAATTTAAAAATGAAGATATCAAGAATCTAATGAATATCTTCAAATATTCATAAATTGAGATTTGTATTACAATGGAATCCCAACTCTGATTCGTGATTCTTATTTTAAAATAACAACAAAAGAGAATTAGAGTATCCATATAAATATAGATCAATGTGAATGGATTATGTAATGTTATGTCCAAGTTTGTAAGACAAAGGTAAATTAAAATGAGACATACTATGCTGTGATGAACACGGGCTCGAGGTTCCAACAAAAACATCCATATCTGTAAAATATTCAGTCAGGATTGGATATTATTAATACAAATCAGGCCATGGACACGAACAATCAGATTTTTAAATTCTAATTGACAAAGTAAAATTATATTTGTATTCATGTGAGTTCATTGTTTCCTAAATTAATTTTTAAATAAAGAGATCATGTATTCTTATTAGTGATGTCGCGAATAGTTCGCCAGCGAATAGTTCCCGGCAAACATAGCTTGTTCGCATTCGTTGCGGCGGGCGAACATATGCGATGTTCGATCCGCCCCCTATTCGTCATCATTGAGTAAACTTTGACCCTGTATCTCACAGTCTGCAGACACATTTCAGAAAATCAGCAGCAGACACTCCCTCCCAGACCCTCCCAGCTCCTGGGCAGCAGCCATTTTAGATTCATTCTGATCCTGCATTATTAGTGAGAGGAGGGATACATCAGTCTGCTAGTGTAATCTAATAGCAGTTGCCTGCCTGCCAGCGTGTGTGCCAGGCCCACTTGCCAACTAGTGCCACCACTCATATCTATTGTAACAGTATTGTACATTTTTTAAAAAAAACCTTTTTTGACTGTGAAACATCAGTCTGCTAGTGTAATCTAATTGCAGTTACCTACCTGCCAGCGTGTGTGCCAGGCCCACTTGCCAACTAGTGCCACCACTCATATCTGTTGTAACAGTAGTGTAAATAATTTTAAACAAACTTTTTTGCCTGCAGTGCCATTACTCATATCTGTTGTAACAGTAGTTTAAATTTTGTAAAAAAAAATTTTTTGACTGTGAAACATCAGTCTGCTAGTGTAATCTAATAGCAGTTGCCTGCCTGCCAGCGTGTGTGCCAGGCCCACTTGCCAACTAGTGCCACCACTCATATCTATTGTAACAGTATTGTACATTTTTTTTATAAAAAAACTTTTTTGACTGTGAAACATCAGTCTGCTAGTGTAATCTAATTGCAGTTACCTACCTGCCAGAGTGTGTGCCAGGCCCACTTGCCAACTAGTGCCACCACTCATATCTGTTGTAACAGTAGTGTAAATATTTTTTTAAAAAAACTTTTTTGACTGTGAAACATCAGTCTGCTAGTGTAATCTAATTGCAGTTGCCTGCCTGCCTGCCAGCGTGTGTGCCAGGCCCACTTGCCAACTAGTGCCACCACTCATATATGTTGTAACAGTAGTGTAAATTTTTTTTAAAAAACTTTTTTGACTGTGAAACATCAGTCTGCTAGAGTAATCTAATTGCAGTTGTCTGCCTGCCAGCGTGTGTGCCAGGCCCACTTGCCAACTAGTGCCACCACTCATATCTGTTGTAACAGTAGTGTACATTTTTAAAAAAAAACTTTTTTGACTGTGAAACATCAGTCTGCTAATGTAATCTAATTGCAGTTGCCTGCCTGCCAGCATGTCTGCCAGGCCCACTTACCAACTAGTGCCACCACTCATATCTGTTGTAACAGTAGTGTAAATTAAAAAAAAAAACTTTTTTGACTGTGAAACATCAGTCTGCTAGTGTAATCTAATAGCAGTTGCCTGCCTGCCTGCCAGCGTGTGTGCCAGGCCCACTTGCCAACTAGTGCCACCACTCATATCTGTTGTAACAGTATTGTAAATCTTTTTTAAAAAAACTTTTTTGACTGTGAAACATCAGTCTGCTAGTGTAATCTAATTGCAGTTGCCTGCCTGCCAGTGTGTGTGCCAGGCCCACTTGCCAACTAGTGCCACCACTCATATCTGTTGTAACAATAGTGTAAATTTAAAGAAAAAAACTTTTTTGACTGTGAAACATCAGTCTGCTAGTGTAATCTAATAGCAGTTGCCTGCCTGCCTTCCAGCGTGTGTGCCAGGCCCACTTGCCAACTAGTGCCACCACTCATATCTGTTGTAACAGTAGTGTAAATTTAAAAAAAAAAACTTTTTTGACTGTGAAACATCAGTCTGCTAGTGTAATCTAATAGCAGTTGCCTGCCTGCCTGCCTGCCAGCGTGTGTGCCAGGCTCACTTGCCAACTAGTGCCCCCACTCATATCTGTTGTAACAGTAGTGTAAATTTTTTTTAAAAAACTTTTTTGACTGTGAAACATCAGTCTGCTAGTGTAATCTAATAGCTGTTGCCTGCCTGCCAGCGTGTGTGCCAGGCCCACTTGCCAACTAGTGCCACCACTCATATCTGTTATAACAGTAGTGTAAATTTAAAAAAAAAAAAACTTTTTTGACTGTGAAACATCAGTCTGCTAGTGTAATCTAATAGCAGTTGCCTGCCTGCCAGCGTGTGTGCCAGGCCCACTTGCCAACTAGTGCCACCACTCATATCTATTGTAACAGTATTGTACATTTTTAAAAAAAAAACTTTTTTGACTGTGAAACATCAGTCTGCTAGTGTAATCTAATTGCAGTTACCTACCTGCCAGCGTGTGTGCCAGGCCCACTTGCCAACTAGTGCCACCACTCATATCTGTTGTAACAGTAGTGTAAATATTTTTTTAAACAAACTTTTTTGCCTGCAGTGCCATTACTCATATCTGTTGTAACAGTAGTTTAAATTTTGTAAAAAAAAATTTTTTGACTGTGAAACATCAGTCTGCTAGTGTAATCTAATTGCAGTTACCTACCTGCCAGAGTGTGTGCCAGGCCCACTTGCCAACTAGTGCCACCACTCATATCTGTTGTAACATTAGTGTAAATATTTTTTTAAAAAAAACTTTTTTGACTGTGAAACATCAGTCTGCTAGTGTAATCTAATTGCAGTTGCCTGCCTGCCAGCGTGTGTGCCAGGCCCACTTGCCAACTAGTGCCACCACTCATATATGTTGTAACAGTAGTGTAAATTTTTTTTAAAAAACTTTTTTGACTGTGAAACATCAGTCTGCTAGAGTAATCTAATAGCAGTTGCCTGCCTGCCAGCGTGTGTGCCAGGCCCACTTGCCAACTAGTGCCACCACTCATATCTGTTGTAACAGTAGTGTACATTTTAAAAAAAAAAAAACTTTTTTGACTGTGAAACATCAGTCTGCTAATGTAATCTAATTGCAGTTGCCTGCCTGCCAGCATGTGTGCCAGGCCCACTTGCCAACTAGTGCCACCACTCATAGCTGTTGTAACAGTAGTGTAAATTAAAAAAAAAAACTTTTTTGACTGTGAAACATCAGTCTGCTAGTGTAATCTAATAGCAGTTGCCTGCCTGCCAGCGTGTGTGCCAGGCCCACTTGCCAACTAGTGCCACCACTCATATCTGTTGTAACAGTATTGTAAATGTTTTTTAAAAAAACTTTTTTGACTGTGAAACATCAGTCTGCTAGTTTAATCTAATTGCAGTTGCCTGCCTGCCAGTGTGTGTGCCAGGCCCACTTGCCAACTAGTGCCACCACTGATATCTGTTGTAACAATAGTGTAAATTTAAAAAAAAAACCTTTTTTGACTGTGAAACATCAGTCTGCTAGTGTAATCTAATAGCAGTTGCCAGCGTGTGTGCCAGGCCCACTTGCCAACTAGTGCCACCACTCATATCTGTTGTAACAGTAGTGTAAATTTAAAAAAAAAAAACTTTTTTGACTGTGAAACATCAGTCTGCTAGTGTAATCTAATAGCAGTTGCCTGCCTGCCTGCCTGCCTGCCAGCGTGTGTGCCAGGCTCACTTGCCAACTAGTGCCCCCACTCATATCTGTTGTAACAGTAGTGTAAATTTTTTAAAAAAAACTTTTTTGACTGTGAAACATCAGTCTGCTAGTGTAATCTAATAGCAGTTGCCTGCCTGCCAGCGTGTGTGCCAGGCCCACTTGCCAACTAGTGCCACCACTCATATCTGTTGTAACAGTAGTGTAAATTTAAAAAAAAAAACTTTTTTGACTGTGAAACATCAGTCTGCTAGTGTAATCTAATAGCAGTTGCCTGCCTGCCAGCGTGTGTGCCAGGCCCACTTGCCAACTAGTGCCACCACTCATATCTGTTGTAACAGTAGTGTAAATTTAAAAATGAAGATATCAAGAATCGAAGGAATATCTTCAAATATTCATAAATTGAGATTTGTATTACAATGGAATCCCAACTCTGATTCGTGATTCTTATTTTAAAATAACAACAAAAGAGCATTAGAGTATCCATATAAATATAGATCAATGTGAATGGATTATGTAATGTTATGTCCAAGTTTGTAAGACAAAGGTAAATTAAAATGAGACATACTATGCTGTGACGAACACGGGCTCGAGGTTCCAACAAAAACATCCATATCTGTAAAATATTCAGTCAGGATTGGATATTATTAATACAAATCAGGCCATGGATTTTTAAATTCTAATTGACAAAGTAAAATTATATTTGTATTCATGTGAGTTCATTGTTTCCTAAATTAATTTTTAAATAAAGAGATCATGTATTCTTATTAGTGATGTCGCGAATAGTTCGCCAGCGAATAGTTCCCGGCGAACATAGCTTGTTCGCATTCGTTGCGGCGGGCGAACATATGCGATGTTCGATCCGCCCCCTATTCGTCATCATTGAGTAAACTTTGACCCTGTATCTCACAGTCTGCAGACACATTTCAGAAAATCAGCAGCAGACACTCCCTCCCAGACCCTCCCAGCTCCTGGGCAGCAGCCATTTTAGATTCATTCTGATCCTGCATTCTTAGTGAGAGGAGGGATAGTGTAGCTGCTGCTGATTTTATACGGAAATTGATAGCTAGGCTAGTGTATTCAGTGTCCACTACAGTCCTGAAGGACTCATCTGATCTCTGCTGTAAGGACAGAACCCCAAAAAGCCCTTTTTAGGGCTAGAACATCTTTTTTTTTTCCTGTGTAATTTTGACTGTGAAACATCAGTCTGCTAGTGTAATCTAATTGCAGTTACCTGCCTGCAGTGCCACTACTCATATCTGTTGTAACAGTAGTTTAAACAGTAATGTACATTTTTTTTTAAAAAAAACTTTTTTGACTGTGAAACATCAGTCTGCTAATGTAATCTAATTGCAGTTGCCTGCCTGCCAGCATGTGTGCCAGGCCCACTTGCCAACTAGTGCCACCACTCATAGCTGTTGTAACAGTAGTGTAAATTAAAAAAAAAAACTTTTTTGACTGTGAAACATCAGTCTGCTAATGTAATCTAATTGCAGTTGCCTGCCTGCCAGCATGTGTGCCAGGCCCACTTGCCAACTAGTGCCACCACTCATAGCTGTTGTAACAGTAGTGTAAATTAAAAAAAAAAAACTTTTTTGACTGTGAAACATCAGTCTGCTAGTGTAATCTAATAGCAGTTGCCTGCCTGCCAGCGTGTGTTCCAGGCCCACTTGCCAACTAGTGCCACCACTCATATCTGTTGTAACAGTATTGTAAATGTTTTTTAAAAAAACTTTTTTGACTGTGAAACATCAGTCTGCTAGTGTAATCTAATTGCAGTTGCCTGCCTGCCATTGTGTAGCTATATTAGGATTTATTTTACAGGTAAGTATTTAGCTTTAAATAGGAATAATTTATTTAATAAGAGTTAATTTATTTCGTTAGATTAAAATTATATTTAACTTAGGGGGGTGTTAGTGTTAGGGTTAGACTTAGCTTTAGGGGTTAATACATTTATTATAGTAGCGATGAGGTCCGCTCGGCAGATTAGGGGTTAATAATTGAAGGTAGGTGTCGGCGATGTTAGGGAGGGCAGATTAGGGGTTAATACTATTTATTATAGGGTTAGTGAGGCGGATTAGGGGTTAATAACTTTATTATAGTAGCGCTCAGGTCCGCTCGGCAGATTAGGGGTTAATAAGTGTAGGTAGGTGTCGGCGACGTTGAGGGGGGCAGATTAGGGGTTAATAAATATAATATAGGGGTCGGCGATGTTAGGGCAGCAGATTAGGGGTACATAGGGATAACGTAGGTTGCGGCGGTTTACGGAGCGGCAGATTAGGGGTTAAAAAAAATATGCAGGGGTCAGCGATAGCGGGGGCGGCAGATTAGGGGTTAATAAGTGTAAGGTTAGGGGCGTTTAGACTCGGGGTACATGTTATGGTGTTAGGTGCAGACGTAGGAAGTGTTTCCCCATAGGAAACAATGGGGCTGCGTTAGGAGCTGAACGCTGCTTTTTTGCAGGTGTTAGGTTTTTTTTCAGCTCAAACAGCCCCATTGTTTCCTATGGGAGAATCGTGCACGAGCACGTTTTTGAGGCCGGCCGCGTCCGTAAGCAACTCTGGTATCGAGAGTTGCATTTGCGGTAAAAATGCTCTACGCTCCTTTTTTGGAGCCTAACGCAGCATTTGTTTAAACTCTCGATACCAGAGTTAAATTTATGGTGCGGCCAGAAAAAAGCCCGCGGAGCGTTAACAGCCCTTTTACCGCCGAACTCCAAATCTAGGCCTTAGTGAGAGGAGGGATAGTGTAGCTGCTGCTGATTTTATACGGAAATTGATAGCTAGGCTAGTGTATTCAGTGTCCACTACAGTCCTGAAGGACTCATCTGATCTCTGCTGTAAGGACAGAACCCCAAAAAGCCCTTTTTAGGGCTAGAACATCTTTTTTTTTTCCTGTGTAATTTTGACTGTGAAACATCAGTCTGCTAGTGTAATCTAATTGCAGTTACCTACCTGCAGTGCCACTACTCATATCTGTTGTAACAGTAGTTAAAATTTTGTAAAAAAAAAATTTTTGACTGTGAAACATCAGTCTGCTAGTGTAATCTAATAGCAGTTGCCTGCCTGCCAGCATGTGTGCCAGGCCCAGTTGCCAACTAGTGCCACCACTTATATGTATTGTAACAGTATTGTACATTTTTAAAAAAAAAACTTTTTTGACTGTGAAACATCAGTCTGCTAGTGTAATCTAATTGCAGTTGCCTACCTGCCAGCGTGTGTGCCAGGCCCACTTGCCAACTAGTGCCACCACTCATATCTGTTGTAACAGTAGTGTAAATATTTTTTTAAAAAAACTTTTTTGACTGTGAAACATCAGTCTGCTAGTGTAATCTAATTGCAGTTGCCTGCCTGCCAGCGAGTGTGCCAGGCCCACTTGCCAACTAGTGCCACCACTCATATCTGTTGTAACAGTAGTGTAATTTTTTTTAAAAAAACTTTTTTGACTGTGAAACATCAGTCTGCTAGAGTAATCTAATTGCAGTTGCCTGCCTGCCAGCGTGTGTGCCAGGCCCACTTGCCAACTAGTGCCACCACTCATATCTGTTGTAACAGTAATGTACATTTTTTTAAAAAAAAAACTTTTTTGACTGTGAAACATCAGTCTGCTAATGTAATCTAATTGCAGTTGCCTGCCTGCCAGCATGTGTGCCAGGCCCACTTGCCAACTAGTGCCACCACTCATAGCTGTTGTAACAGTAGTGTAAATATTTTTTTAAAAAAACTTTTTTGACTGTGAAACATCAGTCTGCAAGTGTAATCTAATTGCAGTTGCCTGCCTGCCAGCGTGTGTGCCAGGCCCACTTGCCAACTAGTGCCACCACTCATATCTGTTGTAACAGTAATGTACATTTTTTTTAAAAAAAAACTTTTTTGACTGTGAAACATCAGTCTGCTAATGTAATCTAATTGCAGTTGCCTGCCTGCCAGCATGTGTGCCAGGCCCACTTGCCAACTAGTGCCACCACTCATAGCTGTTATAACAGTAGTGTAAATATTTTTTTAAAAAAACTTTTTTGACTGTGAAACATCAGTCTGCTAGTCTAATCTAATAGCAGTTGCCTGCCTGCCTGCCAGCGTGTGTGCCAGGCCCACTTGCCAACTAGTGCCACCACTCATATCTGTTGTAACAGTAGTGTAAATTTTAAAAAAAAACTTTTTTGACTGTGAAACATCAGTCTGCTAGTCTAATCTAATAGCAGTTGCCTGCCTACCTGCCAGCGTGTGTGCCAGGCCCACTTGCCAACTAGTGCCACCACTCATATCTGTTGTAACAGTAGTGTAAATATTTTTTTAAAAAAACTTTTTTGACTGTGAAACATCAGTCTGCTAGTGTAATCTAATTGCAGTTGCCTGCCTGCCAGCGTGTGTGCCAGGCCCACTTGCCAACTAGTGCCACCACTCATATCTGTTTTAACAGTAGTGTAATTTTTTTTAAAAAAACTTTTTTGACTGTGAAACATCAGTCTGCTAGAGTAATCTAATTGCAGTTGCCTGCCTGCCAGCGTGTGTGCCAGGCCCACTTGCCAACTAGTGCCACCACTCATATCTGTTGTAACAGTAGTGTACATTTTTTAAAAAAAAAACTTTTTTGACTGTGAAACATCAGTCTGCTAATGTAATCTAATTGCAGTTGCCTGCCTGCCAGCATGTGTGCCAGGCCCACTTGCCAACTAGTGCCACCACTCATAGCTGTTGTAACAGTAGTGTAAATTAAAAAAAAAAAACTTTTTTGACTGTGAAACATCAGTCTGCTAGTGTAATCTAATTGCAGTTGCCTGCCTGCCAGCGTGTGTGCCAGGCCCACTTGCCAACTAGTGCCACCACTCATATCTGTTTTAACAGTAGTGTAATTTTTTTTACAAAAAACTTTTTTGACTGTGAAACATCAGTCTGCTAGAGTAATCTAATTGCAGTTGCCTGCCTGCCAGCGTGTGTGCCAGGCCCACTTGCCAACTAGTGCCACCACTCATATCTGTTGTAACAGTAGTGTACATTTTAAAAAAAAAAAACTTTTTTGACTGTGAAACATCAGTCTGCTAATGTAATCTAATTGCAGTTGCCTGCCTGCCAGCATGTGTGCCAGGCCCACTTGCCAACTAGTGCCACCACTCATAGCTGTTGTAACAGTAGTGTAAATGTTTTTTAAAAAAACTTTTTTGACTGTGAAACATCAGTCTGCTAGTGTAATCTAATTGCAGTTGCCTGCCTGCCAGCGTGTGTTCCAGGCCCACTTGCCAACTAGTGCCACCACTCATATCTGTTGTAACAGTAGTGTACATTTTAAAAAAAAAAAAACTTTTTTGACTGTGAAACATCAGTCTGCTAGTGTAATCTAATAGCAGTTGCTTGCCTGCCAGCGTGTGTTCCAGGCCCACTTGCCAACTAGTGCCACCACTCATATCTGTTGTAACAGTATTGTAAATGTTTTTTAAAAAAACTTTTTTGACTGTGAAACATCAGTCTGCTAGTGTAATCTAATTGCAGTTGCCTGCCTGCCATTGTGTGTGCCAGGCCCACTTGCCAACTAGTGCCACCACTCATATCTGTTGTAACAGTAGTGTAAATTTAAAAAAAAAAACTTTTTTGACTGTGAAACATCAGTCTGCTAGTGTAATCTAATAGCAGTTGCCTGCCTGCCTGCCAGCGTGTGTGCCAGGCCCACTTGCCAACTAGTGCCACCACTCATATCTGTTGTAACAGTAGTGTAAATTAAAAAAAAAAAACTTTTTTGACTGTGAAACATCAGTCTGCTAGTGTAATCTAATAGCAGTTGCCTGCCTGCCAGCGTGTGGGCCAGGCCCACTTGCCAACTAGTGCCACCACTCATATCTGTTGTAACAATAGTGTAAATTTAAAAAAAAACTTTTTTGACTGTGAAACATCAGTCTGCTAGTGTAATCTAATAGCAGTTGCCTGCCTGCCTGCCAGCGTGTGTGCCAGGCCCACTTGCCAACTAGTGCCACCACTCATATCTGTTGTAACAGTAGTGTAAATTTAAAAAAAAAAACTTTTTTGACTGTGAAACATAAGTCTGCTAGTGTAATCTAATAGCAGTTGCCTGCCTGCCAGCGTGTGGGCCAGGCCCACTTGCCAACTAGTGCCACCACTCATATCTGTTGTAACAATAGTGTAAATTTAAAAAAAAACTTTTTTGACTGTGAAACATCAGTCTGCTAGTCTAATCTAATAGCAGTTGCCTGCCTGCCAGCGTGTGTGCCAGGCCCACTTGCCAACTAGTGCCACCACTCATATCTGTTGTAACAGTAGTGTAAATTTTTAAAAAAAACTTTTTTGACTGTGAAACATCAGTCTGCTAGTGTAATCTAATAGCAGTTGCCTGCCTGCCAGCGTGTGTGCCAGGCCCACTTGCCAACTAGTGCCACCACTCATATCTGTTGTAACAGTAGTGTAAATTTAAAAATGAAGATATCAAGAATCGAAGGAATATCTTCAAATATTCATAAATTGAGATTTGTATTACAATGGAATCCCAACTCTGATTCGTGATTCTTATTTTAAAATAACAACAAAAGAGCATTAGAGTATCCATATAAATATAGATCAATGTGAATGGATTATGTAATGTTATGTCCAAGTTTGTAAGACAAAGGTAAATTAAAATGAGACATACTATGCTGTGACGAACACGGGCTCGAGGTTCCAACAAAAACATCCATATCTGTAAAATATTCAGTCAGGATTGGATATTATTAATACAAATCAGGCCATGGACACCAACAATCAGATTTTTAAATTCTAATTGACAAAGTAAAATTATATTTGTATTCATGTGAGTTCATTGTTTCCTAAATTAATTTTTAAATAAAGAGATCATGTATTCTTATTAGTGATGTCGCGAATAGATCGCCAGCGAATAGTTCCCGGCGAACATAGCTTGTTCGCATTCGTTGCGGCGGGCGAACATATGCGATGTTCGATCCGCCCCCTATTCGTCATCATTGAGTAAACTTTGACCCTGTATCTCACAGTCTGCAGACACATTTCAGAAAATCAGCAGCAGACACTCCCTCCCAGACCCTCCCAGCTCCTGGGCAGCAGCCATTTTAGATTCATTCTGATCCTGCATTCTTAGTGAGAGGAGGGATAGTGTAGCTGCTGCTGATTTTATACGGAAATTGATAGCTAGGCTAGTGTATTCAGTGTCCACTACAGTCCTGAAGGACTCATCTGATCTCTGCTGTAAGGACAGAACCCCAAAAAGCCCTTTTTAGGGCTAGAACATCTTTTTTTTTTTCCTGTGTAATTTTGACTGTGAAACATCAGTCTGCTAGTGTAATCTAATTGCAGTTACCTGCCTGCAGTGCCACTACTCATATCTGTTGTAACAGTAGTTTAAATTTTGTAAAAAAAAAATTTTTGACTGTGAAACATCAGTCTGCTAGTGTAATCTAATAGCAGTTGCCTGCCTGAAAGCGTGTGTGCCAGGCCCACTTGCCAACTAGTGCCACCACTTATATGTATTGTAACAGTATTGTACATTTTTTAAAAAAAAACTTTTTTGATTGTGAAACATCAGTCTGCTAGTGTAATCTAATTGCAGTTGCCTACCTGCCAGCGTGTGTGCCAGGCCCACTTGCCAACTAGTGCCACCACTCATATCTGTTGTAACAGTAGTGTAAATATTTTTTTAAAAAAACTTTTTTGACTGTGAAACATCAGTCTGCTAGTGTAATCTAATTGCAGTTGCCTGCCTGCCAGCGAGTGTGCCAGGCCCACTTGCCAACTAGTGCCACCACTCATATCTGTTGTAACAGTAGTGTAATTTTTAAAAAAAAAACTTTTTTGACTGTGAAACATCAGTCTGCTAGAGTAATCTAATTGCAGTTGCCTGCCTGCCAGCGTGTGTGCCAGGCCCACTTGCCAACTAGTGCCACCACTCATATCTGTTGTAACAGTAATGTACATTTTTAAAAAAAAAAAACTTTTTTGACTGTGAAACATCAGTCTGCTAATGTAATCTAATTGCAGTTGCCTGCCTGCCAGCATGTGTGCCAGGCCCACTTGCCAACTAGTGCCACCACTCATAGCTGTTGTAACAGTAGTGTAAATTAAAAAAAAAAACTTTTTTGACTGTGAAACATCAGTCTGCTAGTGTAATCTAATAGCAGTTGCCTGCCTGCCAGCGTGTGTTCCAGGCCCACTTGCCAACTAGTGCCACCACTCATATCTGTTGTAACAGTATTGTAAATGTTTTTAAAAAAAACTTTTTTGACTGTGAAACATCAGTCTGCTAGTGTAATCTAATTGCAGTTGCCTGCCTGCCAGTGTGTGTGCCAGGCCCACTTGCCAACTAGTGCCACCACTCATATCTGTTGTAACAGTAGTGTAAATTTTAAAAAAAAAACTTTTTTGACTGTGAAACATCAGTCTGCTAGTGTAATCTAATAGCAGTTGCCTGCCTGCCTGCCAGCGTGTGTGCCAGGCCCACTTGCCAACTAGTGCCACCACTCATATCTGTTGTAACAGTAGTGTAAATTAAAAAAAAAAAACTTTTTTGACTGTGAAACATCAGTCTGCTAGTGTAATCTAATTGCAGTTGCCTGCCTGCCTGCCAGCGTGTGTGCCAGGCCCACTTGCCAACTAGTGCCACCACTCATATCTGTTTTAACAGTAGTGTAATTTTTTTAAAAAAAACTTTTTTGACTGTGAAACATCAGTCTGCTAGAGTAATCTAATTGCAGTTGCCTGCCTGCCAGCGTGTGTGCCAGGCCCACTTGCCAACTAGTGCCACCACTCATATCTGTTGTAACAGTAGTGTACATTTTAAAAAAAAAAAAACTTTTTTGACTGTGAAACATCAGTCTGCTAATGTAATCTAATTGCAGTTGCCTGCCTGCCAGCATGTGTGCCAGGCCCACTTGCCAACTAGTGCCACCACTCATAGCTGTTGTAACAGTAGTGTAAATTAAAAAAAAAAAATTTTGACTGTGAAACATCAGTCTGCTAGTGTAATCTAATAGCAGTTGCCTGCCTGCCTGCCAGCGTGTGTGCCAGGCCCACTTGCCAACTAGTGCCACCACTCATATCTGTTGTAACAGTATTGTAAATGTTTTTTAAAAAAACCTTTTTGACTGTGAAACATCAGTCTGCTAGTGTAATCTAATTGCAGTTGCCTGCCTGCCAGTGTGTGTGCCAGGCCCACTTGCCAACTAGTGCCACCACTCATATCTGTTGTAACAGTAGTGTAAATTTAAAAAAAAAAACTTTTTTGACTGTGAAACATCAGTCTGCTAGTGTAATCTAATAGCAGTTGCCTGCCTGCCTGCCAGCGTGTGTGCCAGGCCCACTTGCCAACTAGTGCCACCACTCATATCTGTTGTAACAGTAGTGTAAATTAAAAAAAAAAAACTTTTTTGACTGTGAAACATCAGTCTGCTAGTGTAATCTAATAGCAGTTGCCTGCCTGCCAGCGTGTGGGCCAGGCCCACTTGCCAACTAGTGCCACCACTCATATCTGTTGTAACAATAGTGTAAATTTAAAAAAAAACTTTTTTGACTGTGAAACATCAGTCTGCTAGTGTAATCTAATAGCAGTTGCCTGCCTGCCTGCCAGCGTGTGTGCCAGGCCCACTTGCCAACTAGTGCCACCACTCATATCTGTTGTAACAGTAGTGTAAATTAAAAAAAAAAAACTTTTTTGACTGTGAAACATCAGTCTGCTAGTGTAATCTAATAGCAGTTGCCTGCCTGCCAGCGTGTGGGCCAGGCCCACTTGCCAACTAGTGCCACCACTCATATCTGTTGTAACAATAGTGTAAATTTAAAAAAAAACTTTTTTGACTGTGAAACATAAGTCTGCTAGTCTAATCTAATAGCAGTTGCCTGCCTGCCAGCGTGTGTGCCAGGCCCACTTGCCAACTAGTGCCACCACTCATATCTGTTGTAACAGTAGTGTAAATTTAAAAAAAAAAACTTTTTTGACTGTGAAACATCAGTCTGCTAATGTAATCTAATTGCAGTTGCCTGCCTGCCAGCATGTCTGCCAGGCCCACTTACCAACTAGTGCCACCACTCATATCTGTTGTAACAGTAGTGTAAATTAAAAAAAAAAACTTTTTTGACTGTGAAACATCAGTCTGCTAGTGTAATCTAATAGCAGTTGCCTGCCTGCCTGCCAGCGTGTGTGCCAGGCCCACTTGCCAACTAGTGCCACCACTCATATCTGTTGTAACAGTATTGTAAATCTTTTTTAAAAAAACTTTTTTGACTGTGAAACATCAGTCTGCTAGTGTAATCTAATTGCAGTTGCCTGCCTGCCAGTGTGTGTGCCAGGCCCACTTGCCAACTAGTGCCACCACTCATATCTGTTGTAACAATAGTGTAAATTTAAAGAAAAAAACTTTTTTGACTGTGAAACATCAGTCTGCTAGTGTAATCTAATAGCAGTTGCCTGCCTGCCTTCCAGCGTGTGTGCCAGGCCCACTTGCCAACTAGTGCCACCACTCATATCTGTTGTAACAGTAGTGTAAATTTAAAAAAAAAAACTTTTTTGACTGTGAAACATCAGTCTGCTAGTGTAATCTAATTGCAGTTGCCTGCCTGCCTGCCTGCCAGCGTGTGTGCCAGGCTCACTTGCCAACTAGTGCCCCCACTCATATCTGTTGTAACAGTAGTGTAAATTTTTTTTAAAAAACTTTTTTGACTGTGAAACATCAGTCTGCTAGTGTAATCTAATAGCTGTTGCCTGCCTGCCAGCGTGTGTGCCAGGCCCACTTGCCAACTAGTGCCACCACTCATATCTGTTATAACAGTAGTGTAAATTTAAAAAAAAAAAAACTTTTTTGACTGTGAAACATCAGTCTGCTAGTGTAATCTAATAGCAGTTGCCTGCCTGCCAGCGTGTGTGCCAGGCCCACTTGCCAACTAGTGCCACCACTCATATCTATTGTAACAGTATTGTACATTTTTAAAAAAAAACTTTTTTGACTGTGAAACATCAGTCTGCTAGTGTAATCTAATTGCAGTTACCTACCTGCCAGCGTGTGTGCCAGGCCCACTTGCCAACTAGTGCCACCACTCATATCTGTTGTAACAGTAGTGTAAATATTTTTTTAAACAAACTTTTTTGCCTGCAGTGCCATTACTCATATCTGTTGTAACAGTAGTTTAAATTTTGTAAAAAAAAATTTTTTGACTGTGAAACATCAGTCTGCTAGTGTAATCTAATTGCAGTTACCTACCTGCCAGAGTGTGTGCCAGGCCCACTTGCCAACTAGTGCCACCACTCATATCTGTTGTAACAGTAGTGTAAATATTTTTTTAAAAAAAACTTTTTTGACTGTGAAACATCAGTCTGCTAGTGTAATCTAATTGCAGTTGCCTGCCTGCCAGCGTGTGTGCCAGGCCCACTTGCCAACTAGTGCCACCACTCATATATGTTGTAACAGTAGTGTAAATTTTTTTTAAAAAACTTTTTTGACTGTGAAACATCAGTCTGCTAGAGTAATCTAATAGCAGTTGCCTGCCTGCCAGCGTGTGTGCCAGGCCCACTTGCCAACTAGTGCCACCACTCATATCTGTTGTAACAGTAGTGTACATTTTAAAAAAAAAAAAACTTTTTTGACTGTGAAACATCAGTCTGCTAATGTAATCTAATTGCAGTTGCCTGCCTGCCAGCATGTGTGCCAGGCCCACTTGCCAACTAGTGCCACCACTCATAGCTGTTGTAACAGTAGTGTAAATTAAAAAAAAAAACTTTTTTGACTGTGAAACATCAGTCTGCTAGTGTAATCTAATAGCAGTTGCCTGCCTGCCAGCGTGTGTGCCAGGCCCACTTGCCAACTAGTGCCACCACTCATATCTGTTGTAACAGTATTGTAAATGTTTTTTAAAAAAACTTTTTTGACTGTGAAACATCAGTCTGCTAGTTTAATCTAATTGCAGTTGCCTGCCTGCCAGTGTGTGTGCCAGGCCCACTTGCCAACTAGTGCCACCACTGATATCTGTTGTAACAATAGTGTAAATTTAAAAAAAAAAACCTTTTTTGACTGTGAAACATCAGTCTGCTAGTGTAATCTAATAGCAGTTGCCAGCGTGTGTGCCAGGCCCACTTGCCAACTAGTGCCACCACTCATATCTGTTGTAACAGTAGTGTAAATTTAAAAAAAAAAAACTTTTTTGACTGTGAAACATCAGTCTGCTAGTGTAATCTAATAGCAGTTGCCTGCCTGCCTGCCTGCCTGCCAGCGTGTGTGCCAGGCTCACTTGCCAACTAGTGCCCCCACTCATATCTGTTGTAACAGTAGTGTAAATTTTTTTAAAAAAACTTTTTTGACTGTGAAACATCAGTCTGCTAGTGTAATCTAATAGCAGTTGCCTGCCTGCCAGCGTGTGTGCCAGGCCCACTTGCCAACTAGTGCCACCACTCATATCTGTTGTAACAGTAGTGTAAATTTAAAAAAAAAAACTTTTTTGACTGTGAAACATCAGTCTGCTAGTGTAATCTAATAGCAGTTGCCTGCCTGCCAGCGTGTGTGCCAGGCCCACTTGCCAACTAGTGCCACCACTCATATCTGTTGTAACAGTAGTGTAAATTTAAAAATGAAGATATCAAGAATCGAAGGAATATCTTCAAATATTCATAAATTGAGATTTGTATTACAATGGAATCCCAACTCTGATTCGTGATTCTTATTTTAAAATAACAACAAAAGAGCATTAGAGTATCCATATAAATATAGATCAATGTGAATGGATTATGTAATGTTATGTCCAAGTTTGTAAGACAAAGGTAAATTAAAATGAGACATACTATGCTGTGACGAACACGGGCTCGAGGTTCCAACAAAAACATCCATATCTGTAAAATATTCAGTCAGGATTGGATATTATTAATACAAATCAGGCCATGGATTTTTAAATTCTAATTGACAAAGTAAAATTATATTTGTATTCATGTGAGTTCATTGTTTCCTAAATTAATTTTTAAATAAAGAGATCATGTATTCTTATTAGTGATGTCGCGAATAGTTCGCCAGCGAATAGTTCCCGGCGAACATAGCTTGTTCGCATTCGTTGCGGCGGGCGAACATATGCGATGTTCGATCCGCCCCCTATTCGTCATCATTGAGTAAACTTTGACCCTGTATCTCACAGTCTGCAGACACATTTCAGAAAATCAGCAGCAGACACTCCCTCCCAGACCCTCCCAGCTCCTGGGCAGCAGCCATTTTAGATTCATTCTGATCCTGCATTCTTAGTGAGAGGAGGGATAGTGTAGCTGCTGCTGATTTTATACGGAAATTGATAGCTAGGCTAGTGTATTCAGTGTCCACTACAGTCCTGAAGGACTCATCTGATCTCTGCTGTAAGGACAGAACCCCAAAAAGCCCTTTTTAGGGCTAGAACATCTTTTTTTTTTCCTGTGTAATTTTGACTGTGAAACATCAGTCTGCTAGTGTAATCTAATTGCAGTTACCTGCCTGCAGTGCCACTACTCATATCTGTTGTAACAGTAGTTTAAACAGTAATGTACATTTTTTTTTAAAAAAAACTTTTTTGACTGTGAAACATCAGTCTGCTAATGTAATCTAATTGCAGTTGCCTGCCTGCCAGCATGTGTGCCAGGCCCACTTGCCAACTAGTGCCACCACTCATAGCTGTTGTAACAGTAGTGTAAATTAAAAAAAAAACTTTTTTGACTGTGAAACATCAGTCTGCTAATGTAATCTAATTGCAGTTGCCTGCCTGCCAGCATGTGTGCCAGGCCCACTTGCCAACTAGTGCCACCACTCATAGCTGTTGTAACAGTAGTGTAAATTAAAAAAAAAAAACTTTTTTGACTGTGAAACATCAGTCTGCTAGTGTAATCTAATAGCAGTTGCCTGCCTGCCAGCGTGTGTTCCAGGCCCACTTGCCAACTAGTGCCACCACTCATATCTGTTGTAACAGTATTGTAAATGTTTTTTAAAAAAACTTTTTTGACTGTGAAACATCAGTCTGCTAGTGTAATCTAATTGCAGTTGCCTGCCTGCCATTGTGTAGCTATATTAGGATTTATTTTACAGGTAAGTATTTAGCTTTAAATAGGAATAATTTATTTAATAAGAGTTAATTTATTTCGTTAGATTAAAATTATATTTAACTTAGGGGGGTGTTAGTGTTAGGGTTAGACTTAGCTTTAGGGGTTAATACATTTATTATAGTAGCGATGAGGTCCGCTCGGCAGATTAGGGGTTAATAATTGAAGGTAGGTGTCGGCGATGTTAGGGAGGGCAGATTAGGGGTTAATACTATTTATTATAGGGTTAGTGAGGCGGATTAGGGGTTAATAACTTTATTATAGTAGCGCTCAGGTCCGCTCGGCAGATTAGGGGTTAATAAGTGTAGGTAGGTGTCGGCGACGTTGAGGGGGGCAGATTAGGGGTTAATAAATATAATATAGGGGTCGGCGATGTTAGGGCAGCAGATTAGGGGTACATAGGGATAACGTAGGTTGCGGCGGTTTACGGAGCGGCAGATTAGGGCTTAAAAAAAATATGCAGGGGTCAGCGATAGCGGGGGCGGCAGATTAGGGGTTAATAAGTGTAAGGTTAGGGGCGTTTAGACTCGGGGTACATGTTATGGTGTTAGGTGCAGACGTAGGAAGTGTTTCCCCATAGGAAACAATGGGGCTGCGTTAGGAGCTGAACGCTGCTTTTTTGCAGGTGTTAGGTTTTTTTTCAGCTCAAACAGCCCCATTGTTTCCTATGGGAGAATCGTGCACGAGCACGTTTTTGAGGCCGGCCGCGTCCGTAAGCAACTCTGGTATCGAGAGTTGCATTTGCGGTAAAAATGCTCTACGCTCCTTTTTTGGAGCCTAACGCAGCATTTGTTTAAACTCTCGATACCAGAGTTAAATTTATGGTGCGGCCAGAAAAAAGCCCGCGGAGCGTTAACAGCCCTTTTACCGCCGAACTCCAAATCTAGGCCTTAGTGAGAGGAGGGATAGTGTAGCTGCTGCTGATTTTATACGGAAATTGATAGCTAGGCTAGTGTATTCAGTGTCCACTACAGTCCTGAAGGACTCATCTGATCTCTGCTGTAAGGACAGAACCCCAAAAAGCCCTTTTTAGGGCTAGAACATCTTTTTTTTTTCCTGTGTAATTTTGACTGTGAAACATCAGTCTGCTAGTGTAATCTAATTGCAGTTACCTACCTGCAGTGCCACTACTCATATCTGTTGTAACAGTAGTTAAAATTTTGTAAAAAAAAATTTTTTGACTGTGAAACATCAGTCTGCTAGTGTAATCTAATAGCAGTTGCCTGCCTGCCAGCATGTGTGCCAGGCCCAGTTGCCAACTAGTGCCACCACTTATATGTATTGTAACAGTATTGTACATTTTTAAAAAAAAAACTTTTTTGACTGTGAAACATCAGTCTGCTAGTGTAATCTAATTGCAGTTGCCTACCTGCCAGCGTGTGTGCCAGGCCCACTTGCCAACTAGTGCCACCACTCATATCTGTTGTAACAGTAGTGTAAATATTTTTTAAAAAAAACTTTTTTGACTGTGAAACATCAGTCTGCTAGTGTAATCTAATTGCAGTTGCCTGCCTGCCAGCGAGTGTGCCAGGCCCACTTGCCAACTAGTGCCACCACTCATATCTGTTGTAACAGTAGTGTAATTTTTTTTAAAAAAACTTTTTTGACTGTGAAACATCAGTCTGCTAGAGTAATCTAATTGCAGTTGCCTGCCTGCCAGCGTGTGTGCCAGGCCCACTTGCCAACTAGTGCCACCACTCATATCTGTTGTAACAGTAATGTACATTTTTTTAAAAAAAAAACTTTTTTGACTGTGAAACATCAGTCTGCTAATGTAATCTAATTGCAGTTGCCTGCCTGCCAGCATGTGTGCCAGGCCCACTTGCCAACTAGTGCCACCACTCATAGCTGTTGTAACAGTAGTGTAAATATTTTTTTAAAAAAACTTTTTTGACTGTGAAACATCAGTCTGCTAGTGTAATCTAATTGCAGTTGCCTGCCTGCCAGCGTGTGTGCCAGGCCCACTTGCCAACTAGTGCCACCACTCATATCTGTTGTAACAGTAATGTACATTTTTTTTAAAAAAAACTTTTTTGACTGTGAAACATCAGTCTGCTAATGTAATCTAATTGCAGTTGCCTGCCTGCCAGCATGTGTGCCAGGCCCACTTGCCAACTAGTGCCACCACTCATAGCTGTTATAACAGTAGTGTAAATATTTTTTTAAAAAAACTTTTTTGACTGTGAAACATCAGTCTGCTAGTCTAATCTAATAGCAGTTGCCTGCCTGCCTGCCAGCGTGTGTGCCAGGCCCACTTGCCAACTAGTGCCACCACTCATATCTGTTGTAACAGTAGTGTAAATTTTAAAAAAAAACTTTTTTGACTGTGAAACATCAGTCTGCTAGTCTAATCTAATAGCAGTTGCCTGCCTACCTGCCAGCGTGTGTGCCAGGCCCACTTGCCAACTAGTGCCACCACTCATATCTGTTGTAACAGTAGTGTAAATATTTTTTTAAAAAAACTTTTTTGACTGTGAAACATCAGTCTGCTAGTGTAATCTAATTGCAGTTGCCTGCCTGCCAGCGTGTGTGCCAGGCCCACTTGCCAACTAGTGCCACCACTCATATCTGTTTTAACAGTAGTGTAATTTTTTTTAAAAAAACTTTTTTGACTGTGAAACATCAGTCTGCTAGAGTAATCTAATTGCAGTTGCCTGCCTGCCAGCGTGTGTGCCAGGCCCACTTGCCAACTAGTGCCACCACTCATATCTGTTGTAACAGTAGTGTACATTTTTAAAAAAAAAAACTTTTTTGACTGTGAAACATCAGTCTGCTAATGTAATCTAATTGCAGTTGCCTGCCTGCCAGCATGTGTGCCAGGCCCACTTGCCAACTAGTGCCACCACTCATAGCTGTTGTAACAGTAGTGTAAATTAAAAAAAAAAAACTTTTTTGACTGTGAAACATCAGTCTGCTAATGTAATCTAATTGCAGTTGCCTGCCTGCCAGCGTGTGTGCCAGGCCCACTTGCCAACTAGTGCCACCACTCATATCTGTTTTAACAGTAGTGTAATTTTTTTTACAAAAAACTTTTTTGACTGTGAAACATCAGTCTGCTAGAGTAATCTAATTGCAGTTGCCTGCCTGCCAGCGTGTGTGCCAGGCCCACTTGCCAACTAGTGCCACCACTCATATCTGTTGTAACAGTAGTGTACATTTTAAAAAAAAAAAACTTTTTTGACTGTGAAACATCAGTCTGCTAATGTAATCTAATTGCAGTTGCCTGCCTGCCAGCATGTGTGCCAGGCCCACTTGCCAACTAGTGCCACCACTCATAGCTGTTGTAACAGTAGTGTAAATGTTTTTTAAAAAAACTTTTTTGACTGTGAAACATCAGTCTGCTAGTGTAATCTAATTGCAGTTGCCTGCCTGCCAGCGTGTGTTCCAGGCCCACTTGCCAACTAGTGCCACCACTCATATCTGTTGTAACAGTAGTGTACATTTTAAAAAAAAAAAACTTTTTTGACTGTGAAACATCAGTCTGCTAGTGTAATCTAATAGCAGTTGCTTGCCTGCCAGCGTGTGTTCCAGGCCCACTTGCCAACTAGTGCCACCACTCATATCTGTTGTAACAGTATTGTAAATGTTTTTTAAAAAAACTTTTTTGACTGTGAAACATCAGTCTGCTAGTGTAATCTAATTGCAGTTGCCTGCCTGCCATTGTGTGTGCCAGGCCCACTTGCCAACTAGTGCCACCACTCATATCTGTTGTAACAGTAGTGTAAATTTAAAAAAAAAAACTTTTTTGACTGTGAAACATCAGTCTGCTAGTGTAATCTAATAGCAGTTGCCTGCCTGCCTGCCAGCGTGTGTGCCAGGCCCACTTGCCAACTAGTGCCACCACTCATATCTGTTGTAACAGTAGTGTAAATTAAAAAAAAAAAACTTTTTTGACTGTGAAACATCAGTCTGCTAGTGTAATCTAATAGCAGTTGCCTGCCTGCCAGCGTGTGGGCCAGGCCCACTTGCCAACTAGTGCCACCACTCATATCTGTTGTAACAATAGTGTAAATTTAAAAAAAAACTTTTTTGACTGTGAAACATCAGTCTGCTAGTGTAATCTAATAGCAGTTGCCTGCCTGCCTGCCAGCGTGTGTGCCAGGCCCACTTGCCAACTAGTGCCACCACTCATATCTGTTGTAACAGTAGTGTAAATTAAAAAAAAAAAACTTTTTTGACTGTGAAACATCAGTCTGCTAGTGTAATCTAATAGCAGTTGCCTGCCTGCCAGCGTGTGGGCCAGGCCCACTTGCCAACTAGTGCCACCACTCATATCTGTTGTAACAATAGTGTAAATTTAAAAAAAAACTTTTTTGACTGTGAAACATCAGTCTGCTAGTCTAATCTAATAGCAGTTGCCTGCCTGCCAGCGTGTGTGCCAGGCCCACTTGCCAACTAGTGCCACCACTCATATCTGTTGTAACAGTAGTGTAAATTTTTAAAAAAAACTTTTTTGACTGTGAAACATCAGTCTGCTAGTGTAATCTAATAGCAGTTGCCTGCCTGCCAGCGTGTGTGCCAGGCCCACTTGCCAACTAGTGCCACCACTCATATCTGTTGTAACAGTAGTGTAAATTTAAAAATGAAGATATCAAGAATCGAAGGAATATCTTCAAATATTCATAAATTGAGATTTGTATTACAATGGAATCCCAACTCTGATTCGTGATTCTTATTTTAAAATAACAACAAAAGAGCATTAGAGTATCCATATAAATATAGATCAATGTGAATGGATTATGTAATGTTATGTCCAAGTTTGTAAGACAAAGGTAAATTAAAATGAGACATACTATGCTGTGACGAACACGGGCTCGAGGTTCCAACAAAAACATCCATATCTGTAAAATATTCAGTCAGGATTGGATATTATTAATACAAATCAGGCCATGGACACCAACAATCAGATTTTTAAATTCTAATTGACAAAGTAAAATTATATTTGTATTCATGTGAGTTCATTGTTTCCTAAATTAATTTTTAAATAAAGAGATCATATATTCTTATTAGTGATGTCGCGAATAGATCGCCAGCGAATAGTTCCCGGCGAACATAGCTTGTTCGCATTCGTTGCGGCGGGCGAACATATGCGATGTTCGATCCGCCCCCTATTCGTCATCATTGAGTAAACTTTGACCCTGTATCTCACAGTCTGCAGACACATTTCAGAAAATCAGCAGCAGACACTCCCTCCCAGACCCTCCCAGCTCCTGGGCAGCAGCCATTTTAGATTCATTCTGATCCTGCATTCTTAGTGAGAGGAGGGATAGTGTAGCTGCTGCTGATTTTATACGGAAATTGATAGCTAGGCTAGTGTATTCAGTGTCCACTACAGTCCTGAAGGACTCATCTGATCTCTGCTGTAAGGACAGAACCCCAAAAAGCCCTTTTTAGGGCTAGAACATCTTTTTTTTTTTCCTGTGTAATTTTGACTGTGAAACATCAGTCTGCTAGTGTAATCTAATTGCAGTTACCTGCCTGCAGTGCCACTACTCATATCTGTTGTAACAGTAGTTTAAATTTTGTAAAAAAAAAATTTTTGACTGTGAAACATCAGTCTGCTAGTGTAATCTAATAGCAGTTGCCTGCCTGAAAGCGTGTGTGCCAGGCCCACTTGCCAACTAGTGCCACCACTTATATGTATTGTAACAGTATTGTACATTTTTTAAAAAAAAACTTTTTTGATTGTGAAACATCAGTCTGCTAGTGTAATCTAATTGCAGTTGCCTACCTGCCAGCGTGTGTGCCAGGCCCACTTGCCAACTAGTGCCACCACTCATATCTGTTGTAACAGTAGTGTAAATATTTTTTTAAAAAAACTTTTTTGACTGTGAAACATCAGTCTGCTAGTGTAATCTAATTGCAGTTGCCTGCCTGCCAGCGAGTGTGCCAGGCCCACTTGCCAACTAGTGCCACCACTCATATCTGTTGTAACAGTAGTGTAATTTTTAAAAAAAAAACTTTTTTGACTGTGAAACATCAGTCTGCTAGAGTAATCTAATTGCAGTTGCCTGCCTGCCAGCGTGTGTGCCAGGCCCACTTGCCAACTAGTGCCACCACTCATATCTGTTGTAACAGTAATGTACATTTTTTAAAAAAAAAAACTTTTTTGACTGTGAAACATCAGTCTGCTAATGTAATCTAATTGCAGTTGCCTGCCTGCCAGCATGTGTGCCAGGCCCACTTGCCAACTAGTGCCACCACTCATAGCTGTTGTAACAGTAGTGTAAATTAAAAAAAAAAACTTTTTTGACTGTGAAACATCAGTCTGCTAGTGTAATCTAATAGCAGTTGCCTGCCTGCCAGCGTGTGTTCCAGGCCCACTTGCCAACTAGTGCCACCACTCATATCTGTTGTAACAGTATTGTAAATGTTTTTTAAAAAAACTTTTTTGACTGTGAAACATCAGTCTGCTAGTGTAATCTAATTGCAGTTGCCTGCCTGCCAGTGTGTGTGCCAGGCCCACTTGCCAACTAGTGCCACCACTCATATCTGTTGTAACAGTAGTGTAAATTTTAAAAAAAAAACTTTTTTGACTGTGAAACATCAGTCTGCTAGTGTAATCTAATAGCAGTTGCCTGCCTGCCTGCCAGCGTGTGTGCCAGGCCCACTTGCCAACTAGTGCCACCACTCATATCTGTTGTAACAGTAGTGTAAATTAAAAAAAAAAAACTTTTTTGACTGTGAAACATCAGTCTGCTAGTGTAATCTAATTGCAGTTGCCTGCCTGCCTGCCAGCGTGTGTGCCAGGCCCACTTGCCAACTAGTGCCACCACTCATATCTGTTTTAACAGTAGTGTAATTTTTTTAAAAAAAACTTTTTTGACTGTGAAACATCAGTCTGCTAGAGTAATCTAATTGCAGTTGCCTGCCTGCCAGCGTGTGTGCCAGGCCCACTTGCCAACTAGTGCCACCACTCATATCTGTTGTAACAGTAGTGTACATTTTAAAAAAAAAAAAACTTTTTTGACTGTGAAACATCAGTCTGCTAATGTAATCTAATTGCAGTTGCCTGCCTGCCAGCATGTGTGCCAGGCCCACTTGCCAACTAGTGCCACCACTCATAGCTGTTGTAACAGTAGTGTAAATTAAAAAAAAAAAATTTTGACTGTGAAACATCAGTCTGCTAGTGTAATCTAATAGCAGTTGCCTGCCTGCCTGCCAGCGTGTGTGCCAGGCCCACTTGCCAACTAGTGCCACCACTCATATCTGTTGTAACAGTATTGTAAATGTTTTTTAAAAAAACCTTTTTGACTGTGAAACATCAGTCTGCTAGTGTAATCTAATTGCAGTTGCCTGCCTGCCAGTGTGTGTGCCAGGCCCACTTGCCAACTAGTGCCACCACTCATATCTGTTGTAACAGTAGTGTAAATTTAAAAAAAAAAACTTTTTTGACTGTGAAACATCAGTCTGCTAGTGTAATCTAATAGCAGTTGCCTGCCTGCCTGCCAGCGTGTGTGCCAGGCCCACTTGCCAACTAGTGCCACCACTCATATCTGTTGTAACAGTAGTGTAAATTAAAAAAAAAAAACTTTTTTGACTGTGAAACATCAGTCTGCTAGTGTAATCTAATAGCAGTTGCTTGCCTGCCAGCGTGTGTTCCAGGCCCACTTGCCAACTAGTGCCACCACTCATATCTGTTGTAACAGTATTGTAAATGTTTTTTAAAAAAACTTTTTTGACTGTGAAACATCAGTCTGCTAGTGTAATCTAATTGCAGTTGCCTGCCTGCCATTGTGTGTGCCAGGCCCACTTGCCAACTAGTGCCACCACTCATATCTGTTGTAACAGTAGTGTAAATTTAAAAAAAAAAACTTTTTTGACTGTGAAACATCAGTCTGCTAGTGTAATCTAATAGCAGTTGCCTGCCTGCCTGCCAGCGTGTGTGCCAGGCCCACTTGCCAACTAGTGCCACCACTCATATCTGTTGTAACAGTAGTGTAAATTAAAAAAAAAAAACTTTTTTGACTGTGAAACATCAGTCTGCTAGTGTAATCTAATAGCAGTTGCCTGCCTGCCAGCGTGTGGGCCAGGCCCACTTGCCAACTAGTGCCACCACTCATATCTGTTGTAACAATAGTGTAAATTTAAAAAAAAACTTTTTTGACTGTGAAACATCAGTCTGCTAGTGTAATCTAATAGCAGTTGCCTGCCTGCCTGCCAGCGTGTGTGCCAGGCCCACTTGCCAACTAGTGCCACCACTCATATCTGTTGTAACAGTAGTGGAAATTAAAAAAAAAAAACTTTTTTGACTGTGAAACATCAGTCTGCTAGTGTAATCTAATAGCAGTTGCCTGCCTGCCAGCGTGTGGGCCAGGCCCACTTGCCAACTAGTGCCACCACTCATATCTGTTGTAACAATAGTGTAAATTTAAAAAAAAACTTTTTTGACTGTGAAACATAAGTCTGCTAGTCTAATCTAATAGCAGTTGCCTGCCTGCCAGCGTGTGTGCCAGGCCCACTTGCCAACTAGTGCCACCACTCATATCTGTTGTAACAGTAGTGTAAATTTAAAAAAAAAAACTTTTTTGACTGTGAAACATCAGTCTGCTAGTGTAATCTAATAGCAGTTGCCTGCCTGCCAGCATGTGTGCCAGGCCCAGTTGCCAACTAGTGCCACCACTTATATGTATTGTAACAGTATTGTACATTTTTAAAAAAAAAACTTTTTTGACTGTGAAACATCAGTCTGCTAGTGTAATCTAATTGCAGTTGCCTACCTGCCAGCGTGTGTGCCAGGCCCACTTGCCAACTAGTGCCACCACTCATATCTGTTGTAACAGTAGTGTAAATATTTTTTAAAAAAAACTTTTTTGACTGTGAAACATCAGTCTGCTAGTGTAATCTAATTGCAGTTGCCTGCCTGCCAGCGAGTGTGCCAGGCCCACTTGCCAACTAGTGCCACCACTCATATCTGTTGTAACAGTAGTGTAATTTTTAAAAAAAAAACTTTTTTGACTGTGAAACATCAGTCTGCTAGAGTAATCTAATTGCAGTTGCCTGCCTGCCAGCGTGTGTGCCAGGCCCACTTGCCAACTAGTGCCACCACTCATATCTGTTGTAACAGTAATGTACATTTTTTTAAAAAAAAAACTTTTTTGACTGTGAAACATCAGTCTGCTAATGTAATCTAATTGCAGTTGCCTGCCTGCCAGCATGTGTGCCAGGCCCACTTGCCAACTAGTGCCACCACTCATAGCTGTTGTAACAGTAGTGTAAATTAAAAAAAAAAACTTTTTTGACTGTGAAACATCAGTCTGCTAGTGTAATCTAATAGCAGTTGCCTGCCTGCCAGCGTGTGTTCCAGGCCCACTTGCCAACTAGTGCCACCACTCATATCTGTTGTAACAGTAGTGTACATTTTTAAAAAAAAAAAACTTTTTTGACTGTGAAACATCAGTCTGCTAATGTAATCTAATTGCAGTTGCCTGCCTGCCAGCATGTGTGCCAGGCCCACTCTCCAACTAGTGCCACCACTCATAGCTGTTGTAACAGTAGTGTAAATGTTTTTCAAAAAAACTTTTTTGACTGTGAAACATCAGTCTGCTAGTGTAATCTAATTGCAGTTGCCTGCCTGCCAGTGTGTGTGCCAGGCCCACTTGCCAACTAGTGCCACCACTCATATCTGTTGTAACAGTAGTGTAAATTTAAAAAAAAAAACTTTTTTGACTGTGAAACATCAGTCTGCTAGTGTAATCTAATAGCAGTTGCCTGCCTGCCTGCCAGTGTGTGTGCCAGGCCCACTTGCCAACTAGTGCCACCACTCATATCTGTTGTAACAGTAGTGTAAATTAAAAAAAAATATATTTTTTGACTGTGAAACATCAGTCTGCTAGTGTAATCTAATAGCAGTTGCCTGCCTGCCAGCGTGTGGGCCAGGCCCACTTGCCAACTAGTGCCACCACTCATATCTGTTGTAACAATAGTGTAAATTTAAAAAAAAACTTTTTTGACTGTGAAACATCAGTCTGCTAGTCTAATCTAATAGCAGTTGCCTGCCTGCCTGCCAGCGTGTGTGCCAGGCCCACTTGCCAACTAGTGCCACCACTCATATCTGTTGTAACAGTAGTGTAAATTTTAAAAAAAAACTTTTTTGACTGTGAAACATCAGTCTGCTAGTGTAATCTAATAGCAGTTGCCTGCCTGCCAGCGTGTGTGCCAGGACCACTTGCCAACTAGTGCCACCACTCATATCTGTTGTAACAGTAGTGTAAATTTAAAAAAAAAAAACTTTTTTGACTGTGAAACATCAGTCTGCTAGTGTAATCTACTGACAGCGTGTGTGCCAGGCCCACTTGCCAACTAGTGCCACCACTCATATCTGTTGTAACAGTAGTGTAAATTTAAAAATGAAGATATCAAGAATCGAAGGAATATCTTCAAATATTCATAAATTGAGATTTGTATTACAATGGAATCCCAACTCTGATTCGTGATTCTTATTTTAAAATAACAACAAAAGAGAATTAGAGTATCCATATAAATATAGATCAATGTGAATGGATTATGTAATGTTATGTCCAAGTTTGTAAGACAAAGGTAAATTAAAATGAGACATACTATGCTGTGACGAACACGGGCTCGAGGTTCCAACAAAAACATCCATATCTGTAAAATATTCAGTCAGGATTGGATATTATTAATACAAATCAGGCCATGGACACGAACAATCAGATTATTAAATTCTAATTGACAAAGTAAAATTATATTTGTATTCATGTGAGTTCATTGTTTCCTAAATTAATTTTTAAATAAAGAGATCATGTATTCTTATTAGTGATGTCGCGAATAGTTCGCCAGCGAATAGTTCCCGGCGAACATAGCTTGTTCGCATTCGTTGCGGCGGGCGAACATATGCGATGTTCGATCCGCCCCCTATTCGTCATCATTGAGTAAACTTTGACCCTGTATCTCACAGTCTGCAGACACATTTCAGAAAATCAGCAGCAGACACTCCCTCCCAGACCCTCCCAGCTCCTGGGCAGCAGCCATTTTAGATTCATTCTGATCCTGCATTCTTAGTGAGAGGAGGGATAGTGTAGCTGCTGCTGATTTTATACGGAAATTGATAGCTAGGCTAGTGTATTCAGTGTCCACTACAGTCCTGAAGGACTCATCTGATCTCTGCTGTAAGGACAGAACCCCAAAAAGCCCTTTTTAGGGCTAGAACATCTTTTTTTTTTCCTGTGTAATTTTGACTGTGAAACATCAGTCTGCTAGTGTAATCTAATTGCAGTTACCTGCCTGCAGTGCCACTACTCATATCTGTTGTAACAGTAGTTTAAACAGTAATGTACATTTTTTTTTAAAAAAAACTTTTTTGACTGTGAAACATCAGTCTGCTAATGTAATCTAATTGCAGTTGCCTGCCTGCCAGCATGTGTGCCAGGCCCACTTGCCAACTAGTGCCACCACTCATAGCTGTTGTAACAGTAGTGTAAATTAAAAAAAAAACTTTTTTGACTGTGAAACATCAGTCTGCTAATGTAATCTAATTGCAGTTGCCTGCCTGCCAGCATGTGTGCCAGGCCCACTTGCCAACTAGTGCCACCACTCATAGCTGTTGTAACAGTAGTGTAAATTAAAAAAAAAAAACTTTTTTGACTGTGAAACATCAGTCTGCTAGTGTAATCTAATAGCAGTTGCCTGCCTGCCAGCGTGTGTTCCAGGCCCACTTGCCAACTAGTGCCACCACTCATATCTGTTGTAACAGTATTGTAAATGTTTTTTAAAAAAACTTTTTTGACTGTGAAACATCAGTCTGCTAGTGTAATCTAATTGCAGTTGCCTGCCTGCCATTGTGTAGCTATATTAGGATTTATTTTACAGGTAAGTATTTAGCTTTAAATAGGAATAATTTATTTAATAAGAGTTAATTTATTTCGTTAGATTAAAATTATATTTAACTTAGGGGGGTGTTAGTGTTAGGGTTAGACTTAGCTTTAGGGGTTAATACATTTATTATAGTAGCGATGAGGTCCGCTCGGCAGATTAGGGGTTAATAATTGAAGGTAGGTGTCGGCGATGTTAGGGAGGGCAGATTAGGGGTTAATACTATTTATTATAGGGTTAGTGAGGCGGATTAGGGGTTAATAACTTTATTATAGTAGCGCTCAGGTCCGCTCGGCAGATTAGGGGTTAATAAGTGTAGGTAGGTGTCGGCGACGTTGAGGGGGGCAGATTAGGGGTTAATAAATATAATATAGGGGTCGGCGATGTTAGGGCAGCAGATTAGGGGTACATAGGGATAACGTAGGTTGCGGCGGTTTACGGAGCGGCAGATTAGGGCTTAAAAAAAATATGCAGGGGTCAGCGATAGCGGGGGCGGCAGATTAGGGGTTAATAAGTGTAAGGTTAGGGGCGTTTAGACTCGGGGTACATGTTATGGTGTTAGGTGCAGACGTAGGAAGTGTTTCCCCATAGGAAACAATGGGGCTGCGTTAGGAGCTGAACGCTGCTTTTTTGCAGGTGTTAGGTTTTTTTTCAGCTCAAACAGCCCCATTGTTTCCTATGGGAGAATCGTGCACGAGCACGTTTTTGAGGCCGGCCGCGTCCGTAAGCAACTCTGGTATCGAGAGTTGCATTTGCGGTAAAAATGCTCTACGCTCCTTTTTTGGAGCCTAACGCAGCATTTGTTTAAACTCTCGATACCAGAGTTAAATTTATGGTGCGGCCAGAAAAAAGCCCGCGGAGCGTTAACAGCCCTTTTACCGCCGAACTCCAAATCTAGGCCTTAGTGAGAGGAGGGATAGTGTAGCTGCTGCTGATTTTATACGGAAATTGATAGCTAGGCTAGTGTATTCAGTGTCCACTACAGTCCTGAAGGACTCATCTGATCTCTGCTGTAAGGACAGAACCCCAAAAAGCCCTTTTTAGGGCTAGAACATCTTTTTTTTTTTCCTGTGTAATTTTGACTGTGAAACATCAGTCTGCTAGTGTAATCTAATTGCAGTTACCTACCTGCAGTGCCACTACTCATATCTGTTGTAACAGTAGTTAAAATTTTGTAAAAAAAAATTTTTTGACTGTGAAACATCAGTCTGCTAGTGTAATCTAATAGCAGTTGCCTGCCTGCCAGCATGTGTGCCAGGCCCAGTTGCCAACTAGTGCCACCACTTATATGTATTGTAACAGTATTGTACATTTTTAAAAAAAAAACTTTTTTGACTGTGAAACATCAGTCTGCTAGTGTAATCTAATTGCAGTTGCCTACCTGCCAGCGTGTGTGCCAGGCCCACTTGCCAACTAGTGCCACCACTCATATCTGTTGTAACAGTAGTGTAAATATTTTTTAAAAAAAACTTTTTTGACTGTGAAACATCAGTCTGCTAGTGTAATCTAATAGCAGTTGCCTGCCTGCCAGCGTGTGGGCCAGGCCCACTTGCCAACTAGTGCCACCACTCATATCTGTTGTAACAATAGTGTAAATTTAAAAAAAAACTTTTTTGACTGTGAAACATAAGTCTGCTAGTCTAATCTAATAGCAGTTGCCTGCCTGCCAGCGTGTGTGCCAGGCCCACTTGCCAACTAGTGCCACCACTCATATCTGTTGTAACAGTAGTGTAAATTTAAAAAAAAAAACTTTTTTGACTGTGAAACATCAGTCTGCTAGTGTAATCTAATAGCAGTTGCCTGCCTGCCAGCATGTGTGCCAGGCCCAGTTGCCAACTAGTGCCACCACTTATATGTATTGTAACAGTATTGTACATTTTTAAAAAAAAAACTTTTTTGACTGTGAAACATCAGTCTGCTAGTGTAATCTAATTGCAGTTGCCTACCTGCCAGCGTGTGTGCCAGGCCCACTTGCCAACTAGTGCCACCACTCATATCTGTTGTAACAGTAGTGTAAATATTTTTTAAAAAAAACTTTTTTGACTGTGAAACATCAGTCTGCTAGTGTAATCTAATTGCAGTTGCCTGCCTGCCAGCGAGTGTGCCAGGCCCACTTGCCAACTAGTGCCACCACTCATATCTGTTGTAACAGTAGTGTAATTTTTAAAAAAAAAACTTTTTTGACTGTGAAACATCAGTCTGCTAGAGTAATCTAATTGCAGTTGCCTGCCTGCCAGCGTGTGTGCCAGGCCCACTTGCCAACTAGTGCCACCACTCATATCTGTTGTAACAGTAATGTACATTTTTTTAAAAAAAAAAACTTTTTTGACTGTGAAACATCAGTCTGCTAATGTAATCTAATTGCAGTTGCCTGCCTGCCAGCATGTGTGCCAGGCCCACTTGCCAACTAGTGCCACCACTCATAGCTGTTGTAACAGTAGTGTAAATTAAAAAAAAAAACTTTTTTGACTGTGAAACATCAGTCTGCTAGTGTAATCTAATAGCAGTTGCCTGCCTGCCAGCGTGTGTTCCAGGCCCACTTGCCAACTAGTGCCACCACTCATATCTGTTGTAACAGTAGTGTACATTTTTAAAAAAAAAAAACTTTTTTGACTGTGAAACATCAGTCTGCTAATGTAATCTAATTGCAGTTGCCTGCCTGCCAGCATGTGTGCCAGGCCCACTTGCCAACTAGTGCCACCACTCATAGCTGTTGTAACAGTAGTGTAAATGTTTTTCAAAAAAACTTTTTTGACTGTGAAACATCAGTCTGCTAGTGTAATCTAATTGCAGTTGCCTGCCTGCCAGTGTGTGTGCCAGGCCCACTTGCCAACTAGTGCCACCACTCATATCTGTTGTAACAGTAGTGTAAATTTAAAAAAAAAAACTTTTTTGACTGTGAAACATCAGTCTGCTAGTGTAATCTAATAGCAGTTGCCTGCCTGCCTGCCAGTGTGTGTGCCAGGCCCACTTGCCAACTAGTGCCACCACTCATATCTGTTGTAACAGTAGTGTAAATTAAAAAAAAATATATTTTTTGACTGTGAAACATCAGTCTGCTAGTGTAATCTAATAGCAGTTGCCTGCCTGCCAGCGTGTGGGCCAGGCCCACTTGCCAACTAGTGCCACCACTCATATCTGTTGTAACAATAGTGTAAATTTAAAAAAAAACTTTTTTGACTGTGAAACATCAGTCTGCTAGTCTAATCTAATAGCAGTTGCCTGCCTGCCTGCCAGCGTGTGTGCCAGGCCCACTTGCCAACTAGTGCCACCACTCATATCTGTTGTAACAGTAGTGTAAATTTTAAAAAAAAACTTTTTTGACTGTGAAACATCAGTCTGCTAGTGTAATCTAATAGCAGTTGCCTGCCTGCCAGCGTGTGTGCCAGGACCACTTGCCAACTAGTGCCACCACTCATATCTGTTGTAACAGTAGTGTAAATTTAAAAAAAAAAAACTTTTTTGACTGTGAAACATCAGTCTGCTAGTGTAATCTAATAGCAGTTGCCTGCCTGCCAGCGTGTGTGCCAGGCCCACTTGCCAACTAGTGCCACCACTCATATCTGTTGTAACAGTAGTGTAAATTTAAAAATGAAGATATCAAGAATCGAAGGAATATCTTCAAATATTCATAAATTGAGATTTGTATTACAATGGAATCCCAACTCTGATTCGTGATTCTTATTTTAAAATAACAACAAAAGAGAATTAGAGTATCCATATAAATATAGATCAATGTGAATGGATTATGTAATGTTATGTCCAAGTTTGTAAGACAAAGGTAAATTAAAATGAGACATACTATGCTGTGACGAACACGGGCTCGAGGTTCCAACAAAAACATCCATATCTGTAAAATATTCAGTCAGGATTGGATATTATTAATACAAATCAGGCCATGGACACGAACAATCAGATTATTAAATTCTAATTGACAAAGTAAAATTATATTTGTATTCATGTGAGTTCATTGTTTCCTAAATTAATTTTTAAATAAAGAGATCATGTATTCTTATTAGTGATGTCGCGAATAGTTCGCCAGCGAATAGTTCCCGGCGAACATAGCTTGTTCGCATTCGTTGCGGCGGGCGAACATATGCGATGTTCGATCCGCCCCCTATTCGTCATCATTGAGTAAACTTTGACCCCGTATCTCACAGTCTGCAGACACATTTCAGAAAATCAGCAGCAGACACTCCCTCCCAGACCCTCCCAGCTCCTGGGCAGCAGCCATTTTAGATTCATTCTGATCCTGCATTCTTAGTGAGAGGAGGGATAGTGTAGCTGCTGCTGATTTTATACGGAAATTGATAGCTAGGCTAGTGTATTCAGTGTCCACTACAGTCCTGAAGGACTCATCTGATCTCTGCTGTAAGGACAGAACCCCAAAAAGCCCTTTTTAGGGCTAGAACATGTTTTTTTTTTTTTTCATCTGTGTAATTTTGACTGTGAAACATCAGTCTGCTAGTGTAATCTAATTGCAGTTACCTGCCTGCAGTGCCACTACTCATATCTGTTGTAACAGTAGTTTAAATTTTGTAAAAAAAAAAATTTTGACTGTGAAACATAAGTCTGCTAGTGTAATCTAATAGCAGTTGCCTGCCTGCCAGCGTGTGTGCCAGGCCCACTTGCCAACTAGTGCCACCACTCATATCTGTTGTAACAGTATTGTACATTTTAAAAAAAAAAAACTTTTTTGACTATGAAATATCAGTCTCCTAGTGTAATCTAATCGCAGTTGCCTGCTTGCCAGTGTGTGTGCCAGGCCCACTTGCTAAGTGCCACCACTCATATCTGTTGTAACAGTAGTGTAAATATTTAAAAAAAAATTATTTGACTGTGAAACATCAGTCTGCTAGTGTAATCTAATTGCAGTTGCCTACCTGCCAGCGTGTGTGCCAGGCCCACTTGCCAACTAGTGCTACCACTCATATCTGTTGTAACAGTAGTGTAAATATTTTTTTAAAAAAACTTTTTTGACTGTGAAACATCAGTCTGCTAGTGTAATCTAATTGCAGTTGCCTGCCTGCCAGCGTGTGTGCCAGGCCCACTTGCCAACTAGTGCCACCACTCATATCTGTTGTAACAGTAGTGTAATTTTTTTTAAAAAAACTTTTTTGACTGTGAAACATCAGTCTGCTAGAGTAACCTAATTGCAGTTGCCTGCCTGCCAGTGTGTGTGCCAGGCCCACTTGCCAAATAGTACCACCATTCATATCTGTTGTAACAGTAGTGTACATTTTTTAAAAAAAAACTTTTTTGACTGTGAATCATCAGTCTGCTAGTGTAATCTAATTGCAGTTGCCTGCCTGCCAGCATGTGTGCCAGGCCCACTTGCCAACTAGTGCCACCATTCATAGCTGTTGTAACAGTAGTGTAAATTTAAAAAAAAAACTTTTTTGATTGTGAAACATCAGTCTGCTAGTGTAATCTAATAGCAGTTGCCTGCCTGCCAGCGTGTGTGCCAGGCCTACTTGCCAACTAGTGCCACCACTCATATCTGTTGTAACAGTATTGTAAATGTTTTTTAAAAATCTTTTTTGACTGTGAAACATCAGTCTGCTAGTGTAATCTAATTGCAGTTGCCTGCCTGCCAGTGTGTGTGCCAGGCCCACTTGCTAAGTGCCACCACTCATATCTGTTGTAACAGTAGTGTAAATCTTTTAAAAAAAAAACTTTTTTGACTATGAAACAACAGTCTGCTAGTGTAATCTAATTGCAGTTGCCTACCTGCCAGCATGTGTGCCAGGCCCACTTGCCAACTAGTGCCACCACTCATAGCTGTTGTAACAGTAGTGTAAATTAAAAAAAAAAACTTTTTTGACTGTGAAACATCAGTCTGCTAGTGTAATCTAATAGCAGTTGCCTGCCTGCCAGCGTGTGTGCCAGGCCCACTTGCCAACTAGTGCCACCACTCATATCTGTTGTAACAGTATTGTAAATGTTTTTTAAAAATCTTTTTTGACTGTGAAACATCAGTCTGCTAGTGTAATCTAATTGCAGTTGCCTGCCTGCCAGTGTGTGTGCCAGGCCCACTTGCTAAGTACAACCACTCATATCTGTTGTAACAGTAGTGTACATTTTTTAAAAATCTTTTTTTGACTGTGAAACATCAGTCTGCTAGTGTAATCTAATTGCAGTTGCCTGCCTGCCAGCATGTGTGCCAGGCCCACTTGCCAACTAGTGCCACCACTCATAGCTGTTGTAACAGTAGTGTAAATAAAAAAAAAAAAAAAATTTGACTGTGAAATATCAGTCTGCTAGTGTAATCTAATTGCAGTTGCCTGCCTGCCAGTGTGTGTGCCAAGCCCACTTGCTAAGTGCCACCACTCATATCTGTTGTAACAGTAGTGTACATTTTTAAAAAAAAAACTTTTTTGACTGTGAAACATCAGTCTGCTAGTGTAATCTAATTGCAGTTGCCTGCCTGCCAGCATGTGTGCCAGGCCCACTTGCCAACTAGTGCCACCACTCATAGCTGTTGTAACAGTAGTGTAAATTTTTTAAAAAAAAATTTTGACTGTGAAACATCAGTCTGCTAGTGTAATCTAATTGCAGTTGCCTGCCTGCCAGAGTGTGTGCCAGGCCCACTTGCCAACTAGTGCCACCATTCATAGCTGTTGTAACAGTAGTGTAAATTAAAAAAAAAAAAAAAAAATTGACTGTGAAACATCAGTCTGCTAGTGTAATCTAATAGCAGTTGCCTGACTGCCAGCGTGTGTGCCAGGCCCACTTGCCAACTAGTGCCACCACTCATATCTGTTGTAACAGTAGTGTACATTTAAAAAAAAAAACTTTTTTGACTGTGAAACATCAGTCTGCTAGTGTAATCTAATAGCAGTTGCCTGCCAGCATGTGTGCCAGGCCCACTTGCCAACTAGTGCCACCACTCATATCTGTTGTAACAGTAGTGTAAATTTAAAAAAAAAAACTTTTTTGACTGTGAAACATCAGTCTGCTAGTGTAATCTAATAGCAGTTGCCTGCCTGCCAGCGTGTGTGCCAGGCCCACTTGCCAACTAGTGTCACCACTCATATCTGTTGTAACAGTAGTGTAAATTTAAAAATGAAGATATCAAGAATCGAAGGAATATCTTCAAATATTCATAAATTGAGATTTGTATTACAATGGAATCCCAACTCTGATTCATGATTCTTATTTTAAAATAACAACAAAAGAGAATTAGAGTATCCATATAAATATAGATCAATGTGAATGGATTATGTAATGTTATGTCCAAGTTTTTAAGACAAAGGTAAATTAAAATGAGACATACTATGCTGTGACGAACACGGGCTCGAGGTTCCAACAAAAACATCCATATCTGTAAAATATTCAGTCAGGATTGGATATTATTAATACAAATCAGGCCATGGACACGAACAATCAGATTATTAAATTCTAATTGACAAAGTAAAATTATATTTGTATTCATGTGAGTTCATTGTTTCCTAAATTAATTTTTAAATAAAGAGATCATGTATTCTTATTAGTGATGTCGCGAATAGTTCGCCAGCGAATAGTTCCCGGCGAACATAGCTTGTTCGCATTCGTTGCGGCGGGCGAACATATGCGATGTTCGATCCGCCCCCTATTCGTCATCATTGAGTAAACTTTGACCCCGTATCTCACAGTCTGCAGACACATTTCAGAAAATCAGCAGCAGACACTCCCTCCCAGACCCTCCCAGCTCCTGGGCAGCAGCCATTTTAGATTCATTCTGATCCTGCATTCTTAGTGAGAGGAGGGATAGTGTAGCTGCTGCTGATTTTATACGGAAATTGATAGCTAGGCTAGTGTATTCAGTGTCCACTACAGTCCTGAAGGACTCATCTGATCTCTGCTGTAAGGACAGAACCCCAAAAAGCCCTTTTTAGGGCTAGAACATGTTTTTTTTTTTTTCATCTGTGTAATTTTGACTGTGAAACATCAGTCTGCTAGTGTAATCTAATTGCAGTTACCTGCCTGCAGTGCCACTACTCATATCTGTTGTAACAGTAGTTTAAATTTTGTAAAAAAAAAAAATTTTGACTGTGAAACATAAGTCTGCTAGTGTAATCTAATAGCAGTTGCCTGCCTGCCAGCGTGTGTGCCAGGCCCACTTGCCAACTAGTGCCACCACTCATATCTGTTGTAACAATATTGTACATTTTAAAAAAAAAAAACTTTTTTGACTATGAAATATCAGTCTCCTAGTGTAATCTAATCGCAGTTGCCTGCTTGCCAGTGTGTGTGCCAGGCCCACTTGCTAAGTGCCACCACTCATATCTGTTGTAACAGTAGTGTAAATATTTAAAAAAAAAAATTTTGACTGTGAAACATCAGTCTGCTAGTGTAATCTAATTGCAGTTGCCTACCTGCCAGCGTGTGTGCCAGGCCCACTTGCCAACTAGTGCTACCACTCATATCTGTTGTAACAGTAGTGTAAATATTTTTTTAAAAAAACTTTTTTGACTGTGAAACATCAGTCTGCTAGAGTAACCTAATTGCAGTTGCCTGCCTGCCAGTGTGTGTGCCAGGCCCACTTGCCAAATAGTACCACCATTCATATCTGTTGTAACAGTAGTGTACATTTTTTTAAAAAAAACTTTTTTGACTGTGAATCATCAGTCTGCTAGTGTAATCTAATTGCAGTTGCCTGCCTGCCAGCATGTGTGCCAGGCCCACTTGCCAACTAGTGCCACCATTCATAGCTGTTGTAACAGTAGTGTAAATTTAAAAAAAAAACTTTTTTGATTGTGAAACATCAGTCTGCTAGTGTAATCTAATAGCAGTTGCCTGCCTGCCAGCGTGTGTGCCAGGCCTACTTGCCAACTAGTGCCACCACTCATATCTGTTGTAACAGTATTGTAAATGTTTTTTAAAAATCTTTTTTGACTGTGAAACATCAGTCTGCTAGTGTAATCTAATTGCAGTTGCCTGCCTGCCAGTGTGTGTGCCAGGCCCACTTGCTAAGTGCCACCACTCATATCTGTTGTAACAGTAGTGTAAATTTAAAAAAAAAAAAACTTTTTTGACTATGAAACATCAGTCTGCTAGTGTAATCTAATTGCAGTTGCCTACCTGCCAGCATGTGTGCCAGGCCCACTTGCCAACTAGTGCCACCACTCATAGCTGTTGTAACAGTAGTGTAAATTAAAAAAAAAAAACTTTTTTGACTGTGAAACATCAGTCTGCTAGTGTAATCTAATAGCAGTTGCCTGCCTGCCAGCGTGTGTTCCAGGCCCACTTGCCAACTAGTGCCACCACTCATATCTGTTGTAACAGTATTGTAAATGTTTTTTAAAAATCTTTTTTGACTGTGAAACATCAGTCTGCTAGTGTAATCTAATTGCAGTTGCCTGCCTGCCAGTGTGTGTGCCAGGCCCACTTGCTAAGTACAACCACTCATATCTGTTGTAACAGTAGTGTACATTTTTTAAAAATCTTTTTTTGACTGTGAAACATCAGTCTGCTAGTGTAATCTAATTGCAGTTGCCTGCCTGCCAGCATGTGTGCCAGGCCCACTTGCCAACTAGTGCCACCACTCATAGCTGTTGTAACAGTAGTGTAAATAAAAAAATAAAAAAAAATTTGACTGTGAAATATCAGTCTGCTAGTGTAATCTAATTGCAGTTGCCTGCCTGCCAGTGTGTGTGCCAAGCCCACTTGCTAAGTGCCACCACTCATATCTGTTGTAACAGTAGTGTACATTTTTAAAAAAAAAACTTTTTTGACTGTGAAACATCAGTCTGCTAGTGTAATCTAATTGCAGTTGCCTGCCTGCCAGCATGTGTGCCAGGCCCACTTGCCAACTAGTGCCACCACTCATAGCTGTTGTAACAGTAGTGTAAATTTAAAAAAAAAAAAATTTGACTGTGAAACATCAGTCTGCTAGTGTAATCTAATTGCAGTTGCCTGCCTGCCAGAGTGTGTGCCAGGCCCACTTGCCAACTAGTGCCACCACTCATAGCTGTTGTAACAGTAGTGTAAATTTAAAAAAAAAAAAAAAAATTGACTGTGAAACATCAGTCTGCTAGTGTAATCTAATAGCAGTTGCCTGCCTGCCAGCGTGTGTGCCAGGCCCACTTGCCAACTAGTGCCACCACTCATATCTGTTGTAACAGTAGTGTACATTTAAAAAAAAAAACTTTTTTGACTGTGAAACATCAGTCTGCTAGTGTAATCTAATAGCAGTTGCCTGCCAGCATGTGTGCCAGGCCCACTTGCCAACTAGTGCCACCACTCATATCTGTTGTAACAGTAGTGTAAATTTAAAAAAAAAAACTTTTTTGACTGTGAAACATCAGTCTGCTAGTGTAATCTAATAGCAGTTGCCTGCCTGCCAGCGTGTGTGCCAGGCCCACTTGCCAACTAGTGTCACCACTCATATCTGTTGTAACAGTAGTGTAAATTTAAAAAAAAAACTTTTTTGACTGTTAAACATCAGTCTGCTAGTCTAATCTAATAGCAATTGCCTGCCTGCCTGCCAGCGTGTGTGCCAGGCCCACTTGCCAACTAGTGCCACCACTCATATCTGTTGTAACAGTTGTGTAAATTTAAAAAAAAAAAACTTTTTTGACTGTGAAACATCAGTCTGCTAGGGTAATCTAATAGCAGTTGGGGGGCGGAGCAAGCCTGGGCTTGGAATGGTCGCACTTCACTTTAGCTCTGCTGAAAATGATCATAATTTTCCTCTACAATGACCATTAGCCCACTACAAATCTGTATTATGGTCACCTCCAGCTACCAAGAAGAGGTAGAGAACCAGTGGGAAGCCTAAAAATAATTGTGCAGCACAGAAAATAACTGTACAGAGACCTGTCTAATGGCTAACCTGCAAATACGCCGCGGTCTTTTCTCCCACGTGGAGGCCCAGAAACATGGCGACTGATTGGGAAAAGGAGGTAAAAGACTTGCTAAATGCTCACTTTCAGAGATTGGAGTGTGAGCTAGCCCTAGCATTTTCATCTTTGTGTAGAAGTCTGCCCTCTGAAAAATCACATCACACATCCCCAGCACACCGGCCCTCGCAAGCTTTAACTAAGGAGCCCTAGATTTCTGCGAGACGACTGCTACATCCAACACAAGCACCTAGAGTTTTTGGCTGGCCCAATATAGATGCAGACAGCGGTACAAGAGATGCAAAATTCTCGCATATTACATTGGCGTGTGGCGCGGTGGTGCATGGTGGAATTCAACAAGAGGGGTCATAGCCTGATCGTATGACGGGAGGAAAGGTGCCTAAATGCTTATCAGCTGGCTGTCCGTGTTCTGGGACCCAGGTGAGCTCACTGATGACAGGATGGAACAAAGTCTCTGGGTTACTGCCTCCATATACATACCTCCACACTCCTGAGCTGTCCCTACGCGGATTCATTTGCAGCAGCGATCTGATCGCACTCCAGATCACTCCCTCAGAGCTCATTATCGCACTTCAGCCTAGCAGGAAGGTAACCAGCAGCTGGCCAAGGAACCTCTCCAGCCCCAAGATCTGGCATGGGATGAGTATCTATGTTTGGGCAGGGGTTTAGAGACTCAGACGTTACACAATTTATTTCAAGTTTGTTTATACCTAGTACTTACTAACAGGCTCTCTGGAGATTATAGTTGGCATGTTGCCTATCGTTACTTGTTCTAGGCCTCACACATAGAGACTCTCTGTTACTATTGTTGGACTGTTAACAGATGTATGCATGAACCAGGAATGTCAGCAAATGTTCCCATAATGGCTTGTTGTCAAAGTAGGAAGGCTGGCAATAGATGGCTTTTTAGTACACATTTCTTTCCATAGCCCTTACCATGCTTTTCACATTATATATAGCGATTGATGTAAAACTGACTCAAAATTATGGAGTAATGGTCTCACTTTTTAAACCTGCAGAAGCCTATACAGATTAATGTATTCTCATTCCAGGTCCAGTGGTTGCTGAGTATATGGTACCTTGCTGATGTTTCCTAATTGTCAAATGTTATACATATTAATACTTTTATATTTTTGAAAGTCAGCTTCTACACATGTTTCCCTTTCTCTGTATTATGGGTTCTCATCAATCAAGTATTTGTAGGCCTCTAGGCACAACAACACCCATAGGATATAGTTTGGGTTACTCAGACCATGCCATATTTATAGCTTAACCACACTTCTACATCATATTCTTGTAATGTACGTCATAGGGTTATGAACCTTATATTCAGCCATGCATATTTTGTTATCCTATAATAACATGTTCAGAAATGTAACTATTGTTATGCTCATGTGGACGCTCCCGTCCTGCATGTTTGAGGACCTTGTTTGTTAAAATTCTTATATGTTATACTCCCCGGTAAACCCAGGTATCATTACGATATATATATATTTTATAACTAAAGGCTGGGTTTAGGATCTAATTGGATGTTAGACTTATTATACCTTATATCTTTCTTTAAGTGCTAGGGCCTATGTTCTTATCTAACTACTAACTACCGTGCGGTATACACGACAATATTTATCATCACCCATCAATGGAGCAATCTCTGTCACAGATTTGGATCTGTTATTAATATAATTTGAATGCTTTAGTGGTATAGTTGCTTCCATCCTTTAATCAGCCTAGGGAAGTCATGTATAACTATCACACATTTTCACAATATGCTTTTGGATGGCAGGATCTGTCAGCGGCCGAGACAGAGTTCTGTACGTCATTTCATTAGAATATATTATGCTGGCTCCCCAAACATATGGCTAACATTTGCCCTCTTTTCATATTTAAAATATCTGCGCTTAACCATTCGCCATTTGCTCCCCAGTTACTTTTCCGAACTGTTTATAGCTTAACGCCCGCTATACACTTCCATAGACCCAGTACCTGTTTACTAATGTTGGTTACTTATGAGCACTCGATGTGAGATGCAACTGTGTTATACATCCAGTAGGCTATATGTTCTAATGAAGGTAGGCATGTCTGTACTACCCTGTAATGCTGAAGCCAGTCTACTTGGTACACTAAGCACCTGTCACCTACTATATATATTCTCCTGCCCTCCTTTTCATTCACAACAAACCTCTAAGTCCTTAAGATACTTACTTATTTATATCACTTTATTACCACCTCCTCCCCCCCCCACCACCACAATGAACCTCCTTTTTTTAGGAGTACTAACTACGCGGCTTGTCTTGCCTATGCCGAACCTCAATCATAGCTCTTAATATAATATTACAGCAATCACTTTCCCACAGATTAAAAAAAAAAAAAAAAAAAACTTTTTTGACTGTGAAACATCAGTCTGCTAGTGTAATCTAATAGCAGTTGCCTGCCTGCCTGCCAGCCAGCGTGTGTGCCAGGTCCACTTGCCAACTAGTGCCACCACTCATATCTGTTGTAACAGTAGTGTACATTTTTTTAAAAAACTTTTTTGACTGTGAAACATCAGTCTGCTAGTGTAATCTAATAGCAGTTGCCTGCCTGCCTGCCTGCCAGCGTGTGTGCCAGGCCCACTTGCCAACTAGTGCCACCACTCATATCTGTTGTAACAGTAGTGTAAATTTGAAAAAACAAAACTTTTTTGACTGTGAAACATCAGTCTGCTAGTGTAATCTAATTGCAGTTGCCTGCCTGCCAGCGTGTGTGCCAGGCCCACTTACCAACTAGTGCCACCACTCATATCTGTTGTAACAGTGGTGTAAATTTAAAAAAATATATTTTTGACTGTGAAACATCAGTCTGCTAGTGTAATCTAATAGCAGTTGCCTGCCTGCCTGCCAGCGTGTGTGCCAAGCCCACTTGCCAACTAGTGCCACCACTCATATCTGTTGTAACAGTAGTGTAAATTTGAAAAAAAAAAACTTTTTTGACTGTGAAACATCAGTCTGCTAGTGTAATCTAATTGCAGTTGCCTGCCTGCCAGCGTGTGTGCCAGGCCCACTTGCCAACTAGTGCCACCACTCATATCTGTTGTAACAGTAGTGTAAATTTAAAAAAAAAAAACTTTTTTGACTGTGAAACATCAGTCTGCTAGTGTAATCTAATAGCAGTTGCCTGCCTGCCAGTGTGTGTGCCAGGCCCACTTGCCAACTAGTGCCACCACTCATAGCTGTTGTAACAGTAGTGTAAATTTAAAAAAAAAAAACTTTTTTGACTGTGAAACATCAGTCTGCTAGTGTAATCTAATAGCAGTTGCCTGCCTGCCTGCCAGCGTGTGTGCCAGGCCCACTTGCCAACTAGTGCCACCACTCATATCTGTTGTAAAAGTAGTGTAAATTAAAAAAAAAAAAAACTTTTTTTGACTGTGAAACATCAGTCTGCTAGTGTAATCTAATACCGGTTGCCTGCCTGCCAGCGTGTGTGCCAGGCCCACTTGCCAACTAGTGCCACCACTCATATCTGTTGTAACAGTAGTGTAAATTTAAAAAAAAAACTTTTTTGACTGTGCAACATCAGTCTGCTAGTGTAATCTAATAGCAGTTGCCTGCCTGCCGGCCAGCGTGTGTACCAGGCCCACTTGCCAACTAGTGCCACCACTCATATCTGTTGTAACAGTAGTGTAAATTTAAAAAAAAAAACTATTTTGACTGTGAAACATCAGTCTGCTAGTGTAATCTAATAGCAGTTGCCTGCCTGCCAGCGTGTGCGCCAGGCCCACTTGCCAACTAATGCCACCACTCATATCTGTTGTAACAGTAGTGTAATTTTTTTAAAAAAAAAACTTTTTTGACTGTGAAACATCAGTCTGCTATTGTAATGTAATAGCAGTTGCCTGCCTGCCTGCCAGCGTGTGTGCCAGGCCCACTTGCCAACTAGTGCCACCACTCATATCTGTTGTAACAGTAGTGTAAAGTTAAAAAAAAAAACTTTTTTGACTGTGAAACATCAGTCTGCTAGTGTAATCTAATAGCAGTTGCCTGCCTGCAAGTGTGTGTGCCAGGCCCACTTGCCAACTAGTGCCACCACTCATATCTGTTGTAACAGTAGTGTAAATTTAAAAAAACTTTTTTAACTGTGAAACATCAGTCTGTTAGTGTAAAATAATAGCAGTTACCTGCCTGCCTGTCTGCCAGCGTATGTGCCAGGCCCACTTACCAACTGGTGCCACCACTCATATCTGTTGTAACAGTAGTGTAAATTTGAAAAAACAAAACTTTTTTGACTGTGAAACATCAGTCTGCTAGTGTAATCTAATTGCAGTTGCCTGCCTGACAGCGTGTGTGCCAGGCCCACTTGCCAACTAGTGCCACCACTCATATCTGTTGTAACAGTAGTGTAAATTTAAAAAAAAAAAACTTTTTTGACTGTGAAACATCAGTCTGCTAGTGTAATCTAATAGCAGTTGCCTGCCTGCCAGCGTGTGTGCAAGGCCCACTTGCCAACTAGTGCCACCACTCATATCTGTTGTAACAGTAGTGTAAAATTTTTTTAAAAAAAAACTTTTGTTGACTGTGAAACATGAGTCTGCTAGTGTCATCTAATTGCAGTTGCCTGCCTGCCAGCGTGTGTGCCAGGCCCACTTGCCAACTAGTGCCACCACTCATATCTGTTGTAACAGTAGTGTAAATTTAAAAAAAACAAAACTTTTTTGACTGTGAAACATCAGTCTGCTAGTGTAATCTAATAGCAGTTGCCTGCCTGCCTGCCAGTGTGTGTGCCAGGCCCACTTTCCAACTAGTGCCACCACTCATATCTGTTGTAACAGTAGTGTAAATTTAAAAAAAAAACTGTTTTGACTGTGAAACATCAGTCTGCTAGTGTAATCTAATAGCAGTTGCCTGCCTGCCAGCGTGTGTGCCAGGCCCACTTGCCAACTTGTTGACTGTGAAACATGAGTCTGCTAGTGTAATCTAATTGCAGTTGCCTGCCTGCCAGCGTGTGTGCCAGGCCCACTTGCCAACTAGTGCCACCACTCATATCTGTTGTAACAGTAGTGTAAATTTAAAAAAAAAAAAAAACTTTTTTGACTGTGAAACATCAGTCTGCTAGTGTAATCTAATAGCAGTTGCCTGCCTGCCTGCCAGTGTGTGTGCCAGGCCCACTTTCCAACTAGTGCCACCACTCATATCTGTTGTAACAGTAGTGTAAATTAAAAAAAAAAAAAAAAATTCGACTGTGAAACATCAGTCTGCTAGTGTAATCTAATAGCAGTTGCCTGCCTGCCTGCCTGCCAGAGTGTGTGCCAGGCCCACTTGCCAACTAGTGCCACCACTCATATCTGTTGTAACAGTAGTGTAAATTTAAAAAAAAAACTTTTTTGACCGTGAAACATCCGTCTGCTAGTGTAATCTAATTGCAGTTGCCTGCCTACCAGCGTGTGTGCCAGGCTCACAGCGTATACTGTGCCTACTTGCCCAGTGCCACCACTCATATCTTGTTTAATAGTAGTGTAAGTGTACATTTAAAAAAATAAAAACTTTTTGGACTGTGAAACATCGGTCTGCTTTTTTGTGTCAGGCTCACAGCGTATACTGTGCCCACTTGCCCAGTGCCACCACTCATATCTTGTTTAATAGTAGTTACAGGCCACCCTGCAGGTGCCGTTGTGGTCGTGGTGCTGTGATTCCCTTTGGCCATACAGGGAGTGCAGAATTATTAGGCAAGTTGTATTTTTAAAGATTAATTTTATTATTGAACAACAACCATGTTCTCAATGAACCCAAAAAACTCATTAATATCAAAGCTGAATATTTTTGGAAGTAGTTTTTAGTTTGTTTTTAGTTTTAGCTATTTTAGGGGGATATCTGTGTGTGCAGGTGACTATTACTGTGCATAATTATTAGGCAACTTAACAAAAAACAAATATATACCCATTTCAATTATTTATTTTTATCAGTGAAACCAATATAACATCTCAACATTCACAAATATACATTTCTGACATTCAAAAACAAAACAAAAACAAATCAGTGACCAATATAGACACCTTTCTTTGCAAGGACACTCAAAAGCCTGCCATCCATGGATTCTGTCAGTGTTTTGATCTGTTCACCATCAACATTGCGTGCAGCAGCAACCACAGCCTCCCAGACACTGTTCAGAGAGGTGTACTGTTTTCCCTCCTTGTAAATCTGACATTTGATGATGGACCACAGGTTCTCAATGGGGTTCAGATCAGGTGAACAAGGAGGCCATGTCATTAGATTTTCTTCTTTTACACCCTTTCTTGCCAGCCACGCTGTGTAGTACTTGGACGCGTGTGATGGAGCATTGTCCTGCATGAAAATCTTGTTTTTCTTGAAGGATGCAGACTTCTTCCTGTACCACCGCTTGAAGAAGGTGTCTTCCAGAAACTGGCAGTAGGACTGGGAGTTGAGCTTGACTCCATCCTCAACCCGAAAAGGCCCCACAAGCTCATCTTTGATGATACCAGCCCAAACCAGTACTCCACCTCCACCTTGCTGGCATCTGAGTCGAACTGGAGCTCTCTGCCCTTTACCAATCCAGCCACGGGCCCATCCATCTGGCCCATCAAGACTCACTCTCATTTCATCAGTCCATAAAACCTTAGAAAAATCAGTCTTGAGATATTTCTTGGCCCAGTCTTGACGTTTCAGCTTGTGTGTCTTGTTCAGTGGTGGTCATCTTTCAGCCTTTCTTACCTTGGCCATGTCTCTGAGTATTGCACACCTTGTGCTTTTGGGCACTCCAGTGATGTTGCAGCTCTGAAATATGGCCAAACTGGTGGCAAGTGGCATCTTGGCAGCTGCACGCTTGACTTTTCTCAGTTCATGGGCAGTTATTTTGCGCCTTGGTTTTTCCACACGCTTCTTGCGACCCTGTTGACTATTTTGAATGAAACGCTTGATTTTTCGATGAAGCAGGGGGAGGTCGTTGCAAGGAGCTAGTGGCACAGTCAGACAGCATGCATCGGCACCCATGGTCAGCCAGACAGCACGCCAATCAACGCATGCTGTTGCCACCACCAGAATGTCGCCATCGCAGAGCTCAGCAGTGTGGCATTTTTTGTGTGTGTCTGCCTCTGACAACAGCAATGCCATTTGCAACCTGTGCCAAAAGAAACTGAATTGTGGGAAGTGCAACACTCACCTAGGTACAACTGCTTTGCGAAGGCACTTGATCGCACATCACAAACGCCTATGGGATCAACACATGAGTAGAAGCAGCACACAAACTCAAAGCCGCCATCCTCCTCCTGGTCCAGCATCTTCAGCCACGTCAACCACTGCTGTCCTCCTTGCCCCCTCTCAACCATCCGCCACTCCATCTCTCTTCCGGAGCAGTTCCTGCTCATCTGCCCACAGTCAGGTGTCTGTCAAGGACATGTTTGAGCGCAATGTCACAAAGTCACCCCCTTGCCCGGCGTCTGACAGCTGGCTTGTCTGAACTCTTAGCCCGCCAGCTTTTACCATACAAGCTGGTGGAGTCTGAGGCGTTCAAAAAATTTGTAGCTATTGGGACACCGCAGTGGAAGGTACCCGGCCGAAAATTTTTTTCACAAAAGGCAATCCCCAACCTGTACTCGATTGTGCGAAAGGAAGTAATGGCATGTCTGATGCACAGTGTTGGGACAAGGGTCACACTGGACCAGCACTCCTGTCCGCCCTGAATGCACAGGTGGATCAGTGGCTCACTCCACACCAACTGGAGATCGGCAAAGTGGTTTCTGACAACGGAAGTAATTTGGTGGCGGCATTGAAATTTGGCAAGTTGACACATGTGCCGTGCATGGCACATGTGTGTAATCTGATCGTACAACGCTTTGTGCATAAGTACCCAGGCTTACAGGACGTCCTGAAGCAGGCCAGGAAGGTGTGTGGCCATTTGAGGTATTCCTACATGGCCATGGCGCACTTTTCCAATATCCAGCAGCAAAACAACATGCCAGTGAGTCGCTTGATTTGCGACAGCCCGACACGTTGGAATTCAATACTCCTAATGTTCGACTGCCTGCTCCAACAAGAAAAAGCCGTTAACGAGTATTTGTATGACCGGGGTGCTAGGACAGCTTCTGCGGAGCTGGGATTTTTTTTGCCACGTTACTGGGCACTCATGCGCAATGCCTGTAGGCTCATGCGTCCTTTTGAGGAGGTGACAAACCTAGTCAGTTGCACCGAAGGCACCATCAGCGACATCATACCATTTGTTTTCTTCCTGGAGCGTGCCATGCGAAGAGTGCTGGATCAAGCCGTAGATGAGCGTGAAGAGGAAGAGTTGTGGTCACCATCACCACCAGAAACTGCCTTATCAGCATCGCTTGCTGGACCTGCGGCAATGCTGGAAGAGGATTGTGAGGAAGAGGAGTCAGAGGAGGAATGTGGCTTTGAGGAGGAGGAGGAAGACCAACCACAACAGGCATCCCAGGGTGCTCGTTGTCACCTATCTGGTACCCGTGGTGTTGTACGTGGCTGGGGGGAAGAAGATACCTTCAGTGACATCACTGAGGATGAGAAACGGGACATGACTAGCTCAGCATCCAACTTTGTGCAAATGGGGTCTTTCATGCTGTCGTGCCTGTTGAGGGACCCTCGTATAAAAAAGCTGAAGGAGAATGACCTGTACTGGGTGTCCATGCTACTAGACCCCCGGTATAAGCATAAAGTGCCAGAAATGCTACCGAATTACAACAAGTCGGAAAGGATGCAGCATTTCCAAAATAAATTAAAAAGTATGCTTTACACAGCGTATAAGGGTGATGTCACAGCACAACGTGAATCTAACAGGGGAAGAGCTGAAAGTAATATTCCGACTCCCACGACCACGCCGGCAAGGACAGGATGCTTTACAGACGTGTTGTTGATGGAGGACATGCAGAGCTTTTTAACTCCTATGCACCGCCACAGCCCTTCGGGGTCCACCCTCAGAGAACGACTCGACCGACAGATAGCAGACTACCTCGCCTTAACTGCAGATCTCGACACTCTGAGGAGCGATGAACCCCTTGACTACTGGGTGTGCAGGCTTGACCTGTGGCCTGAGCTATCCCAATTTGCAATAGAACTTCTGGCCTGCCCCGCTTCAAGTGTCCTGTCAGAAAGGACCTTCAGTGCAGCAGGAGGTATTGTCACTGAGAAGAGAAGTCTCCTAGGTCAAAAAAGTCTAGATTACCTCACCTTTATTAAGATGAATGAGGGATGGATCCCGAAGGGACTGACATTGGGCGATACATTCGAGTAAAAAAGGCCTGATGACATGAGCTGCCTTGGGTTAAAAATGGTCCACATGCTGCTGTATTTTATCTTCAAATGCCGGATGACTTGCGTAACTTATCCGCCACCAACTAGGGTTCAAGCCGCAATGTTTTAGGGCACTTTCTGCCTGGGAAACAAACATCAATTTTTCTGGCCACTGCTACAGCAGCGGCTGCAACAATACCTAATTTTTCAGGCATGTGTACATGCCTAATTTTTCTGGCCTCTGGTGCTGCACTGTGGCTTCAAAAACAAAAACAAAAAAAAGACACTTAACAGGATTAAACTGATAGGAATAGTACTACTTAACACACCACTCCTATCTGGTGGCACATTAGATTGCATGCGCAGTGCCCCAAATTTGAAGTAGGAGGACCGACCAAGCATCTTTTTCCATCTCCCGGTTCCTAAAATCCATGCCATATACACATCCCCTGATAGGGGACACCGCAGTGGAAGGTACCCGGCCGAAATTTCTTTGCACAAAAGGCAATCCCCAACCTGTACTCGATTGTGCAAAAGGAAGTAACCTTACCATGGGTCCCAGACCGCACGTCTTGTAATTCTCTGTCTGGGAAATTATATATTTATCAAATCTATCTATTCATCTATCAAATCTATCTAACTATCAATCGTATCTATCAAATGTATATTGCATCTATTGATCTATGTAATCTATGTATCTATCTATCAAATCTATCTATCTTGTGGCCGGACTGTTTTGTGACAGCAACTTGTGTTTCGGCCAAATGTCCGTTGGCTAAAAGTCCGGCCACGATTGCACGCACAGTGCCCCAAATTTGAAGTAGGAGGACCGACCAAGCATCTTTTTCCATCTCCCGGTTCCTAAAATCCATGCCATATACACCTCCCCTGGCGCCGCAACTGCCTCTGGGAATCTTACCACGGGTCGCAGACCGCACGTCTTGTAATTCTCTGTCTGGGAAATTATATATTTATCAAATCTATCTATTTATCTATCAAATCTATCTATCAAATCTATCTAACTATCAATCGTATCTATCAAATGTATATTGCATCTATTGATCTATGTAATCTATGTATCTATCTATCTATCAAATCTATATATCTCGTGGTTGTGCAAATGGACTGTTTGCGGTTGTTTACGGTGCATTACACGGGGAGTTTGGTCTGTCAGTGTGAAGCGGGCGTAACCCTTACACTACCTGATCGATACAACATCATACCTGATGTTTTAAAGCACGTTATTCCAAACAATTTAGGAACGTTAGGTGATTTATGCCCTTTATGGCTTAAAACCAGACTCTGCATCAACTATGTAATTTTCCGTGGGAGTTTTGCCATGGATCCCCCTCCGGCATGCCACAGTCCAGGTGTTAGTCCCCTTGAAACAACTTTTCTATCACTATTGTGGCCAGAAAGAGTCCCTGTTGGTTTTAAAGTTTGCCTGCCTATTGAAGTCAATGGCGGTTCGCCCAGTTCGCCGGTTTGTGAACAGTTGCGGAAGTTTGAGTCCGCCGTTCGCTAATCGAAATTTTTAGGTTCGCGACATCACTAATTCTTATGTTCAATCTTTTATGTTGTTGACTGTCGCTTTAAGTCATTTTGTGTCTTCTTGCATTGTCATCAATTGATAGAGATTGTTCAATTTTTATTTTGATCTTGCTAGTATAGCTTTTATAATGTAGAATATTGTAAATAAGGATACTGTATTCTTCACATATATACTAATTAACGTATACATTTGACCAACATGTCTAAAGTTATGCCACTGTTACAGCAAACACATGTTCATGTGTGCGCGCAATTCTATCTTTCGTAATCATTGCGCAATGATTCAAAGTGGAATTGCGCATCCGTGATTTGACAAACATTCTAAAGTTATGCCACTGTTACAGCAAACACATGTTCACGTGTGTACGCAATTCTATCTTTTGTGATCATTGCGCAATGATTCAAAGCGGAATTGCGCATCCGTGATTTGACCAACATGTCTAAAGTTATGCCACTGTTACAGCAAACACATGTTCACGTGTGTGCATAATTCTATGTTTCGTGATCATTGCGCAATGATTCAAAGCGGAATTGTGCATCCGTTATTTGACCAACGTGTCTAAAGTTATGCCCCTGTTACAGCAAACACATGTTCACGTGTGTGCGCAATTCTATCTTTCGTGATCATTGTGCAATGATTCAAAGCGGAATTGCGCATCCGTGATTCTGAATTGATTTGGATATAGTAGTGTGATGAGTATCATTTCTAAAGACTTCAAATATATTTCCAATTGGGTGTATTACGAGATTCCAATCGTATATTTGTTAATATTGAATGATAACAATTAATATTTAGAACTGTGGTATGATTCGATAGTCAATGTATGAAATGGCGGATGATAGGGATTTCACGGATGCGCAATTTCATTTTAGCTCTGTGACGCATATTCTGGAGAGCACAAGAAACATCATTCCTATTTCATGTGTGACGATTCTAAATTCAGATATCTAAACATATGTAGTGTGTGTTGTGAGATCTATATAGGTTGAATATATGACTATATACACATTGCTTAAATATATACTCAAATATTAATATATTATATGAAGTCTGATATTTACCTGGTTCAGACTCTAGACTTTCTTCTCCCAGGTCACCGGTTGGAGAAGCAGCTGCACTGGCCTCCGGGTCTGGACTTTCCGATCCAGCAGCTGGGAGGGAAGAAGAAGAAGTTGAGGAGCGAGCGGATCTAAATCTGCGGGGGACCCGGAGATTGAGGAGGGCGCATAAAGTCACCTCATAAGGTTGCAGGTACAGTTTCCGTCGGGGTGGATCCTGATTTCCATCCCTCCGACAGGCTTTTACCCACTCCTTTATGAGGTCGACTTTATGGCTTAGCTCCAACCTCACATCCTCAAACCTCCGCATGATTTGATCCGTGGTCCTCTGGATGCCACACACCAAATTAACATCATTGGTGATAGACGACCAGAGGGCCATCCTAATACTCTGCTTCGTCGACTTCTTCTTGTTCCCAAACAGCTGCGGATAGAAGTCCTCAATGGCGTTGACCAGTGCTGCACTCTCCAACCGTGAGAACCTGGGAGACGTCATGCCTGCCGAGATTACTTATATATTTTATATATAAAAATTATATATATACGCCAGCAGGCATTAACTGACAAAAATGGCAATGTGTAATGTGGACTTTTATATGGTGAAGTAAACATGATATGCACCATGAGACATGGTATCTGTACATCTGATTGGATAAAATATTGAAATTTTGTTGTCATGTCTGTGAGACCATACTGACTCAAGTTATGTTTGTGTTATAAACTCTGATTGGCCAATCCTTAATGTTTCATATCTTAGTAACTTCCATACACATACCTCCTGGGGGTGCTGTTACTAAATTTAGCATGTAAACTTATTTGTAATTCATGGGACTGTTATGCATATATGTGTGACGCAGATTTAATATACGTGATCCGTTAAATATTAATATATTAAGTTTACATTTCATCTCTATTTGATTTTAAGTAAATATAATCCAGTCACATTAGTAAATGTTTTACACATTTCGATGTTTAATATCGATCATGTTATTTAATATAAATTGTATTTGAAAATAGTAAACATTGTATGTTTTTATTGTTTATTAAAGAAATATTGTGACTTATTGTGAAGTATTGACAGTGCTCTATTAAATGTATTTATAATGCACATCGATTGTGTGCTAGTGTGTGGCATTAGACTAGAATTTTTAAAGATGCGAATCTCGTGTTGCAAGATACGTTTACCACGCTATATTTCTGAACTGCGTAATTTGTATTTAAAATGGACGGAACTTGCATAATCTGTGTCTAAATTTTAAAATACACGTTTGTTCATTATTAGTAAATAAACCTCAAGCTTGTATATTTGTCTGAACTGCTCACATATGTTATTGGGCAACAGCGTCTTTATTTTTAAAGGGACATTACACCCAAATATTTTGTTTCATAATCCGGAGAGAGAATACAGTTTTAAAAATTAAAATGTAACTCAATCTATTTAGATTATTCTTTAGAAGAAATACAGAAGAAATAGAAATGCACATGGTTGAGCCAATCACACAAGGCATATCTGTGCATCCACGAATCTTCAGCTACTGAGCATATCTAGATATGGTTGTAAAGGAAAGTATATCAAAATAATGAAGGAAATTAGATAATATAAGTACATTTTAATGTTTAAAAATATATTTTATTTCGGAATCCTGAAAGAAACGCTTTTGAATTACCGTACCTTTGAGCTAATATGCCATCTTTAAATTTATCTAAATACATCTGTCTAAACATTGGAAATATGCATTGTTGCCCACCCACAAATAAGTAGATATTTCCCAGTAATGCTTTGCTGATCATAAACCTATGCATCTTAGGATAACATGTGAATAAAGCATATTTGTATTACCTTCTGTATTGTTTGCCCCACTGTGAATGAAATATCTTCCAATGGCTGTATTTATACAGCTTTACCTTAAAGGGACATTAAGCTATATGTTCTTTCCTGATTCAGATGGATAATACAATGTTAAATAAAACGTCTAATTTATTTCTATTATCTCATTAGCTTTTATCTCTTTAAATTCTTTCTTGAAAAGCATATCTAGATAGGCTCTGTTGCTGCTGATTGGTGGTTGCACATAGATGCCTTGTGTCATTGTCTAACCCATGTGCATTGCTATTTCTTTAACAAAGGATATCTAAAGAATGAATCTAATTAGATAATAGAAGTAAATTTAAATGTTGTTTTAAAAGAATTGTATTATCTCTCTGAATCATGAAATAAAATCTTGGTTTTAATGTCCCTTTAAGGACAAAACCATTAGGAATATGTGGAGTTAACATTGTAGAAATAAACTAAACTAAAGGGGAATGGAAATACCTATAGATATGTGATATCTATCCAACAGGTAAAGAGTATAATTGCTAGAAATTATCTTTTGATATATCTATAGTTAACTGACCCTTCAAATAACTCCACTAGAGCTGAAAAGTAATCAATATGGCATACAATAACTAGCTTGGTATAAATGTAAAATTAATATACGTTTTATTTAAAAATCATTTCTAACATATTACCTTAAAAATAATTAAAGCGAATAACCTATATTTAGTGTAAGAAGGTTTTTGGATACCTAAGAAAGATTATAGAGATTAGAATGTAAATCTAACATTAAACTACACTGTCACTTTAATGTAAGTTAAACACTTTCATTTCTTAAAAGTGAAATGAACAAAGTTGTTATGTATAATTTATACTACATATCCTCATCATAAACATTTTATGATTTTAACATCTATAAATCACACAATAAAAGTATAGATGGATGTATTTAACTCCAACTTAAATTTGGTAAGATACTTGACTTTAACATTATCTGAATAAGCTGTATTGATATTTTTCATTCAATACATTAAACAAAATTAGTATATTTGATATCAGGCATGTGCTTGTAAAATAGATTACTTTAACAGACATGGGACTAATATTTTGTTTACATGTCAGAATATTAGATGGATATATTTCGTCTTATCTTACTGTGATAGAGATATGTCTCAAAGAATATGTATTTAAAAAAATTAAATAGAAAAATATATAGTATGAAAATAAATGTATTTGCAACAAAAAAGAATTAGGGAATTCATCACAGATGAAACTGAAAAAGAAAGAAAAGAAATATTAAAAAACATTAGTCATTTAGGTTATTTAATGAACACATGTCTTAACATATTCAGTAAATCTAATAATTGTAAAATCATCTTGTGTCTATGATCTAACATGTATTTTTTGTCTTGATATTAAAAACAGGTTTAGACTTGAAATCTATATCTATCCATAATTTGAAATTCATCCCATTATATTGTCTAATCAATAGTTGAATTACACATTAGCATTTAAAATTAGACAAAATAATGCATATCAGATTTTGATTATATTTTTTAATTTAATTGTATGAGGAACATAATTGAATGTAATATGTCATGTCCCTTCAAATAATATACCTAAATATCAACTATAAAATGTATCCCTTTGTCTGATTGGTCAGAATCTGAGTCTTCTCTAGCACAAAGTAGGGGTAATGTATTTAAAATAAACATATTCTAATATAGGACATGTATATATTCCTAATTCTTGGAACATTCTTCCTCCTAAGATTCTTAGCATGCATTGTGCAAACTAACCTGGATGTATGGTCTTTGAAATGCAATTCTCTTCAAAATATCAGTTTATCTTTATTAGATGTCCTATTCATCATTTTCAAAATAGAGGATTGTGAAATACCATCTAAAAAAAAATATAAAATTAAACCTAAGTGTCTCCAATAGGATGCATCCACAGTCTTGTTCCAAAGAATTGTTGCCACTTACCATGTGAACGTGTCTAAGTATGGTTTTCAAAGTCAGCACATTTGAAAGACAATGTCCCAGACATGATCACATTGGTATTCTTCACTTTCAGTCTGGGATTCTTCACTTTCAGTCTAGGATTCTTCACTTTCAGTCTGGAATTCTTCACTTTCAGTCTGGAATTCTTCACTTCCAGTCTTTAGATGAAGTCATCTCCCTAATGGAAGAAAAAGTGTAAAGAAAATCATTAATAAAAGTGTGTGACTTAGTTCTGCACCCCCCTCCCATTTGTGAAACTATTTAGATCACTAGCTTACTAAGCGTGTGTAGCATCTTGTGTAATGTTCTATCAATCAAGTGTGAAGCTGAGTCATACATTGTGCTGACCTAACCTCTGATTTATGACTTGGAATATGACTTGGAAGCATATAGTATTGCTAGAGTATCTCTTTCTGACTATCCAAAAATCTAGTAATGTGTAAACTAAATACTACATTTTAAAATGTATGCCATATGATGGCTGATTGTGCAACATTCCCCCCACCCACAGTCCATACATTGTTTATACTTGTCATCTGATGTTGTCTTTGAAAATCAGGTGGCAAAGTCATTACAGGAGCCAATGCCAGAATCATCTAATGTATATATTACCTATGATAATAAAAATATTAAATTATATTTTTTTAGAATCATTTGTTGAACAATCCTAACATGTTTGCACAATTCTCTACTTCTCATTTGCCTAAAATTCACATATATTCGCAATGCTCCTATATAACTTCTAGTATTTACCGTCTGAAGTGGCGGTTGATGATGTTTGCTCTGACATTGAGCCCCTCATCCCTGAATGGCCCCTCTAGAACAGGGACATCCTCTTCATTTTGGAGGAGGTCTTGGGGCACCTGGATGGCCTATAACGATCTTTGCCACCTTACTAGGGCTGTATTGTAGGGCTCCTCCAGACCTGTCTAGGCATTGTAACCACATTTTGAGGAGCCCAAACGTCCTCTCCACTACAGCCCTAGTCCGCTTGTGCGCCCGATTGTAGTGCTCCTGAGCCTCGTCCGTGAGGTTACGCAACGGCGTAATGAGCCAAGTCCGGCTCATGTAACCCGAATCACCTATAAATAATGAATGTTAACAAAATGTCAAATATTAAAAATATAGTTAAAATCATTATATCAAAATACAATCAATTTGTGTACACGAAAATCCCCTAAAATAAACATTTGCTGAAAGACAATTAGATGGTTGAAGCGCATCCTAGAGCTGCCCATTTAAGCTAGGACATGCTACATATCTGTTTGGAGCTAAAACTAGACCATTGCGGAAAGAGACAATTAAATGGTTAAAGCGTATTCTATATCTGCACATTTAAGCTAGGACATGCTACCTATGCGTATTTCGCATAAACTAGACATTTGCTGAAAGAGAAATAAATTGTTAAATTGCATCCTAGAGCTGCCCATTTAAGCTAGGACATGCTACATATCTGTTTGGAGCTAAAACTAGACATTTGCGGAGACAATTAAATAGTTAAAGTGCATTCTATATCTCCACATTTAAGCTAGGACATGCTACCTATGCGTATTTCGCATAAACAAGACATTTGCTGAAAGAGAAAGAAATTGTTAAATTGCATCCTAGAGCTGCCCATTTAAGCTAGGACATGCTACATATCTGTTTGGAGCTAAAACTAGACATTTGCGGAAAGAGACAATTAAATGGTTAAAGCGCATTCTATATCTGCACATTTAAGCTAGGACATGCTACCTATGCGTATTTCACATAAACGAGACATTTGCTGAAAGAGAAAGAAATGGTTAAATTGCACCCTAGAGCTGCCCATTTAAGCTAGGACATACTACATATCTGTTTGGAGCTAAAACTAGACATTTGCAGAAAGAGACAAATTGTTAAAGCGCATTCTATATCTGCACATTTAAGCTAGGACATGCTACCTATACGTATTTTGCATAAACAAGACATTTGCTAAAAGAGAAAGAAATGGTTAAATTGCATCCTAGAGCTGCCCATTTAAGCTAGGACATGCTACATATCTGTTTGGAGCTAAAACTAGACATTTTCGGAAAGAGACAATTAAATGGTTAAAGCGCATTCTATATCTGTACATTTAAGCTAGGACATGCTACATATGCGTATTTAGCATAAACGAGACATTTGCTAAAAGAGACAGAAATGGTTAAATTGCATTCTAGAGCTGCACATTACAAAAACACAACTGTTTTTGAAGACTACAGTGGCAATTGTCTAACTAATTAACCATGTTTTGCACAAGTACTCACCAAAAAGCCACCCATGGACGACTGTCTGAGGATGCAGACATCATGACAAGCCCCGCTGAAATTCGCACACACCTGCATAATCCACATCTGTGCGTCACAAACAAACTGCACGTTCAGACTATGGAAGTGTTTGCGATTTCGGAAGGGCAGGTCATTGGCTGGAGCACACAGCGCAATGTGGGTGCAATCTATTGCTCCGAAGACATTGGGCATTCAAGCTATTGCATTGAATTCCCTCTTCAGGTGCCTCCAATCACCATCATTTTGAGGGAATCCTATATAACGCTTACTGACTCGTACCATGGCGTCCAGAAAGTTGTCAAAAACCACAGAGAAGGCACCCTGAGACAGCCCATGCATGTACCACTCTCCGGATTGAAAACTTCCGGAGGCCAGGATGTGTATGCAACTTAGCATCATGGTCATGCCAGGGATTGCAGTTCGCATACGTCTACGTGGCTCCATATGAGGTTTAAGTACATCGTAAAGGCTAATGAGCTGTTCGCGATTGAGCCTATACTTGTCATAAACCTCAAAGTCGCTCATGTTATACAAGGTGGGCCTCACCCTGTGAACTGGAGGACCTCTAACCAGACAAGCCCTTTGTCTCTCTTGGAGACCCGAGCACACCTGATTCTATTGTACACCACTCGTGCAACTAACTGTGGATCATCCATATTTGCCAAGCTAAGCAGCACAAAGCCAAACAGCAGAGCAAACACACAAGGAGTAACAAGGTATGCAAAAACACAAAAGCGATTTGATACAATGTCTATCACAAAGTACGCTTTGGCCATGTTGTTTGGGGGATTTATAGTGCAAAATGTCCAATGGTAGTGAGTTCGTAATTATTGCTGATTGCATACACTTGATTGTATGTGAGCTGCGCGAATGCTTTCAAAGTAGGCGTTTTTTTTAAGTGTTTGCTGAAATTCCCCCCCCTAATGAATCGTAATGTGAAAGTGTAAAATGTAACATATACAGTGCACCTTCGTGATGTTTGTTCATACGCGTAACAAATACTTATTAAACGCAATCTTATAGTAAAAAGCACACGTCCACGCTAACATGAATGATAGTGCATACTTGTGTATAATGTGTGCATAGACATGGCATAGAATCTGATCGATCAATGTTGCTGCAATATTGTTTAAAAATGAAAAGTAACTGCTGACATCTGTAATCTTCTATATATAAGTGATTAGCAAGATGTCAATATTTTATGTGTCCCCTTGAAATCGTAATAACAAAGAAGATTTTCCGGCTGACATCTATAATATTGTATATATAAGTGATTTGCGAGATGTCAATATTGTACACGTCCCATTGATATCGCTATAATAATGAAGATCTTCAAAACTCTCATTTACGTATATGTAGTATTGAGTGAGAAACTTCTGAAAGGGACGGTACAGTCCAAAAGCTGTAATCTGTATAGTTGAAGCTTAGAATCATCATATTATCAACCTGCCTGTCTAGTTACCTGTCTAGTTAGCAAATCTTCATTGTGTTCTATTTTAAAACATTCTTCTTGTGTGCTGATTAAAAATATAAATGTGTGCTTTGTTGTTGTGTGATGTGTGTTATGTACATATACGTATGTATGGTGATTCTCTCCCACATATGCTGACTTATATAAAGCAGTATAGCATTGTTGTTCCTTTCAAAAAAGCAACAGCTAATATATGTTCTAAAGAAATGTTATTATTGTACGTAATTCCTAATGGTATATTATGAGTGAATCATGATGTTAAAGGGACACTAAATCCATAATTGATATTTCTTGATTCCGAGAGAGAATCCAATGTTAAGCAACCTTCCAATGTAGTTGTATGATGTAAATGTATTCATTGTTTATATGTGTCTTTTGGCCAGAATATCAATGCACATGTATGAGTGAATGGCCAAAGTCATGTATGTGCATCCATTAATGATCATGTGTTGAGCCTATGTAGATATGCTGTTCATCCAAGCATATGAGTTGAATAAATTAAATGTTATAATAGAGGTAAATGAGGCGTGTTTACAATTCGCTACTGTTTGGGAATAATGAAATGTAAAAATTATTTTTTCTGTCCATTTAAATATGATGTAATTTTTAAAACCGATTTCTTATTGGTGATGGTGATTTGTAGTTGATGTAATGTAATTTCCTTTAAGATTTTGATGTTGTAGTGAATTTCACACAAGTAAAAGCCATAAGTCCATAGGGAAATAGTAATTTCTTGATCTATTTGTCATAGCGGGATTAACGCAAGAAAGAATGAGTTATTACCACAATTGTAACGCTGGTATTACGAGTTTTTAAGTCTACGCATTTTGCGTGCGTTAGGTAAATCTGCCGGTCGCGTGCACGAGCATAGAAGTCAATGGAGGAGAAAAATTTGTTGAGAAATAAAATCCAACACTTGTTTTGAGCGTAAAGTGAGTGACGTCATGTTCTGGTGTGAAAAAGTAGCTAAATCGTGTTTATTTCCTAATAAAAATCTGTTTTGTGTAGGTAATGTGCTGTATATTGTTTGTATGTATCGATTAGTGTATGTATGTGATAATATTTGTAGTTAGATGTAGCTAAATGAGTTTATGTTCCCGTCTGTCTATGTAAGTCAATGTAAAATGGATTTGTGTGGCTTTTTTTTTCAAACACCTAAGATCTCGTAACTTTGATCCTTTCTATTTTGACATGAAAATTTAAAATAGAAAAAATAAATATTGTGTAGTGTTTGTATGAGTGTAAGTGTACTTTGTGTAATGTTTTTGAAGTGATTTGTGGATGTTTTTGTTAGCGGTATATGATTAACTACTGGGTCTGGGTTTATGTTATGGATTTGAGCGGAGATCGTGATATTTGTTGCGTTACGGAAATTCGTAATACCAGCGGTAGGGAAAAAGCAGTGTTATTAGGCTTTTTCACGCATAACGCACAACTCGTAATCTAGCCGTATCTAATTACAAAAAATAAAAAAGACTAAATTACAAAAAATAACAAACGAAATGATCAAAAATAAAAAAGAATTACACCTAATCGAATAGCCCTATCTAGATATAAAAGCCCCTCCCAAATAAAAAAAAACCTAGCCTACAATAAACTACCAATAGCCCCTAAAAGGGCCTTTTCTAGGGCATTGCCCAATGGAATTTCAGAAGCTCTCATCCTATTGGCTGTTTTGAACAGCCAATAGGATTTCAGTAACTTTCATCCTATTGGCTGATTTCAATTTCCAAAATCAAATCAGCCAATAGGAATGCAAGGGACCCAATCTTGAATCGCTTACCTTGCATTGAAGATTCAGTGTACGGCAGCGACTATATGAAGAGTATGCTCCGCGCCAGATATCTTCAGGATGGACATCCTCTGCGCCGCCAAGATAAAGATAGAAGAGGCCACCTGGATGAAGACTTCTCGCCGCCTGGATGAGGACTTTGCCGCCTGGATGAAGATAGAAGAGGCTGCTTGGATGAAGACTTTTCGCCGCCTGGATGAGGACTTCACTGCCTGGATGAAGATCGTTCAAGCGGGACTTCAAAAACTGTAAGTGGATCTTCAGGGGTTAGTGATAGGGTTTTTAAGGTTTTTTTGGGAGGGTTTTGTTTTTAGTTTAGGGTTTGGGCTTTTCGTAAAACAAGCTAAATGCCCTTTTCAGGGCAATGCAAAATAGCTAAATTCCCATACAAATGCCCTTTTTCAGGGCAATGCTTAGCTTAGGTTTTTTTTAGATAGTTTTTTTATTTTGTGGGTTTGGGGAGGTGGGGGTTTGTAATGTTAGTGGGGGTTTGTATTTTTTTTCCAGTAAAAGAGCTGTTTAACTTAGGACAATGCCCTACAAAAGGCCCTTTTAAGGGCTATTGGTAGTTTATTCTAGATTAGGTTTTTTATTTTGGGGTGGTTTTTTTTTTTAATGGTTATTAGAATAGGAATCATTTTTTTTATTTTTGATTATTTGTTATTTTGTGTAATATATTTTTTTAGTTTTTATTTTTAGATTAGGGCTTGGGCATTTCATAAAACAACTGAATGCCCTTTTAAGGACAGGAAAAAGTGCTAAATGCCCTTTTAAGGGCAATGCCCATACAAATGCCCTTTTCAGGGCAATGGGTAGATTAGCTTTTACTTTATTTTTATTTTGTGGGTTTTGGAGGGTGGGGGTTTGTATACTGTTTGTTTTGTTTTGTAGCAAAAGAGCTGTTAACTTTAGGGCAATGCCCTACAAAGGGCCCTTTTGAGGGCCCTTGGTAGTTTATTTATAGATTAGGCTTTTTTTTTTTTTTAAAGGGTATTAGAATAGGAATCATTTTTATTGTTTTGGATAATTTTGTTTGCTATTTTTTGTAATGGTAGTTTTTTTATTTTTAGTAATTTTAGTGTTTGTTATTTTTTGTAATGTGAGGTTTTAGTGTAAGGCAGCTTAGGTTTTATTTCACAGGTAAGTTTGTATTTATTTTAACTAGATAGTTAGTAAATAGTTAATAACTATTTACTAACTAGTCTACCTAGTTAAAATAAATACAAACTTACCTGTGAAATAAAAATAAAACCTAAGCTAGCTTCAATATAAATATTAGTTATATTGTAGCTAGCTTAGGTTTTATTTCACAGGTAAGTATTTAGTTTTAAATAGGAATTATTTAGTTATTAATTGTAAGTTTAATTTAGCTCTATTTTAATTATGTTAAAGTTAGGGGGTATTAGGGTTAGGTTTAGGGTTACGGTTAGGTTTAGGGTTACGGTTAGGGTTTCGTTAGGGTTAGATTTAGGGGTTAATATATAGTTTAATTTAGGTTGTTGCGATGTGGGGGGGCTGGCAGTTTAGGGGTTAATAGATTTATTTAGTGGTAGTGATGTGGGAGGCCAGAGGTTTAGGGTGTAATAGCTTTATTTAGTTGCAGCAATGTCGGGGATCGGTGTAATAGGGGTTAAAAGATTTATTATAGTGTGGGCGATGTTGGGGTGCAGGGGAATAGGGGTTAATAACTTTAGTATAGTGGCGGTGATGTTGAGGGTGGCAGATTAGGGGTAATAGCTTTATTTATGTGGCGGCGATATCGGAAGCAGATAATTAGGGGTTAATAACATTACGTAGGTGCTGGCGATGTCGGGGGAAAGATTAGGGGTGTTTAGACTTGGGGTTTATGTTAGGGTGTTAGGTTTAAACATAACTTTATTTTTCCCCATAGACATCAATGGGGCTGCGTTACGGAGCTTTTCATTCCGCGATCGCAGGTTTTTTACTAACCCGCTCTCCTCATTGATGTCTATGGGGAAAGCGTGCACAAGCACGTCAAAACAGCGCTTGAATTGTGTGCGGTATGGAGCTTAAAACCACCATATCGCATGCACAAGCCGGCTGTTTGAAAACTTGTAATGGCTGTGCTATAGATGGTTAAATAACGCAACTTTTGTTGCGTTAGTTAATTTCCCTATAGCGCGCATAACTGGTAATCTAGCTGTTTGTTAGCAATTGTACTGAGGAGGAGTGCATACTTTTTGAACATATATATAAGGAAGCTTGGTTAGCCGAAATGGTTAAAACTGATCCACACACATCAGTAAAGAAAATTTGCATTCGTCTTAGGGAGATATTTGTTGTGATCTGTACAGTATGCGCTGAAGGGAAAGTTGCTACTGCTTTCTCTACCGGTAAGACCTGGGATGACGGATGGAAACTTGATTACATGAAGCGTCATCTAGCAACCAAGATATATTTGTCTGCTGTGCAAGCTCTTAGGGAAAATAATTCTGCTAGCAAATCTCTGTTGGGATTGTGTGGCATGTTAACTGAAACAGCCAAAGAAAAAGCGGATAGATTGACCTTGGCTGGACGCCAACATGCAAATGCTGAATAAATAAAAATTCTTATAAGAGATGTACTTCTGGCTGTGAAACTAAACAGTTCTATTCTATCAGTATAAGAAATTCATGACCACATGGCTCATTATGTCAAGATTCCAGAAAGCTGAAAAGCAAGAATTATGCTTTTGAATTCCTCAACTCCATCAGCTCTATCATAAGAGAAGAAATAATGGATGAAGTTCGTAATGCGAAATTTCATACACTGTTGGTGATGAAAGCACTGATATCTCAGTGAACAAGATGCTAATTAATTACTTTAAATACAGAGTGGCATCTACTACAGCTTACGAAACAGTGTTTGGTGCAATAGTAAAACTGATAGCTGGTAATGTAGAAACTGTTACCTCTGCAATTACCAACTTCTACAGCACATATGAGTTAGATTTAAAGAAAATGGTTATGTTTACCTCTGATGGTGCTTCTATAATGTTGGGCAAGAATAATGGTGTTGCATCATGGCTTAAAGGGACATAATACTCATATGCTAAACCACATGAAACTGATGCAGTATAACTGTAAAAAGCTGACAGAAAAAAATCACCTGAGCATCTCTATGTAAAAAAGGAAGATATTTACCTCACAATTTCCTCAGTTCAGCAGCGTAAGTGCTGTGTAAAAAGTTATACTTCAGCTGCTGTCCAGCTGCAGGTAAAATAAAAAATGAAGAAATGAACGGCAGCCACTCCGCATCAGCAGTGCTGAGGTCATGAATTCTTTTACTGTGATCTCATGAGATTTGACTTAACTCTCATGAGATTTCATAGTAAACTTCCTTAAACTGAATAGGGAAATAATATGAGTGTGCACAAAGCTCACTCCCTTGCCTGTCCCGTGACAGACATACTGATTTGCTGCTTAAAGTCCTTTGCAATGGGATTTGAATATTTAGGACATTTTGAGGTAAAATATCTTTATTTTTTACATAAAGATGTTCAGGTGATAGTCAGCTTTTTACAGCTATGGGCATCACTTTCAAGTTTTTCAACATTTGGGGATAATGGTCCTTTAAGAAATATGTTCCATACTTGATTGAACAACATTGCTTTGCCCACCATGAAGATTTAGGCATATGTGATGCCTGGAAACAAGTGCCTTTAATAAAAGAAATTGAAACATTATTGAGAACTGTCTATGGCTGGTTCTGACTATCTTCAACAAGAAAAGGAAAATAACATGAAATTGCCTCAGTTGCCAAGTGTGATGTGGTATCACTTAAACCAATCAACGAAGTACGATGGCTGTCAAAGCATTTTGCTCTTGCTGCACTAATGCGCAATTAGGATCCACTTCTTAAGTATTTTGAACACGAAAAAGAGGAGAATGATCCAATTGCAAAATACTGCTTCAAGGGGGTGTGTCTGGGCGGCAGCCATGATAGGTCACAATATTTGTGGCTCCCGGCATGATCTCCCTAATCCGCCGGTTATCGAGCTTGATCTGCAAAATCTGATGACATACATCTCAGCTTTGAACAGGCTACACATCACTGATCTCAACTTTACCAAAAGTTGCAGATTTTATGACTTCCGGCCCTAAATCTGGATTGTTGGAACCTCAGGCGGTGGCCTTACCATGAGGACTTAACAACCCCCCACCCGTGTATCGGGTATAGCAGTCGCGTTTTGACTGCCTTTTTTACTTAAAGGGGAAAATCATCTAATACCGTTACAGGGAGAACCATCCAACGTCACCTGAGCTGAATAGTGTAAATGGGGGCCCTAGACAGATGGGAGACAGAGATGAGCCAGCTCATCTGCGATCATTTCTTGAAGTTGGAGAGGGAGCTGTGTGAAATCATCTGCAGACAGTAGCCTCCTAACGGAATCAAACCGATGCCTGCAGAACACTCCCCAGACGATGCCTGCAGCTCTTACACTCACATAAACGAAGAAATAAGTGATGCAATCCCTCACCAGTGGAGTTTGTGTACCCTGACTCTAAAGGATTTCCACTCACCTCCAATCTCTCTCCAGAATTTCCTGGGACCTTGGGAGACCTGCCCTGCGAAGCGCAACTCCCCATTGATAGTGTAAGCATTGTTCCTGGCCCCAGAGAGCATGTGAATTTTTTTTTCTGGAAGATGGAGGAGTGTGTCTCCTCATGTGACGATGTGTATTTGGCGAACAAGGCGGCAGTAGAATCCCAGAGAAGTCCCTCTTGCCATGAACTGATGGACCTATGTCTGAACCCCTGGGAAATTGTCCGGTGCCGCTCTCTAGCCTCAGCTGCAAATAGGAGTGAAATCAAGGGAGAGCTGCATCTGATCAATGGAGCCAAAGGGCTCCATGTACGAAGCAGTGAACGCTGCTCCGGAGCCTTTGCGGGGCAGGTTCGCATATGCCAGCCTGCTTCCCGCAATGTAAGAAGCAGCGGTCATTAGACCGCTGCTTCCTACACCCTACGCCACCTCTTAGATGGCGAAGCAAAATCACAGAGAGCACGCTCGCTCTCGGTGATTGGCAGCCCCTTCAGTCGCGTGATTGGTCGTGCGATTGAAGGGGCGGGCATTACACACTCCGATGAGTGTGTAATGATACATACGGGCAAGCGGATTAACAGTTTACTCTAATATACCTAGGTCTAATAGTGACCCATGTATATGCTAATTTTCCTCCTCCCTACTATAAGCGAACAGTTAGGTGCAAGAGTGATTTTCAGAGACTTTGGAGCAATCCAACCTAGAACGCATTATTAAAATGGAGGTTTGAATTGTCTATCTTATTATTCCTAGTTGTTGCTTAATGCTTGTATCAATAGCTATTGTTAAACTTGAAAGAGTTGTATACTTTACATAACGTCAATAAAAAATATATTAAAACAAATACTGCTTCAAGAAGATGTCTGACCACAACTACCACATTTCTCTGGCTGTGTTAAATGATATTCTTGGTGATATTGCAGACTTGTGCAAGTCCTTACAGAAAAGTAGTCTGACTACCATAGAAGCAATACAGCTTGAAATGGCCAAGATTTAGAAGTTACAAAATCAGTACTTTTGTGAAGCTGTGTATTGGAGTAGCACAGTGAGGAATCTAATTTCCCTATATATAAAAGAAACACCATTCAACCAACAACCTATTTTGCAGTTTATTTCCCTTGTTTGTGAGCATATGATAAAAAGATTCCCTGAAAATTAATTAAAGGAATGGGAATGCTTTGAATTTGGTGGGATGTCCCCTGATGCCAAACCACTGAGTTTCAACTTTGGAGTAGAAAAAGTAGAAGTCTTTTTGAAAAATACAAGCAAGGGTTAAAATTTGAAGATAGAGAAGAAGCCTCTGATATTATTGAATCTGTTGTTAGCCAATACAATGATTATAAATATTTAGTCATAGATTAAATAAAATCTGGAACATTTTCAATTTCACTCTTCAAAATGATGCTGATCACAGTATGGTATCTCTGCTTAAGGATATCTATGCAACATTTCAGGCATCCAGTGCAGATTGCGGAAGGGGATTCAGCCTTATGAATAATATTAAAACCAAATAGAGGAACAGACTAGAAGAGAAACATCTTGATATGCTGATGTTTACAAATTCTTATATTCTTCACTGTGACTCGGTTAACCTTGATAAAGTGCACATGCACTGGAGAAGTTCCAAAGACAGAAGAGAGAAGAATACAGCACAGAAGAGGAGTTGGGGTCAAGAAGATGATGAGGATGACATCAACACAGAGTCTGGAGAACCTATGTGGCACTTAGGCTTTGTTCACTGTGACTCTAGAGAAACTATACCACACTCAAGCCCTGTTCCTTATGAGTCTACAGCGCACTCAAGCACTTTTCTATCAGACTGATAGTACAAATCCAATAAAAAAACCTTTAAAATGTTAAACTAATGTTTTTCCATATGTATAAGTAAAAAATGTGTTACTATTAAGTATATTAGGTATTTGCTATAGTATTGATAGAGCCAGTTGCTATCATTCAGAGGTTTTGGATCAGAAAAAATAGAACATACTACATTAACCCCTTAGTGACCAGAGCACTTTTCCATTTGTTGACCGTTTGGGACCAAGGCTATTTTTACATTTCTGCATTGTTTGTGTTTAGCTGTAATTTTCCTCTTACTCATTTACTGTACCCACACATATTATATACCGTTTTTCTCGCCATTAAATGGACTTTCTAAAGATACCATTATTTTCATCATATCTTATAATTTACTATTAAAAAAATTATAAAATATGAGGAAAAAATGAAAAAAATTTTTTTTTTTCAAACTTTGACCCCCAAAATCTGTTGCACATCTACAACCACCAAAAAACACCAATGCTAAATAGCGTCTAAATTTTTCCTGAGTTTAGAAATACCCAATGTTTACATGTTCTTTGCTTTTTTTGCAAGTTATAGGGCACTAAATAAAAGTAGCACTTTGCTATTTCCAAACCACTTTTTTTCAAAATTAGCGCTAGTTACATTGGGACACTGATATCTGTCAGGAATCCTGAATATCCTTTAACATGTATATATATATATATTTTTAGAAGACATCCCAAAGTATTGATCTAGGCCCATTTCACCGCCAAATGCGATCAAATAAAAAAAAATGTTCACTTTTTCACAAATTTTGTTCACAAACTTTAGGTTTGTCACTGAAATTATTTACAAACAGCTTGTGCAATTATTGCACAAATGGTTTTAAATACTTCTCTGGGATCCCCTTTGTTCAGAAATAGCAGACATATATGGCTTTTACGTTTCTTTTTGGTAATTAGAAGGCAGCTAAATGCCACTGCGCACCACACGTGTATTATGCGCAGCAGTGAAGGGGTTAATTAGGGAGCATGTAGGGAGCTTGTAGGGTTAATTTTAGCTTTAGTGTAGTGTAGTAAACAACCCCAAGTATTGATCTAGGCCCATTTTGGTATATTTTATGCCACCATTTCACCGCCAAATGCGATCAAATAAAAAAAAATGTTCACTTTTTCACATATTTTTTCACAAACTTTAGGTTTCTCACTGAAATTATTTATAAATAGCTTGTGCAATTATGGCACAAATTGTTGTAAATGCTTCTCTGGGATCCCCTTTGTTCAGAAATAGCAGACATATATGGCTTTGGCGTTGCTTTTTGGTAGTTAGAAGGTCGCTAAATGCCGCTGCGCATCACGCGTATATTATGTCTAGCAGTGAAGGAGTTAATTAGGTAGCTTGTAGGGAGCTTGCAGGGTTAATTTGAGCTTTAGTGTAGAGATCAGCCTCCCACCTGACACATCCCACCCCCTGATCCCTCCCAAACAGCTCCCTTCCCTCCCCCACCCCACAATTGTCCCCGCCATCTTAAGTACTGGCAGAAAGTCTGCCAGTGCTAAAATAAAAGTTTTATGGGGGGGGGTTTAGGTTTTTTTAAAAAAATAAAAAAATAATTCTTCTGCTGTGTAGGACCCCCCTTAGCCCCCAACCTCCCTGATCCCCCCCAAACAGCTCTTTAACCCCCCCCCCCCTCTGCCTTTATTGTGCACCATATTGGGTACTGGCAGCTGTCTGCCAGTACCCAGTTTGAAAAATAATAATGTTTTTTACATTTTTTATTTTATTAAATGTTTTCTTTATTTCTGTAGTGTAGCTGCCCCCCTCAACATCCAACCCCCCACCCTATCCCAGATGCCTTGATTTTAAAATCCCACCCTCCCCAGTCCTCTCTCCCACCCTCCAGATCTACAGCATATTGATGCTGTTTTTATAGATCTCTCGTGCACGCGCGCTCTCGTGCACGGGCCTGTGCACGCGCACGCACCCGCACAAGATCCCTCCCCCCTCCTCCACCAATGACTGCCCACCCGCCTCCCTGGATGAGCTCCCACCCACCAACGATAACGGCCATCGATAGCCGATGCAGAGAGGGCCAAAGAGTGGCTCTCTCTGCATCGGATGGCTAAAAACAGTTATTGCAGGATGCCTCAATATTGAGGCATCACTGCAATAACATGAAAGCAGCTGGAAGCTATCAGGATCGCTTCCACTGCTTTCAAAGACCAACGACGTATGGGGTACGTCCTTGGTCATTAACTGCATTTTTTTGCAGGACGTACCCCATACGTCGTTGGTCGTTAAGGGGTTAATATAATTTCACAAAAAATAATTCAAGACATGTAGGGGTCAATTTATTAAGCTCCGTATGGAGAAAGAAAAGAAAAAGTAGCATCTTTTAAGCACTCTGGGAAACACTAAATTAGATTGGTCCAAAAGAGAGGACACACAATGAAACATAGGGGTTCTCAATCCTCACCACAATATGAGGGAAAAAAGAAAACTTAACATTTATTATATCAAGATAAAAAATAAGAAAGAGAAATATAAAATCACTTTAAAAACACTTTAAACAAGAAATAACATACAGGGACATGAAAGGTCCAAATCCCAGTCTTGTATAAATCATGCAGCAAACACCTATACAATCAAATATAAGGCCTAATACCAGAAAGGTTCAAAGGAGATAATTATCCCCATTATATAGTGCAACACGAAATAAAAGGAGCCCTAATATAGAGTCTACCGGTGACTATAATAGCTCCCTAAGGAGAACCACAAAAAAGGGATTGGCAAACTGCTAGTCTCACATGTTGCTCCTACACAATTATTTAAAAACATAATATTCCTGTCCTAACAAATATTCCTGTCTTAATCTGGTACTACAAAAGCATCTAGTATAGGGTTAAATCAATATAGCAAATAGAACATATCAAATATAGCTGCAACACAATACCAAAGGCCCCCTGGTCAGGACCTAATCACGTCACAAAGCGCCTGACGCATGTTCCACATCCTGCTTTTTCAAAGGCCCTTTAAAAAAACTTAAATTATGCTTACCTGATAATTTTATTTTCTTCAGATGGAAAGAGTCCACAGCTGCATTCATTACTTTTGGGAATTTAGAACCTGGCCACCAGGAGGAGGCAAAGACACCCCAGCCAAAGGCTTAAATCCCCCCCCCCCCCAGTCATTCTGCCAAGGGAACAAGGAACAGTAGAAGAAATATCAGGGTGAAAAGGTGCCAGAAGAACAAAATAACAAACGCCCCAAAGAAAAATACGGGCGGGGAGCTGTGGACTCTTTCAATCTGAAGAAAAGAAAATTATCAGGTAAGCATAATTTAAGTTTTTATTCATAAATGGAAAGAGTCCACAGCTGCATTCATTACTTTTGGGAAAACAATACCCAAGCTATAGAGGACACTGAATGTTAAAACTGGAGGGTACAAGAGGTGGCCCATTCTGAGGGCACCAGTCCTGAAAAACCCCTACCCAACAAAATCCCGCTTCATCCGAAGCCGAGAACAACTTTTGAAAAAAGGAAAAAACCCCAAGGACACTGAACCACAGATAGCTCACAAGCCTTGCTAGAGACCGCAGGAACTAGACGCAACTGATCCAACAGTCTCCAGGAGACCCCGTCGCCAAGCAGTCGGTCTCCAAACAACACACCCATTACTAGAGATAGGGAACAAACTACCGTATTCTTCCACAAAAAAGACACAGAGAAAACAAACATAAGCAACTCCAGAAAAAACCCTAAAAAAGGGCACAATGAGTTCTTAAACAGAGCAAAAAAACAGAGAAACAGGGTCAGGCTAACAGAGACCCAACCAGTCTCGTAGAAACAGTGGGAGGCAACGCCAAGACCCCAGAGATACAGAAACCACGGACTAAGGCCGGGAGTCTGAACAGAGAAGAGAATCTTCCCCTAAGACGACTGAAGACGAAGGTCCCCAGAGTCGTGAAAAGGTAGCTCTGAATATCTAAATTTTCAGAACCGAACCTCGTGCAGCAAGCTCAGAAAAGTGAACATCTGACGTACAACTCCTGGAGACAAAACACTGCACGCTGCCGTCATCGAAATGACACAGAAACTTTAATACTTGCAGGGAAAGTAAGGAGCAGCTGAAATAGGATCCTTCAGGCTGCTAAGCATCCACCAACCAGTGGATAACGTCACAGGCTATCCAAGAGCCGCCAGTCCTTCCTACAAATCCTTGAACGTGGAGAAAAAACAGAACCTCAAAGAGGCTCACCATACCTCAAATGACCCAAGGACTAATAGCAGAGCAACAGATCACAGATCCTGCTCCAAACACCGGACCAGCCCAAGCAACAGGCATGACTGATAGACCAGTGAACAGCCAACCACAGGCGTCCAGGGACAGGAGCATTCCACAGAGCAGCAGACTGCTTCAACCTCCTACACACAGGGCAGGACAATGACCTTCCAGAGAGAGGAAACCCCAGCTCTTAAGGAAGACAAGCTACCCCCTCAAAGGGGAGGGCATAGATAAGAACAGCACACATGCCCCAAGACATGAAGCTATAGACTGATCAAAACACGGACCGAATGAAAAAATACCCAGACACCACTGTTGAATCCACAGAGAAAATCCCCCATGAAAAGGAGCACACTCCGTCCGAAGGACAAGTCAGGCCTTAAAGTTTGAAACTAGGACCTGAAGGTGGATATGAACCCTGGCCTTCCTGCTTGCAAACTCAATGAGCTAGCCCCTATGTCCAAACAAAGTCTCCCTGAAAAAATTGGGGCATGCCGAACCTGTCCGCAGGATCATAAGTCTCTTAAGAAAACTGCCACAGCAGGATTCAAACTCCAAGCCTACAGCTTGCCAGGCCGGAACTAATCCTGCGGGCCCTGGACCCAAATCGCCTTAAAATGAACGACACCCTCAGGGAACACAAGATACCCCGCCTGAAGAAAAACAGACCTCACATGGGACAATAACCAGGCTAACCCAGAGAACGGGTACAGGACTCACTTGTAATTCCCAGCCCGAAGGGAAGAGAACACCCTTAGCAGGAGGTCAACACCCCTCAAACACAGTGCTAGGCCATGACAAAGTCATGCCATCACTCTAGAGCTCCAGTCCCCAAGGACAACTAACAAGACTAAGGGAATGTTAACAAGAACAGAGTCACCCGAAAAATAGAGTAGAAAAGGCTAGTCTCCATAATCCTTTCAGACTAACTTTCCAGAGGACCACACCCAAGGAAGAAGAATGCAGAGCATCCCGAACCCTGGTAGAAACATCCCTTAAGCAAACGCTTGGAAAAGGACGCCCGATCACAAGGTAAACCGTGCAGTCCATGAAAAAAGCATGCCCGACCGTAAAGGCCGCGCCGCTAGACATAGGCCGTTATGTTCCAAAATAGCCATGAGCCGAAGTATCACTACACTGTAGCAGACAGAATCACATAACAAACATGATTTAAACCCCCCTGTTAAATAACCCGCCTTAGGAGATATTAACCCTTGATTCCAAGATACAAAAGGAGTCTCACTGAGACCCGATGTTAAGGTTATCCCCGAAAGGTTGTAGCCCCTCGGATAAACAGTTGTAATTACAATACATCCAAGATGAAAGTAAAATGAAACAATCTTACCGGAATCTACGCCGTGGAACAGGTACACGGCCCTTCAAGTGTGACAGATAGTAGCGTTGCTTCTGCCATGGACTTGAGAGAAGAAAGCAGGCAGCTTAACTCGTCAACGCTGATTGCTTGTGGAGCTGTTAATATGAGTCAGGATGGTTTCACAGAAAGATTCTCCCTGCATCTCCAGACTCTAATTTTCACCCATGCTCTCACTGAGAGACTGACAGGATTACTTAAAACTCCAGTCCCATGCCGAAGAGTACTACCCTCCATAAGAGACTATTGAAAACTTCGGACACTTCTCTGCCAACCTCCTGGGACGAAATTCAAAGAATGACAGGGGGATGAGGGAAGTGGGCAGGTATTTAAGCCTTTGGCTGGGGTGTCTTTGCCTCCTCCTGGTGGCCAGGTTCTGAATTCCCAAAAGTAATGAATGCAGTTGTGGACTCTTTCCATTTATGAAGAAAAGCAGGATAGACCTTTCATTTCCCTGTATGTTATTTTTAGTTTTAAGTGTTTTTAAAGTGATTTTATATTTCTCTTTTTTTATTTTCTTGATATAATAAATGTTAAGTATTCTTTTTTCTTTTTTTCCCTCATATTGTGGTGAGGATTGAAAACCCCTTCGTTTCATTGTGTGTCCTCTCTTTTGGACCAATCTAATTGAGTGTTTCCCAGAGTGCTTAAAATATGCTACTTTTTCTTTTCTTTCTGTACTTAATGTTCCATGGGAGAAACCTGTATTATAATAGGGAAAATTTGCCGGTAAGTTCTAATGTTCTAAACTATATCTGCCAGCTTAGGTAAACATTCACATTTACCTGTCTCACCATCCTTTCAGTCAGGGGTCAAATCCAGCGGCAACACATGGGAACGGAGTTTCTGCACTATTTTTGCAGGTGGAGCTAAGTTCCTCCTGGACAGAGAACAGAAATGAAAGATAGCTGGAATGAGGTTTTCAAGAGAAATACATGTGTACACACAAAGGAAAATGGTCCCTGAAATTAGGTGAAACATCTTGTAGTGGGATAAGCCCAATTACTTTACTTATTTTACTTTTACTTTATTTTATACATCAATAGTATGTGTAGTCTGTTTATCTATGTTGATGTCTGTGTGTCAATCAATTTATGGTCAACAGGCCAGGTTCTCTGCAGAATTCTGACCTGTGCAAATAATGTATTTGCTGCAGATTTAACCTTACCAGTGTCATCCCTTTTCTAAGGTGAACTGTTTTGCTTTCATTGTCAGCCAGGGAGTAACATCTCTTAAAATTTTACTAAGACTCTTGGGCCTAGATTTAGAGTTTGGCGGTAGCCATCAAAACCAGCGTTAGAGGCTCCTAACGCTGGTTTTTACCGCCCGCTGGTATTTGGAGTCAGTCAGGAAAGGGTCTAACGCTCACTTTGCAGCCGCGACTTTTCCATACCGCAGATCCCCCTACGCCATTTGCGTATCCTATCTTTTCAATGGGATCTTTCTAACGCCGGTATTTAGAGTCGTGGCTGAAGTGAGCGTTAGAAATCTAACGACAAAACTCCAGCCGCAGAAAAAAGTCAGTAGTTAAGAGCTTTCTGGGCTAACGCCGGTTTATAAAGCTCTTAACTACTGTGCTCTAAAGTACACTAACACCCCTAAACTACCTATGTACCCCTAAACTGAGGCCCCCCCACATCGCCGCCACTCTATTAAAATTTTTTAACCCCTAATCTGCCGCTCCGTACACCGCCGCCACCTACGTTATCCCTATGTACCCCTAATCTGCTGCCCCTAATACCGCCGACACCTACATAATATTTATTAACCCCTAATCTGCCGCCCCCAACATCGCCGCCACCTACCTACACTTATTAACCCCTAATCTGCCGACCGGACCGCACCGCTACTATAATAAATGTATTAACCCCTAATCCGCCTCACTCCCGCCTCAATAACCCTATAATAAATAGTATTAACCCCTAATCTGCCCTCCCTAACATCGCCGACACCTAACTTCAAGCATTAACCCCTAATCTGCCGACCGGACCACACCGCTACTATAATAAATGTATTAACCCCTAAAGCTAAGTCTAACCCTAACACTAACACCCCCCTAACTTAAATATAATTTAAATCTAACGAAATTAATTAACTCTTATTAAATAAATTAATCCTATTTAAAGCTAAATACTTACCTGTAAAATAAACCCTAATATAGCTACAATATAAATAATAATTATATTGTAGCTATTTTAGGATTAATATTTATTTTACAGGCAACTTTGTATTTATTTTAACCAGGTACAATAGCTATTAAATAGTTAATAACTATTTAATAGCTACCTAGTTAAAATAATTACAAAATTACCAGTAACATAAATCATAACCTAAGTTACAATTAAACCTAACACTATACTATCAATAAATTAATTAAATAAACTACCTACAATTATCTACAATTAAACCTAACACTACACTATCAATAAATTAATTAAATAAAATACCTACAATTATCTACAATTAAACCTAACACTACACGATCAATAAATTAATTAAATACAATACCTACAAATAAATACAATGAAATAAACTAACTAAAGTAAAAAAAATAAAAAAGAACTAAGTTACAAAAAATAAAAAAATATTTACAAACATTAGAAAAATATTACAACAATTTTAAACTAATTACACCTACTCTAAGCCCCCTAATAAAATAACAAAGACCCCCAAAATAAAAAAATGCCTTACCCTATTCTAAAATTAAAATAGAAAAGCTCTTTTACCTTACCAGCCCTTAAAAGGGCCTCTTGTGGGGGCATGCCCCAAAGAATTCAGCTCTTTTGCCTCGAAAAAAAACATACAATACCCCCCCAACATTACAACCCACCACCCACATACCCCTAATCTAACGAAACCCCCCTTAAATAAACCTAACTCTAAGCTCCTGAAGATCTCCCTACCTTGTCTTCACCTCACCGGGTTCACCGATCCGTCCACCGAAGTCTTGATCCAAGCCTCCGAAGTCTTGATCCAAGCCCAAGCGTGGGCTGAAGAGTGACGTCCATCCTCCGGCTGAAGTCTTGATCCAAGCGGGCAGAAGAGGACATCCAGACCAGCAAACATCTTCATCCAAGCCGCATCTTCTATGTTCTTCAATCCGATGACGACCGGCTGATCTTCAAGACCTCCAGCGCGGATCCATCCATCTTCACCGATGACTTCCCGACGAATGACGGTTCCTTTAAGGGACGTCATCCAAGATGGCGTCCCTCGAATTCCGATTGGCTGATAGTATTCTATCAGCCAATCGGAATTAAGGTAGGAAAATTCTGATTGGCTGATGGAATCAGCCAATCAGATTCAAGTTCAATCCGATTGGCTGATCCGATCAGCCAATCAGATTGAGCTCGCATTCGATTGGCTGATCGGAACAGAGGAAATAGAATTTAAGAGCCCGCACAACATCTAAGTTGTGCAACAAACACTCTTTATGAGAAGAAGGATTAGGAAAGAGAGAAGGAACAACAATTTCCTGATTAATATTTCTGTTCGAAACAACCTTTGGAAGAAAACCAAACTTGGTACGGAGAACTGCCTTATCTGCTTGAAATATGAGATAAGGAGAATCACACTGCAAAGCGGAGAGTTCAGAAACCCTCCAAGCAGAGGAAATAGCAATAAGAAACAAAACTTTCCAAGATAATAACTTAATATCTATGGAATGCATAGGCTCAAACGGAGCCTGTTGTAAAAATTTAAAAATTAAATTAAGGCTCCAAGGTAGAGTAACTGATTTAAACACGGCTTGATTCTGACCAGAGCCTGACAAAAGAATTGGACATCCAGTACGTCTGCCAGACGCTTGTGCAACACAATCGATAAAGCAGAAATCTGACCTTTAAGGGTACTGACAGATAATCCCTTCTCAAGGCCTTCCCGGAGAAAAGCCAAGATCCTTGGGATCCTACCCTTACTCCAAAAATATCCCTTAGACTCACACCAATAAAGATATTTGCGCCATATCTTATGGTAAATCTTTCTTGCGACAGGCTTACGAGCCTGAATCATAGTCTCAGTGACCGACTCAGAAAAACCATGCTTAGTTAAAATCAAGCGTTCAATCGCCAAGCAGTCAGCTTCAGAGAAACTAGGTTTGGATGATGGAAGGGCCCCTGAAGGAGAAGGTCCTTCCTCAGCGGAAGTCTCCACGGAGGTGGAGATGACATTTCTACTAGATCCGCATACCAGATCCTGCGAGGCCACACAGGAGCTATCAGAATCACCTATGCTCTCTCCACTTGATCCAAGTGATGACTCGCTGAAGGAGAGCAAACAGAGGGAATAGATATCCCAGCCTGAAGTTCCAAGGAACTACCAGAGCATCTATCAGAAAAGCTTGATGATCTCTCGACCTTGAGCCGTACTTTGGAAGCTTGGTGTTCTGATGAGATGCCATCAGATCCAATTCCAGCAATCCCCATTTGGTTGTCAACCTGAAGAACACTTCCGGATGGAGTTCCCACTCCCCAGGATGAAAAGTCTGTCTGCTCAGGAAATCTGCTTCCCAATTGTCCACTCACGGAATGTGGATTGCAGATAGACAACAATTGTGAGCCTCCGCCCACTGGATGATCCGTGCCACCTCCTTCATGGCTAAGAAACTCCGGGTACCACCTTGGTGGTTGATGTAGGCCACTGAGGTTATGTTGTCCATCTGTAACCTGATGGACCGGGCTAGGGCGAGCTGAGGCCAAGCCATCAAGGCATTGAAGATTGTTCTCAACTCCAGAATGTTTATGGGGAGAGCAGATTCCTCCTGAGACCAAAGTCCCTGCCCCTTAAATGATTCCCAGACTGCTCCCCAAGCTAGCAGGCAGGCATCCATGGTCAAAATTACCCAAGAGGGTTTCTGGAAACATGTCCCCTGTGACAGATGTTCTTGCAACAGCCACCACGGTAGGGAGTCACTTGTTAATTGATTCAGAACTATTCTCTGAGATAGATCTGTATAATCCCCGTTCCATGAGCGAGCATGCATAAATGCAGAGGTCTCAAGTAGAACTGAGCAAACAGAACTACAGGGAGTGCAGAATTATTAGGCAAGTTGTATTTTGAGGATTAATTATATTATTGAACAACAACCATGTTCTCAATGAACCCAAAAAACTCATTAATATCAAAGCTGAATAGTTTTGGAAGTAGTTTTTAGTTTGTTTTTAGTTATAGCTATTTTAGGGGGATATCTGTGTGTGCAGGTGACTATTACTGTGCATAATTATTAGGCAACTTAACAAAAAACAAATATATACCCATTTCAATTATTTATTTTTACCAGTGAAACCAATATCTCAACATCTCAACATTCACAAATATACATTTCTGACATTCAAAAACAAAACAAAAACAAATCAGTGACCTATATAGCCACCTTTCTTTGCAAGGACACTCAAAAGCCTGCCATCCATGGATTCTGTCAGTGTTTTGATCTGTTCACCATCAACATTGCGTGCAGCAGCAACCACAGCCTCCCAGACACTGTTCAGAGAGGTGTACTGTTTTCCCTCCTTGTAAATCTCACATTTGTTGATGGACCACAGGTTCTCAATGGGGTTCAGATCAGCTGAACAAGGAGGCCATGTCATTAGATTTTCTTCTTTTATACCCTTTCTTGCCAGCCACGCTGTGGAGTACTTGGACGCGTGTGATGGAGCATTGTCCTGCATGAAAATCATGTTTTTCTTGAAGGATGCAGACTTCTTCCTGTACCACTGCTTGAAGAAGGTATCTTCCAGAAACTGGCAGTAGGACTGGGAGTTAAGCTTGACTCCATCCTCAACCCGAAAAGGCCCCACAAGCTCATCTTTGATGATACCAGCCCAAACCAGTACTCCACCTCCACCTTGCTGGCATCTGAGTCGGACTGGAGCTCTCTGCCCTTTACCAATCCAGCCACGGGCCCATCAAGACTCACTCTCATTTCATCAGTCCATAAAACCTTAGAAAAATCAGTCTTGAGATATTTCTTGGCCCAGTCTTGACGTTTCAGCTTGTGTGTCTTGTTCAGTGGTGGTCGTCTTTCAGCCTTTCTTACCTTGGCCATGTCTCTGAGTATTGCACACCTTGTGCTTTTGGGCACTCCAGTGATGTTTCAGCTCTGAAATATGGCCAAACTGGTGGCAAGTGGCATCTTGGCAGCTGCACGCTTGACTTTTCTCAGTTCATGGGCAGTTATTTTGGGCCTTGGTTTTTCCACACGCTTCTTGCGACCCTGTTGACTATTTTGAATGAAACGCTTGATTGTTCGATGATCACGCTTCAGAAGCTTTGCAATTTTAAGAGTGCTGCATCCCTCTGCAAGATATCTCACTATTTTTGACTTTTCTGAGCCTGTCAAGTCCTTCTTTTGACCCATTTTGCCAAAGGAAAGTAAGTTGCCTAATAATTATGCACACCTGATATAGGGTGTTGATGTCATTAGACCACACCCCTTCTCATTACAGAGATGCACATCACCTAATATGCTTAATTGGTAGTAGGCTTTCGAGCCTATACAGCTTGGAGTAAGACAACATGCATAAAGAGGATGATGTGGTCAAAATACTCATTTGCCTAATAATTCTGCACTCCCTGTATGTCCATGGAAGCCACCATCAACCCGATTACCTCCATGCATTGGGCCACTGATGGTCGTACCGCCGACTGTAGGGACAGGCAAGTGGACAGAATCTTGGCTCTTCTGGCCTCTGTTAGAAAAAATTTCATTGATAGGGACTCTATAATGGTTCCTAAGAAGGTCACTCTTGTAGCTGGAACAAGATAATTTTTCTCCAAATTGACCTTCCAACAGTGGGAACAAAGAAATGCCTACAACATCTTTGTATGAGATTATGCTAGTTGCAAGGATGGCGCCTGAACCAGAATGTCATCCAGATAAGGTGCCACTGCAATTCCTCTGACCCGAATTACCACCAACAGAGCTCCCAGAATCTTCGAGAATACTCTGGGAGCTGTGGCGAGGCCAAATGGAAGTGCTACAAATTTAAAGTGTTTGTCTAGATAGGCAAACCTCAGATATTTGTGATGGTCCCTGTGAAAGGGCACATGCAGGTACGCTTCCTTCAGGTCTATAGTTGACATGAATTGACCCTCTTGCATCAGAAGCAGGATGGAGTGGATAGTCTCCATTTTGAAGGGCGGAACTCTTAGGAATTTGTTTAGAAGCTTTAGATCTAGAATGGGCCTGAAGGTCCCTTCTTTTTTGGGAACCACAGACAGGTTTGAGTAAAACCTGAGACCCTGTTCCTGACTTGGAACAGGCACTATCACTCCCAAGAGGGAAAGGTCCTGAACACATTTCAAGAACGCCTCTCTTTTTATCTGGTCTACAGATAATCTTGAGAGGTGGAACCTGCCCCTGGGAGGAAAGGTTTTGAACTCTAACTTATACCCCTGGGAAACTATTTCCACTGCCCATGGACCTGGGAGATCTCTTTCCCAAGCTAGTGCGAACTGAGAGAGTCTGCCCCCCACTTGATCCGATCCCGTATCGGGGGCAAACCCTTCATGCTGAAATGGAGTCAGCTGCAGGTTTCTTTGATTGATTCCCCTTGTTCCAGGACTGACCCTGCCTCTAAGAGGTATTGGATTGTTCCTGCTTGGTAGAGGCAGGGGAAGACTTCCCCTTGAAGTTATGAAAGGAAAAAGTCTGGTGTCCCTTCATTTTATTCTTCTTATCTTGAGGCAGAAAGGATCATTTACCCCCTGTGATATCGGAGATAATTTCTGCCAATGCCGGTGCGAACAAGGTCTATCTCTTGTAAGGGATTGCCAAAAGCTTTGACTTAGAAGAAACATTGGCAGACCAAGATTTAAGTCATAGTGCTCTACATTTCAAGATTGCAAAGCCAGATATTTTGGCCCCCAACTTACTGACCTTCAAGGAAGCGTCAGTGATAAAGGAATTAGCTAACTTTAGAGTCTTTATCCTATGCTGAATCATTTCCAAAGGAGTCTCAGCTTGAAGGGATTCAGACAAGGCATCAAACCAATAGGCTGCCGCGCTGGTTACTGTAGCAATGCACACCGCCGGTTGCCATTGTAGCCCCTGATGAGTATACATTTTCTTTAAAAGAGCAACCAGCTTTTTATCCATAGGATCTTTGAAAGAGCAAATATCCTCAATAGGAATAGTAGTTCTCTTGGCCAAGGTGTAAATCGCCCCTTCCACTTTAGGAACCGTTTGCCACGACTCCTTTATGGAGTTGGCCTCTGGGATTATTTTCCTAAAGATAGGAGAGGGGGAAAAGAGTATTCCTGGTCTCTCCCATTCCTGGGTAATAATCTCAGTGGCATGGTCTGGAACTGGAAATACCTCCCCAGGGGAGGGAACATCAAAGTATCTATTTAATTTACTCGACTTTTTAGGGTTGACAACAATAGGTGCATCAGAGTCGTCCAAGGTAGCTAAAACCTACTTTAGTAACACACAGAGGTGTTCAAGCTTGAATCTGAAGGAAACCACTTCTGCATCAGAAGAAGAAATTACACTATCTGAATCTAAGAGTTCAACCTCAGAGGCTACCGAAGTATCCTCCTCTTTCGACCTATGGGAAAGAGCAATTTGGTTAGCCTGAGACGGATTAGATACCTTACTGTCTGACTCAACAATCTTCCCCTTAAGCCTGCCTTTGCGGCATAGGGATGGCTGCTAGCACCTCAGATACTGCTGAGGAAACCTGGGCCATAATTTCTGCCTTCAAAAATACCCCATCCTGAGATATAGAGGAAGTGCAGGGCACTGCATGAGACAATGGTACAGTTTGGGACACTTGTGTAGAAAGCTGTGACATAGCCTGAACAGCATCCACTTGAGAGAGAGAATGGTGGCTCAGAATCAAATAGTCTATCTTTGTATAACAAAGTTCTTTCTACACAAGAACTACAAAAAGGTAAGGGTGGTTCCACTTGGGCATCTAGACAAAGTTTGCAAGCCTCAACAGACATAGGCACGAAGTCCATTTTACACTAAATGAATTCACACAAAAAAACAAAACTGTCACTGCACCCCTACACCACAGTGCTATGCTGCGGTGCTTACCTGACCTCCTTTAGGCTTCAAGGACTCTTGGATAAGCAGGGGCCAAACGAGAAGTGGCACAGCGTCTCTCTATTCAAGATACAGAAGAAAAGAGCGCCAACGGAAAGCGAGCGCTGTGAATGGGAGAAGAAGCCTGCCTCCTATAACGTCACTACAGAATCGCGGTCGATCCCCAGTGACAGGAAAAGAAAACGGAAAATACTCTGTTAAACACATACCACAACAGAAAAACCCCTACAACTGTGGGTTTATAACTGAGCCACCAATAATAAAATTAAAACCAACCGTTTGCGAGTAAGCAATTCCCTTACCCTAACAAACTCCCATGCAATCTGTCTTGTTTTGTCCCAGTGTGAAGCAGGTTAAGTTTAAACGTGCCAGGCTTTTGTATAATATAAAATGGCACTTACCTGCACCTTTGCCTGTCCGACAGGGAGACAGCAACAGGAATGAGAGGAAGCCGCTCCTCGTAGAGTCCTGTGAAAGAAAGGATGAACAGACTAAGCCTACTCTGGCATACTATAGAAGGGCAGCAACCCCACAAGTTCCAAACTGCTTTAAAGCTACCATGGGCCTAATGAAGAGACTAACGTGTAGTACACCTAAGCCCAGATTGACAGGAAGGATCAGAGCAAACTTGCTCAGGCTTTCAAAATAAAAATATCTTGATAGAAGAATCATTAACAGACACCTAAACATTTCACCTCCTCCTTGCACCTAAGGCAAATAGAATGACTGGGGGTTGCTGGAAGGGAAGTGATGCTTAACAGCTTTGCTGTGGTGCTCTTTGCCTCCTCTTGATGGCCAGGAGTGATATTCCCAACAGTAATTGCTGATCCATGGACTCACTGTGTCTTAAGAAAGAAATTAGCATTTTCTCGTTAAGCTGACGATTCTTTTATCATTAGGCCCTAAGTGAGTTTGCACAAGGGTAAAAGCATGCTTACCATAACATGTTTCTTACGAGATTAAAGGGCTCAAAGGACCTGTGGTGGAAATTAGTACCAGAATATTAAAACAAAAAGGGTTGTCCACTTTTTTAAAAATTATTTTATTGGAAGACAAATAATATAGCTATGAACAATTAAAGTGAAGGTCAATTCCTGCCCGGTTTTTAATAGTCCTATTAAAAACAAGGGCACTTTAATTCATCAACATTGACATTTCCCTCGTTTTCTTCAAAAACTTACCTTTTAATCCTGACAGCCGCTGCAGTGCTTCCTACCCCCGTCGCAAGCCCTCTTCGCGGGTTCAAAATTGACGAAGCCGGATTCGTCATTTCTGATGTATGAAGAGGCTTCCGAAGGCCGGGTAATTGCTGGAGCGGCTGTAAGGATTAAAAAGTAAGTTTTTGAAGAAAACAATTGAAATGTCAATTTTGATGAATTAAAGTACCCTTGTTTTTAATAGGATTATTAAAAACCGGGCACCGATTCATCCAAATTGACCTTCACTTTAACAATTACCTACAAGCTACAAAATTGGTAAGCCTCAAGAAGCTACAACATCCAGTCCAAATTATACAGGGCAACTCTAGCTTAAATAAACGCAGGTTAAGCAATATTAACTAAATATAGTGAACCAGAGAATCTATCCCAAGAAGAATGCACAAGAATGCTAATATACTCAGCCAGTTAAGTCCTCCAGTGTGCTCTCTCTCTTTCTCTGATCAGTTGCTTCCAGAAGGTAAGAAAGAAAAATGTATATACAGTAGTAACTGTTGACTCCCATTGTATAATTTATTTAATTAAGATGTGTCCTACCATACACAAATCAAGAGCTACATCGGAGTGTCCTTCTTAGACAAAGACTAGGCCAAAGCCTAGTCTATAGTTTACTATATTGAGGGATAAATGATCTGGTTTTATGACACCACAGGACCAAACAAGTTTCCAAGTGGTTTTGTATTGTCATTTAAAGAATTCATCACCTTAGAAATGTAGTTTCTCTAGTTGACTTAGGGCTAGATTATGAGAAGATGGCTATTTAGCGCTCCCGCTCATGCATTAACATTGCTAGAAGGAGGCTTTTGTACGCGTAGGGTTGTGCTCGTATTATGAGTTGAAGTAATGTTAGAAAACTTGCGCGCTAACCCAACCACATTTAGTCAAGTGCGCTAAACTTGACATGAAATATGAATATCTCACATTCCAGTGTTCTTCACATAGAAGATATTCTACTTTCTATAAATATATATATGATTATATATAAATCCTCCATGTGTGTCTGCACTCACAATGCTGTAGGGTCATCGACCAGGGTGCAAAGTCAATAGAGTACACAATCTTAATCCAATAAGGGACTGCACTCGCTGGATTTAGTTCAAAGAACCTTTTAAATCTTTATTGTGGTACCACAATAAAGATTTAAAAGGTTCTTTGAACTAAATCCAGCGAGTGCAGTCCCTTATTGGATTAAGATTATGATTATATATAGGTATACAGATATGTATATATATATATATATATATATATATATATATATATATATATATATATATAATATATATATATGAATATCTATTTAAAAAAACTTTTACTACATTGTAATGTGAAATATTAACATTAAATACGGTTAAACAAAGAGCTCCAATGCAGTTATATATTTATATATATATATATATATATATATATATATATATATATATATATATATATATATATATATATATATATATATATACATACATACATATGTATTTATATGTGTATAAATGTCTGTAAATACATATATACACATATAAATACATAACTTCCATGTGTGTCTGCACTCACAATGCAATAGGGACATCACCCAGGGTGCCAAGTCAGGTATATCAATAATCCATTATAGAAGAGGACTGCACTCACTGGATTTGGTATATAAAATAAAAAATGTTATTAAGGTGACGTTTCGGGGTAAGCAGACCCCTACATATGTACACACTTATAAACATATATATATATATATATATATATATATATATATATATATATATATATATATATATATATACACATACATACAAATACATATTTAGACTTGTGTATGTATGTATCTCTATGTTAAAGACCTTTGCATGCCTTTTTTCCTAACACCTGAGACTTCATATTTTTGAGCCCTTATAACTTTTTAAGCAACTATTTTTTATCAGACCATGTTAATGTGAGTGTAACTGTACTGTATATGTATTTTGATCTGTTTTGTGCAACTTTTTTTTTCTTTCAAAAGAGCTTTATTAACATCCAATTGTACATTCAAAACATAAAAAATAAAATGGGATTATTCAGTTACAGAAAAATAAGATTATACAATCGTCTCCCAATGTGTAAACTTGGATGATATTGTCATAAAAGTTTGCAGTTTCGTTGCTCCATGTAAAACTATACTCATAACTTTGGAACGGTAAACTTAACAATAACGTCGGAACCATCATTCCCTCAGAGGATGGGAAACAGAGAAAGGGATCAGAAGGGCAGAGTAGAAGGAAAGAGAGGGAAAAAGGGGGGGGGGACTCTATGTTGCTGACAGAAGTGGAGAGGCCTGTCGTGTAGTCATTTCTTCCCAAATGAATTTGATATCTGCAAAAGTGTCAGTCTGTTTCCTTTTAAAGTATCCGTACTCCTCAAGCACTAGCATGGCCAAGACCTTGTTAACCCATTCTAATAGTGTTGGTTTGTGTTGTGCTTTCCAATGCCGTGCTATAAGTGATTTAGCGCTTGTGATGCCCATTTGTAATAGTTTAAGTCTCAATTTGCAAGGGAAAGAGGGGAGGTCATTAAGCAGTGCTATTCTGGGTGTCAGCCTAAATTCCTCAGTCAGTATCTGCCTATAGAAAATTTCCATTTCGCACCATAATGGCTTAATTTTTTCGCATTCCCACCACATATGTAGGTACTGGCCCTTAATAGGGCAACCTCTCCAGCAATTGATACCTGCCTCTGGATAGATGGAGTGAATACGTGAGGGGGCTAAATACCATCTCATCAGCACTTTAAAGTTAAGTTCTAACATCTGGGGTGAGTTTGATGATTTTTTTGTGTTTCGAAAGATCGTATTCCATTCTTCTCCATTCAGTACATGTCCCAGTTCCTCATGCCATTTGGCCGTGTATGAAGGGAGTGCTTGTATGTGTTCTGTTTGTAGGAGTTTACGTGCCGAAGATAGCACGTGTCGTAATGGAGTTGTGCTTACGCAAAGATTTTCAAATGGAGTCAGCTCTCTAAGATAGTCTTTCTGGTGTGGTGAAGTGTATATAAAATGATTTAACTGGGAATATTTTAGCCAGTTGGAGTATCTTCCTCCTGCTACAGTGTTCAGACTTTCTCTCCCTGCTAATTTCCCATTAAGTGTAAATTCTTTTAGCGGTATGGTGTATCCCCATTCAGTTAGCCTCTGCCGTCCTCTATCTAAGCCTCCTATCATTTCAGCGTTCAAGGGGATGGGGAAAAGGGGGGAACGGTCCCCAGTGATGTGGGTATGGTGAAGGTTAATGTTGTCCCATGAGTCAAATACATGTTTGTGTATCAATAAATCGCTGCATGGGGCGGTGGGGGGGGGGGGGCGTAGGGGTTTCGGTACCCAACAAAGTGCTCCCACTGATGGGACTTTGAGAATATTGGAGTCTAGGGACACCCACGCCTTCATGTCGCCTGCCCTGTGCCAGTCCAAAATTCTTTGTAAGGTAACTGCATTGTAATATGTTGCTAAATCTGCTAGTCCCAACCCTCCGTTTATTGTTGCTCTATAAATACTGGATTTGTTAATCCTGGGCTTACTCTTCCCCCACATAAAAGTGTTTATGTGCCTCTGAAGTTGGGTTAGGTACCATTTGGGAAGGGCTATGGGGACAGCCTGAAATAGATACAGCACCCTGGGTAGTGTGGTCATTTTAATGCATTGTGTGCGCCCCCACCAAGATATTGGTTTTAGGGCCCAAGTGCGGAGGTCTTGTTGTATTTTTGTTAAAAGTTTGGAGTAGTTTTCTTTAAATAATTGTGTGAGGCTGGAAGAAATGTGTATCCCTAAATATTTTATAGACCTATCTCGGGCAATCATTGGGCAGGCTGCTGAGACGACGAGGAAATCAGCTTGGGTCATGGAGACATTTAGGATCTCAGACTTCTGAGGGTTTATCGAGAAATCCGAGAACCGGCAAAAGGTGTTAATTTCATTTAAAATTACAGGTACAGTTTGGAGTGGTTCGGTGATTGTGAAGAGTACATCGTCCGCGTATAACGCAATTTTAAAATAGTGTGGGCCTATTTTCATGCCATGTATCTCCTGATTGCGGCGGATATGCGCTGCCAAGACTTCCATGGTTAAAATAAAAAGTATGGGCGATAAGGGGCAACCCTGGTGTGTGCCGTTTTGGATCCGAAAGGGATCCGACAGCATTCCGTTCACTTTAACTTTTGCAGTGGGATTTCTGTAGAGACTAAGTATGCGGGAAATCATGTGTGGACCAAATCCTACCGCCCTTAGCGTCTCCCTGAGGAACCCCCAGCTTATGCGGTCAAATGCCTTCTCGGCATCCACCGCCAAGAGGGCAGTTGGAATTTTGTTATGTTTGACATAGGATACTAGAGTCAGGGCCCTAATCGTATTGTCCCTTGCCTGCCGCCCGGGGACAAATCCCACTTGGTCCGTGTGTATTAAGGACTGTAGTACTACGTTGATTCTTTTTGCTAAGATTTTACCTAGAATCTTTATATCCGTGTTTAGAAGGGAAATCGGCCTGTAACTGCTGGGATCTGTTAGATTTTTTTGGGGTTTGGGTATTACGGAGATATGTGCCGACAGCATCTCTTGCGAAAAGGTGCCTCATTTTTCTAATGTTTGGAATAAATTGAGTAGGTACGGGGCCAGAATATGTTTGTAAGTCTTGTAATATGTATTTGAAAAGCCGTCCGGTCCCGGACTTTTACCGGTAGGCAAGTCTTTTATTGCTGACATGACCTCTAGTAGGCTTATGGGGCTTTCCATTACAGCGCGTTGTTCTGGCTGTAAGGTAGGTAAATCTGCTTTGAAAATGTATGCCTGCATCTGCGCTAGATGCTCAGGTGTGTCCCCCCTGCCAAGATTATATAACTTGGAGTAGTATTTTTTAAAGTGGTTAGCAATGCCTTCACTATCTAGAATATCTAGTTTGTCAGCGGTTGTTAATTTATGTATCTGCGATTTTAGCGTCTGGGTTTTTAAAGCTCTGGCTAGAAGCAAGCCTGCCCTGTTACCCTCAAAAAAGCCGGTCTTTTTAAGACTCAGTGCTCGTCTCTGGGCCTCTTTCAGAAGTATTTTATTGAGTTCTTGTCTGGTTTCTGTTACCCTTTTGAGTAGTGCATTGTCTTTCGGGGAGTTTTTATAGGAAAATTCCAAGTAAGTTAATTGTGTAGTCAGGGTGTCTATGGTTTGGTTGTATATCTTCTTCCTATATGAAGTGTGCTTGATGCAGTGTCCCCTGATTACCACTTTGTGAGCTTCCCATAACGTGTGTGGAGAGGTATTTGGTGTCGCGTTGATACTAAAGTATTCCTTTAGGGAAGTTGCCAATGCTTCAACTGTGTGTGGATGGTGTAATAAAGAATCGTCCATTCTCCAGATGAATGGAGTAGTTGGGTGGTTGGGCCATTGTAGTTTGGTACAAACTTGGGAGTGGTCTAACCAGGGGGTTGGTTGGATGTCTGCGTCTTTAAGTATAGAAAGATGGTTTCTATCTATGAAAATGTAATCAATTCTAGTGTATACTGACCAGGGGAAGGAGAAAAAGTTGTAGTTGCGCTGCGTCAGATGTTTTAGTCTCCAGGTGTCGAGTAAGCCTAGTTGCATTAAAAATTTGAATACTAGGTTAGGTGGTCTTGTTTGGGCTGTTGGTCTGTGTGAGGAGGCATCGAGTGTAGGGTTTAAAGTGGTGTTTAAATCTCCTCCTAAAATGAGGGTTCCAGTTTTATGCTCAGCTACTATGTTTTGTAATGTTTGAAAAAATTGGGCTTTCCTGCCGTTGGGGGCGTAAGCATTAACCAGCATCACCAGCTGATGAAACAACAGTCCCGTTAGGATTAATATTCTGCCTTCTGTATCTGTTATCCGTTTGTTAAGTTGGAATTGTATGTTTTTGTGAATTAAGGTGCATACCCCATTTTTTTAACCCTATCTGAGCTGTAGTAACTTGTTGTAAATTCTTTAGAGTGGAGTTCTGACTCCCTTACAAAATGTGTCTCCTGTAGAAATATGATTGAGTTATTATGTTTGGCTAAGCTGCGTAGCGTGATCACTCTCTTCGTGGGTGAGTTAAGGCCTTTCGTGTTCTGTGATATAATGTTTACTACTGGGTTAGCCATGTTGATGTATTTGTGTTAGTGAATAATGTGGTCTTACCCTCCGAAGGTTCGTCTGTTGCTTAGGTTGCGATACTCTGTTAGCACAGGACAGGTGAAAACAAGGGAGAGCTGTAGGGGAAAGAGTTGCTTTCCGTTCTCCGGAAATAGCGCAGAAAAGTAGAGGGGGATACATGAACAGTGAGTCAACACAGTTTTAATAATTATTAATGTCAATGTGAATATGTGATTTGAATGAATGATCATGTGAACTGTACATGATGATGAACAACAAGTCCAGTTAGAGTACTTACTGTACTGAACTACTGACCTGACCTCACCTCTACCACCACCAGCCACTGCCAGCTTGAGTCGCCAACCTCAAACAATTATTATTTATTATGGGTTTTGACACATTACTGTCTGTCAGAGTCAGAGCTGAGCTGAGGCCTGAGTCATGTCACGTGTGATTTGATTTTTTAATAAAAACTAAAAGAAAAAAAATGAATTTTCAGATCTGTAACAGTAAATGTTATCATCTGTGTGAGCCTATGTGTGTGAGTGTGAGAGAGACTGTGTGAGTGTGGGCCTATGTGTGTGTGTGAGAGAGAGAGAGAGAGAGAGAGAGACTGTGTGAGTGGGCCTGTGTGTGTGTGAGTGTGAGAGAGACTGTGAGTGAGCCTATGTGTGTGTGTGTGAGCATGTTTGAGAGACTGTAGCATGAGACTGTGTGAGCGTGTGCGTAAGTGCCTATGTGTGAGTTTGTGTATATGTGTTAATATGTATATACTCTACAACCATTTTTTGTTGTGCTGTGTGTGGTGCAAGGCTGAGGGGGCGGGACTGAGTCAGAGGGGGTGAGGCGGAGCCGGAGGGGGTGGGGCTGACCAAATGGGGGCGGGACTTAGTCAGAGGGGAAGGGGCTGGGCTGGGCCATATAAATTTCCAGGGCTGGTCTGATTTCCCAGTCCGGCCCTGCTGAAAGCGTATTTACATTGTCAAATTGCTTGAAAAATGAATTTAATTTCCCCCCACCTGGGGTTGCAGTTTTCTGTATCTTGTCTGGTTTCTGTTTTCTGGCAGCCATTCAACAATACTTGAGTGAGATGTTAACAGTATTGCTAGTCTGGACAGTATTCCCTTATGTTGTCCTTTCTTTAAAATTTGTGGCCCCTTTCTCCTATATGCCCCTTTGGACTTTGCTTTATTGTACTGCTATGCAAACATATATATAGAGCCCAATTCTGTGGGCGCGTGATGGTCAGCTCAGTCTTTGTTATGCAGTGCTGAATTATGTCCCTATAGCTATTAACAGCTTGCTCAGTTTGCAGGGCCTCTCTCTTTACTTGTATTTCTAATAGAATAAAGTTGTGATGATCGACTTACTTTTTTTTTTAATGTCACTGCAGATGTCTCCTACTTGCCACGGGCTTATAGCTGCACTTGCATTATCCTGTGATCCGCTGCCTATAACGAGGTCTGTTGCGTCCCAGTGACTATCCGGCAAGTGGCAAGAGCTTCTGTCTTTAAAGCCGGTGCTCTCTGCTTAAGGTTGCCTTTGCAGGTGTTCTGCTCCATGGACCAAGACACAGCTGCGTCGGTCGTTCTCCAGTCGGTCGATATTGCACGCCACGTGGGCACTTCAGAGAGGCCTCTGCTGATAACCACTGTCCCCTGGGTTCCTCCGCCGTCTGCAAATCAGCCTCCGGTCTCAAGACCTTGCTCCCTACTTCAGCGTTTCAAAGGCACTTTGTAGTGCCTTTTTGCAATGTATTTGCCCCCTTAGTTGTTATTACATCAAGTGGATGTAGCTGGAGCTTCAGTTAGTTGCGGCCATGTTCTCTCTCGGCCGGCTCCGCCCCCCTCTTGTGCAACTTTTTTATCTTGCATAACAGTTAACCATGCAAAGTCGCACTAATCCGAAGCGAGCTAAATTTGATTGCACTCAAGGAAACATATTTAATAATAAATCTAAGGATTAAGACAAAGAAGGAACAACAAAGTTCCAACTAATATTGTCAGAAAACAAAACCGTATCCTAAAGAAAAAAAATAAGATAAGCGGTAACACAAGAAAGTGTAGAAACTCTTCTAGCAGATGAAAAAGCTAAAAGAAACTAAATTTCCAGAAAGAAGTTTAATATCCACCGAATGCATAGGTTCAAAAGGAGGAACTTGCAAAAATGTCAGAACCAAATAAAGGTTCCAAGGAGGAAAAATTGGATAATAACAGTCTTAATTCTAGACCATGCTAGAACTAAACACTGAGTGACAGTAAGAATAGCAGTCTTCTACGGAACATAACTAAAACTGGCAGAAATATGACCCATCAAAGAACTGGCGGATAAACCTATATCCAAACCATCCTGTAAAAACAGAAAGAAAACTAGGAATTCTAAAATAATGCCAAGAAACAACTTGATTTGAACACCAATAAATAAAGGCCTTCCTGACCTTTAAATAAAATTTCCCTTAGTCACAGACTTACAAACTTGTATAAGAAACTCAGTAACTGAACAAACAGTTAAAAGATAAAAATGGTGGGGGGGCGGAGCCAGCAGCATAACTAGCAAGACGTGTAGTGACTGAGCTCTCCTTGCAAAAGCGGTGTTTTAGCCTTTTTTAGCTAGATACACCTAGCGAATTTGCTCACAAACCACCTGGGGCAACTAGTGGCACTACCCGGAGCAGATCCCTGTCCGATTTTTCAGTCAATTTTGGCCGCAAAATTAGACTGCCCAGGAGAACCGGACCGCTTCCCAGGAAAGACCGCGGCTGCGGCCTACACCGGCACTCGATACCAGGCCTGAAGAAATAAAAGTGTACCTGGTGGCAACAATACACCTTGTAGACTTACCGGACCTACAATAACCCTAGGAGAGAGGGGAAGCACCGACTGGATTCTACTTTTTTCCACTTTGGCAGATATAGTGACCCCCGCAGCATCCCACGTGGCGACCTGTAAGTAGTGAGTTCCTTGCGGCTCCTATAAGAAACACATAGACTGTGACTATTGTATCCAAATCGCTATGTATATTACCCCCCTCTAAGATACAGTCCACAGGCCGTTGCTCACACAGACTTTTTCACAGCGGCTTTTTAACACTGTCACGGCCCTATATACCCTGGACACCTCTGAAGTTCGCTGCAGCTCACTTCTCCCTCATGCTTACTTGCAGCCCCTCAGAAGCCCGCACTACCAGAATTCTCAGTACCTACTGACCACAATAAGGGCCCGGCACTACTTACTATCCTTATTATAACTGCTCTTCACTAGTCCCCCCCCCACCCTTTCCTGCAGGAGCGGGGTACCTGTGGGTTATACCCCCCAACCTTTTACCGACTTCGCTGATAGGAGGCATATCCCCGGGGGGGAGACAGTGGTTGCAGAAGGCTTAACTCTGTTAATTGCTTTTTCCTCATCCTGAAACTGCTTGAAACAAAGGAGGCTCTCACTATAAGCCGCCACTGGGTGAAGTACAACCATATGCCGGTTCTAATCTTAAACTAGTCGATCCACATGGCTCACAACATGCACTAGGAGACAGGGGTCCTTAGGGCCGAGGCATAAAATGGAACATAAAGGAATATGATCTAAGAAACTAAGAGATCTCTACCCAATCATATCATTTCATATTGGAGTACTTCTACTGAACCCCCACTTCCTTTATCATGCCACAAGGGTCTAGAAGAAAAACCGCTAATCCCTCAGAGTATAGGAAATCGGTGGTAGACCACTTTAAAGTCAAACCTACTCTGGGAAAACCTGCAACCGACCCTGACACTCCACAGCAATTGCTAGGAAACGGCTGTGATATGGCCGAAGCTGCTAACATTGAGAGCAGTATCCCTGACTCTGTAGCCTCAGATATTGTCACTACCCTTACTCAGAGGATGAATTCTCTCCAAGATTCCCTTACAAAAGCTATTAAGAGCTCCACGGCAGACCTCAGGCAAGATATTGGCGTTATTAGTGAACGCATTGATGTCCTGGAAAAAAAACAAGAGGACTTAACAGTTGAACAGGGAAACTTGGCTAACCACTCTCAAGTTCTAGTGGACATGCTAGACACGGTTGAAGCCAAGATGGCGGATATGGAAGATCGCTCCCGCAGGAACAACTTAAGATTTAGAGGTGTACCTGAAGAGATTACCCCAACTGATCTTGGCAAATACCTTCTTGAACTGTGTGAAATACTCCACCCTCCAGGTTTCCCCAACGAGACCCTGATAGACAGAGCGCACAGACTCCCCAGGGGGAGGAATGTCTCAGCAGAGAAACCAAGGGATGTGATTGCCAGATTCCACTACTTCACATACAAAGAACAAATTCTTAGAGCCATGTTTCTTCGCCCCACTCTACCAGCCAAATTTGCCTCTATACAAATATTTCCAGATCTGTCTCAATTTACGATGCAAAAGAGAGGCACATTCCGTGAAGTGACAAAGACATTGAGACAGATGGGAATTAAATATAGGTGGGGATACCCTACTAAACTTCTGATTCAAAAAGATGGACGATTCTACACAGCGAATACCCCAGACAAAGGCCTCTTCCTTCTCAAGGGATGGACCAAGTTCCCCAACCAATTTGGAGAAAATAGCTCCCTTATCCCTCAGGATATGGAACTCAACACTACCCCCTCCTCTATCCTAAGACCATCTGCATTTGAATGGAGGCCCCTTGCTCAGAGAAGTACCCCTTCTAAAAGACAGAACTTAGCACCTCAGCAACTATCATCAGATAGGGTAGAAGAATCCTCAGGAGATGAAGACTGATAAGTATATCCTTTGCTACTAAATGTTTTTTGTTATATCGTTTTGCAGGGGGGATGTTTTATTTGCTCCCTAGTTATGCAACTGTTATGAAAGGGGGAATGTTAAACTACAGGACTAGAGACATTGGATCCTGATTGAAGATAAGTTTCATGGGCACATATATATTATAAGAGACTTCCTACCTCAGGAACCATGCTCCTGACTCGGCTTTAACTGTGAAAATATCTGAGTACTACATACCTTTCTTGTAATGCTTAGATTCCCTATTGCTGATAATGTAAATGCTAGAATTCTTTTTATTGTTTGCAGTGTTTACAGTCCTTATGTGTTACTCTTGATATTGATTGCATGTACTGTCATAAGAGACTTTCTGCCTCAGGACTCATCCTCCTGCTTTGGCATTGACTGTGAAAATGTCAGAGTAATACATACCTTTCTTGCAATGCTTAGGTTTATTCTTTATCTGTGTTTACAGTTTTCATGTGTTACTCTTGATATTGATTACATGTACTGTCATAAGAGACCATCTGCCTCAGGATTCATCCTCCTGGTTTGGCTTCGACTGTGAAAATGTCAGAGTAATACATACCTTTCTAGCAATGCTTAGGTTTATTTCTTATCATCTCTGTTACTTGTTGCAAACTTCAATGAATCCTATATGGAAGATATATATGGGGATACGCTGCAAAGATATGGACACGCAATAAGAGACTATCCCATTTTGCCCCATTGCTGATAACGAAAATGCTTGAATTTTTTCTTTCTCTTGCAATGTTTACAGTTATTATGTGCTACTCTTGACACTGATTATAGGCACTGTTTGTCATAACTCACAAGCCCTATGTTTATTATATGTTACATTTGTCTAGAGATTTGAGACAGGTAATTCCTAACCAACCTAACAGTCTCTACAAGAGATAAAACATTACTATCTCTGTTCCAAAGTACGTATCATTTCCCAGGACCTTAACTGCCGCACCCTATTCCCTAGACACTCATACTTGCTTTAATAGCTCTCAGCCCATAGTACCCTACAATTATATTCAAACCTAGCATACACCCTGTCAGCCGCTCTGGAATCAATCCGGGATGTAACCCAACTGCTAGCGTGAATTGAAAGCACACGCTAGCACACTGAGAAATATCCAGGACGTGACCCACTCAGGAAGCAGATTAGAAGATAACAAAAATGAATATTGTTCCAGAATGCAGGAAAGCCACAAAGGTTAAAATGTCCCTTTAAGTAGTACAAAGAACAAAAAGGAAATGCTCTTACTTGAAGCTTCTGAAAAAGGTCCTCTTTAGCAGGCTTGTAAAACAAAGGAAAAGTTCTCTTTTGCAGCTTGTAAAAGTATAATGTCCCTTTAAGCAGGTCTTGTTTAACAAAGAATAGGTTTAAAGGTAAAGGCCAAAGCAAGGTCAGGCAGGCAGAAGTCGGCATCAAAATATCAGCAAAAGGTATAGGCAAAAGCAAGGTCAGGCAAGCAGAAGTCGGCATCCAAGTATCAGCAAAAGGGTAATAGCTACAGGCAAGGTCAGGCAGGCAGAAGTCAATGTCCAAATATCAGCAAGTAGGGATTAGGCAAAAGGCTTGGTCAGGCAGGCAGAAGTCGGTACACAGAAGAACAAAACTGATATGGTACTCACAATCCAGGGAAACAAACAAACGGGCCCAGATTCAGATCTCCCGCCGAGATTTAAAGGGCAGGAGCGTAACCGTCATCAGAGGGGTGAGAGAGAAAGCGTCATGTTGCTAAGCAACATGACGTCAGAGACACAGAGGAGTTCCGGGAGCCGCGGCGACACGGCGATGAACGGAAGCGCTCATGACAGCACCCCCTCCTCAAGGACCCCTCCGGGGGACAGGACCAGGTCTATCAGGATGAGTCTTGTGGAAGGTCTTGACCAATATAGGAGCATTTACTTGATGAGCAGGTTCCCAAGAACGTTCCGTGACTGGATAACCCTTCCAATGAATGAGATAATACAATTTCTTGCCCCGCAATTTGGAATCTAGAATATGGCTGATCTCAAACTCAGGATGTCCATGCACCAATAACGGTGGAGGTTTAGAAAAAGGCTTAGAATACCTGTTAATCATCACAGGTTTTAAAAGAGAAACATGGAATACCGGATGGACTTTGAGAGACTTGGGTAAAGCTACCCGATAAGCAGTGGAACATACCTGACCCAGTATTCGGAAAGGACCCACATATCGTGGTCCCAATTTGTTAGAAGGTTGTTTCAGGCGAAGAAATCGAGAGGAAATCCAAACTTTATCACCAGGGCGATATTTGGGAGCCTTTTTCCGTCGAAGATCCGAAAAGAACTTGTAACGTCTAGAAGTTACAGAAAGAATACGATGTATCTTCTGCCAATGTCGAGTTAATCTTCGGGCTGTAAGATCAGAAGCAGGATTCACTGTGGAGGAAGTATGCAAAGGGAATGTCCTAGGCTGATATCCGTAAGCTGCATGAAAAGGAGAAGTCTGAAGGGAGGAATTGTACCGGGCATTATGGGCCAATTCAGCCAAAGGAAGGTAAGAAGTCCAGTTAGAATGATAATGATCCACATAATGTCTAAGATATGTTTCAAGACACTGGTTTACTCTTTCAGTCTGACCATTCGATTGTGGGTGGTGAGAAGTAGAGAGAGATATAGTAGTACCAAAATGTTTACAAAGTGACCTCCAAAATCGAGAAACGAATTGTACCCCTCTATCTGAAACAATATCTAGAGGAAATCCATGGATTCTTACAATATGTAGAATAAAAAGTTCAGAGAGTCTTTTGGCAGATGGTAATCCTGGCAAGGGTACAAAATGAGCCGTCTTAGTGAACCTGTCGACCACCACCCAGATAGTATTGTTCCCAGTGGACAAGGGAAGATCGGTAATAAAGTCCATGGATACATGAGTCCAAGGCTGGTGAGGTATAGGCAATGGTTGGAGTAATCCTGAAGGAAGTTGGCGTGGAGTTTTGTTCATGGCACATTGTGTGCATACTGAGACGTAATCCTTCACATCTTGAGAGAGTGTAGGCCACCAGACATGTTGTTTGAGGTTTCGAGTGGTAATACTGATGCCAGGATGTCCAGAAAGGGGACTATCATGAGCCCAAAATAAAATCTTGGAACGAAGGCGTTCAGGAACAAAGAGTAAACCATTGGGAGGTTTACAGGACAAAGGAAGATGCTCTTGAGCGGACTGTAATTCTTGTAACCAAGAAGTTGTTAACTGGGCAATGACTTCATGAGGTTGGAGAATGGTACCAGACTCAGGAACTGGGGTATCTTGAAATTGTCTGGAAAGTGCGTCTGCTTTAATATTTTTTGAACCAGGTATGTAAGACAAATTATAGTGAAACCGAGAGAAGAATAAGGACCAGCGTGCTTGCCTGGAATTTAGTCGTTTGGCTGTTTGGAGATACAGAAGGTTCTTATGATCAGTAAGTATAGTAAATGGCAAAGAAGTACCTTCCAGCCAATGTCTCCATTCATCCAATGCCATCTTGATGGCAAGCAACTCTTTATTCCCTACGTCATAGTTAAATTCGGAAGGAGTGAATTTTTTAGAGAAAAAAGCAACAGGATGAATCCTTCCAGTCTCTGGTATTCGTTGAGACAGAACCGCTCCAGCAGCAACAGAGGAAGCATCCACCTCCAGAATAAATTGAAACTCAGGATTTGGATGACGAAGGATAGGAGCTGAGGAAAAAGCTTCTTTGAGAGATTCAAAAGCTTCTATAGCCTCAGACGGCCATACTTTACAGTTTTGTCCTTTTCTTGTGAGAGAAGTAAGAGGAGAAGTAATAGTAGCAAAATTCTTGATGAACTTTCTGTAATAATTGGCGAAGCCTAGGAAACGTTGTAAAGCCTTCAAAGAATCAGGTCTAGGCCAATCCAAAATGGCAGAAAGTTTAGTAGGGTCCATTTCGAATCCAGATGCCGATATTACATAACCCAGAAAGGGTATGGATTTTTGATGGAAAGAACATTTCTCCAGTTTAGCAAACAGATGGAATTCTCTTAGACGTTGAAGTACTTTCTTGACGTGGTGCACATGATCTTGGTGGTTCTGAGAAAAAATTAAGATGTCGTCCAGGTATATGATAACAAAAATATTCAAAAAATCACGAAAGATCTCATTTACAAAATGCTGGAAAACCGCCGGAGCATTGCATAGCCCGAAGGGCATGACCAAATATTCATAATGCCCAAATCGAGTGTTAAAGGCAGTCTTCCACTCATCTCCTTTGCGTATACGGATCAAGTTGTATGCACCACGTAGGTCGAGTTTGGTGAAAATGGTGGCTCCCTGAAGATAAGTAAAAAGTTCAGGAATAAGGGGCAGAGGATAACTGTTCTTGATGGTAATCTGATTCAATCCACGATAATCAATACAGGGTCTTAATCCGCCATCCTTTTTTCCCACAAAAAAGAAACCAGCCCCTACAGGGGAAGAGGAGGGTCGAATAAATCCTCTAGCCAGATTGTCTTTTATATATTCTTCCAGAGCCATGTTTTCTGGTTTAGAAAGTGGATATGTCTTGCCTCGAGGATAGGCAGCCCCAGGAAGGAGGTCAATGGGACAATCAAAAGGGCGATGAGGAGGAAGACGTTCCGCTTCTTTTTTGGAGAAGACATCCACAAAGTCATGGTAATGCATAGGTAAGGATTCCGGAGTTTCAACTGTGAGAGCAATAGTGAGTGGTAACTTAGTAATCTTTTGAAGACATTTAGTCTGGCATGTAGATCCCCAGGAAGTGAGTTCACCGAAAGTCCAAGAAAAAATGGGATTGTGAATCTGGAGCCAGGGTAATCCCAAGATAATGGGAAATTGCGGAGTGGGAATGACATCGAAACAAATTGTCTCAGAATGAAGTATTCCTACGGTGAGGATTAAGGGTTGAGTAGAAAACTGAATGTATCCAGAACCCAAAGGATCTCCACTGACCGTAGAGACTGAAATGGAATACTCCTTCTTTAGTAAGGGTATTGAATGAGTAGAAACAAATGTAGAGTCAATGAACACACCTCCAGCACCAGAATCAATTAGAGCTTGGGTATAGATCTTCTTATGTCCAATTAGAAGAGTTACTGGAACAAAGAGTTTCTTGTATAGGGAATGACCACTATTTTGGCTTAACTCAGTTCCCTGGACTAGAGTTAAGCCCTGGCTTTTACTGGCCTAGTAGGACAATCCCTTAATAAATGTCCTTTAAGGCCACAGTACAGACATAAGCCAAGAGTCCGTCTTCTTAAGCGTTCAGTCTCAGTTAATTTTTTTTTTTTTTTTTTTTAATAAAGTATTTTATTGAGGTTGTGCGAAATATTACAACTCTTCATGCAATAACATATCAGAAAACAGATGAAAATAGTACAGTGTAGTTTGACATCTTCCTTATAGAGACATGAAATTCACATTACATACAAGACAATGTAGAAGACTGGAACCTCATTTTCTGTATAACATGGTCTAATTGGCAATCAACCTTTGAGATAATAACAACACTGAAAGATCTGTTCCTAAGGGAAGATAAATTGGTGAAGTAAGTAGGGACTCATCTGACAGATTGTATGTATCAGTCTTGCTGAATGGGGTGCAATAATTAGAGTCAATACTGTGGTATTATATAATAGTAGATATTAAGGGGTAATTAGAGTTGCGGCATAGGCAAGAGAAGCCGCGTAATAAGTCCTCCTCTTCTAGGAGGATCACTGGGTGTGAGGGGGGGAGGTGGTAGTTATAAATTCTCGGAGAACCTAAGGGCATATGTTATATGTCCATACATCTTTCTCTTTTGTATCATGGTTAAGGCAGTACAGATATTAATTATTACCCTAGGTTCTAAGAATAGAAGGCCTATGCGGGTTTCTATAGTGGACACAAGTGTTGATTTTTATAAGAATTGAAGCTTATGATAGGCCAGCTGGACAGATTTGACAGTTGCTATTATGCATGGCATATGTGCTCGCCTCTGCAGTCTGGCGGCCAGAGCTGAGTATAAAATAGAAAGGTAGCAGTCTAGCTCCACTTGATTAACCATGGAAATATATATATGTATAACCGTATGTTCGAACTTCATGTACTTCCTTGTGTGTGCAAACAGAGCAACAGGCAGCTATAACACAAAACTAAACCTTATAAGTAAAATATAATAAAACAAAAACGATTGGCCCTGCGCTAAAGAGGCAGTCATATATTTATCTGTTGCAAAAGCTCACAGGTATCATTATTCCAGCAAGGGTAGACCAGCTATGAAACATAAATTAGTAGTTAGGATGTATGAGAACATAGCTCAGGATGCCGACAGAGTGCGGTAACCTTTCAGGGTATACAAGCAAACAAGGTACTAGAGTGTTCATGTCTAAAGGTGATATAACACGATCAACCCTCCAGTCTTGGGAGGTACATTACTAGTGGGAGGGGGATGGTAAATTTAACTAAATGCGCTAGATATAAGATAAAGCAAGAAGAGCCAATTTTAACAGTATTATGGTTAGGGATTGACATGGCAAATTGGCTTTAGATTTTTGAAAGTATGTGGGGATGAAGACCAAGTAGGTATCAGCTAATCATTTGCGAAGTGGGTTAACTTAAAGTGCATATGCATTCGCTATGACTATGGGAGCGTAATAAAAGTGTTTAAAACCTAACTAGAGCCCCACTGACATGTAGAATCGACACTAACATAGATTAAATTCTCATTACTATAGTAAAAGGCTAGATCTGAAAGCCACAGCAGAGCTGTAGATTTGTGTAAGGTAGGCGCCACGCCGCCCCGGCCGCTGGCAGCGGTGCGTCCTGACCGGAAGCTATATCAATGCTCTCTGGGGATAGCTATAGTGCATGTAAGCTAGCTGTAATGCTGGGAAACAGAGTTTCCTCTACCTTCCAGAAGTCCTAAGTTGAAAGAAATAATTCTAATAAAGTATACTGTAGCTGAATACACAAAATAGGTGTTAATTGTTTTCTTTCATCCCAATAAACATAGACACTCCACAACAAGCTAAGACACCAGCATGAACAAGTCTTAGGTTACCAAAGGTTAACTTATGCAGCAGGAATTTACTAAACATACTAACTGTCCATTAGAGCTGCTAACGGTATTCAATTGAGCAGATAACAAAGTCGGCAGTTTAAAACAAAAATTAAAATGAGAAACAAACAAGTCCATAACAGTTAGTTTGAAGGTTTGCTATAAGCTTATCCATAGCTACCAGGAAAGTGCTAGCCGATATCAGAGTGATGAGCTGATAAAGTCACTGCTAGCGGGTCTAGTCATCTCCCAGCATTAACCGATGCCGCTCCTGAAGGCAGTCTGTCCTAGCAGTGGTGAGTAATAATAGTGCACCAGATGTCGGGATGACAAGTGGCCAGACTTGCTGAAGCCCTGTATTACAGAATGACCGCTATTAGGGAGGATCGCTTGAACAAGGCCTAGCAGTTCCGGGTGCTTCTCGCTTCTGTGAGGCTGTTTATAGCGAGGAATGGGGTTGGGTTGCTGGGTGGATGGCGGCAAAGACATCGGGGCATAAAAGAGAACATGTAAGTTTGCTGCCTTTTTAGCGCTATCTAACTTTAGGGTCCTGCGGCTATAGATATGTAGCTTAGGAGAGGTCATCTGTGGCTTACCCCCCGCCTGCCTGTATTGTAGAGCTAATTCAAACGCTGTGTGTGCGGGCGCGCCAACAGAAGGAGAAATCTCAGAAGATGTTATATGTCCAGCCGTGGGGGTCTTGTCTTCGGCAGCATTCCGGAGTAGGTGATCCGCTACATGCCCACACTCCTCCCCTGAACTCTTATGATGAGGGGATAGAGGACGCCGGGGCCCCGAAGCGTCATACCCTGCGGGGGTAGCCAAGTAGTGGGGTGAGTGAGCTGCATGTTTCATAGGGGTGTCATCCATCCGTTTGAGTGCCAAAATGGTTGGTTGTTCAAATACACCACAGCACCTGTCAAGAAAGGTGTAAATATCACTTATAATTTGCTCCGCAGTTTGCATAGTGTAAATAGATGAAGGGCTTCTGGTTCAGGGATAATGATGGGCCCAAGATGGCCGATTATAGAGCCGCTGCAATATATTTGCCAGAGTTGCAGAATTCAGTCAGTTTTGTGAAGCTCTCAGCAGAATTTGGCACACAAGTCTCCTATGTTGGTCAGGCTTATAGAAGTACCAAATTTTGAGCAAAAACAGTCCTTAGAAATGTGTTTTGTATAGGTTATAGCCGGAGCAGCTGAAATGTGCGACTGTATTGCTTCTTAGTTGGCTCCGCCCCCCCGAGTCTCAGTTAATTTTATACTTCCTACTTCCATGGGTTCAGCCTGATCAGTAGTAGGAGAGGCTGGAGTGACTGGATTAGAAAAACGAGGAGCTAAACGAAAAGGAGTTCGAGTGGAAGTCCTCTGTGTTCTATCCTTTTCTTGTTGGCGTTCACGAAACCTGGCGTCGAGACTGATACAGAGATTTATTAAGGCTTCTAAGGACTCTGGAAGTTCACGATACACCAATTCATCCTTGAGACGCTCAGAAAGTCCTTTACGGAAAGCGGCTCTGAGTGCTCCCTGATTCCAAGTGGTTTCAGAGGCAAGGGTGCGGAACTCAATTGCATATTGAGAGACTGGTTGATTTCCTTGACGTAAATCCAGGAGAGTTGCTTCAGCAGCGGATGACCTTCCAGGTTTATCGAATACGTTTGAGAATGTAGATAGAAATGTATCAACATCCAACAGTATAGGATCATTCTTTTCTAGCAAAGGTGACACCCAAGCCAAGGCTTTTCCTTTCATTAAGGAAATAAGAAACGTGATTCTAGAAGAGGCAGTAGCAAAGAGAGTAGGGCTATTTCGGAAATGAAGACGGCATTGATTCAAAAAGCCTCTACATTCTTCAGGATTCCCATCATATTTATCCGGAAGAGGAATCCTGGGACTTAGTTGTACCTGAGACTGATTGTTAGGAATCGGAGGAGGTAATGCCTCAATCGGATTTGGATTGGGATTAGGATTGGGAGGTGCGGTAGCAACCAAATTTTGTAATAGAGCAGTAATTTGATCAAGTTTAGTGTCCAGAGACTGCAAGTGAGTGGCATGAGAACCCAAGAGCTGTCCCTGGTGAGCCACGGCCATAGATAATTCAGTGGGGTCCATTTTTATGGCCCGTTTGTAATGTCAGCCGCTCTGGAATCAATCCGGGATGTAACCCAACTGCTAGCGTGAATTGAAAGCACACGCTAGCACACTGAGAAATATCCAGGACGTGACCCACTCAGGAAGCAGATTAGAAGATAACAAAAATGAATATTGTTCCAGAATGCAGGAAAGCCACAAAGGTTAAAATGTCCCTTTAAGTAGTACAAAGAACAAAAAGGAAATGCTCTTACTTGAAGCTTCTGAAAAAGGTCCTCTTTAGCAGGCTTGTAAAACAAAGGAAAAGTTCTCTTTTGCAGCTTGTAAAAGTATAATGTCCCTTTAAGCAGGTCTTGTTTAACAAAGAATAGGTTTAAAGGTAAAGGCCAAAGCAAGGTCAGGCAGGCAGAAGTCGGCATCAAAATATCAGCAAAAGGTATAGGCAAAAGCAAGGTCAGGCAAGCAGAAGTCGGCATCCAAGTATCAGCAAAAGGGTAATAGCTACAGGCAAGGTCAGGCAGGCAGAAGTCAATGTCCAAATATCAGCAAGTAGGGATTAGGCAAAAGGCTTGGTCAGGCAGGCAGAAGTCGGTACACAGAAGAACAAAACTGATATGGTACTCACAATCCAGGGAAACAAACAAACGGGCCCAGATTCAGATCTCCCGCCGAGATTTAAAGGGCAGGAGCGTAACCGTCATCAGAGGGGTGAGAGAGAAAGCGTCATGTTGCTAAGCAACATGACGTCAGAGACACAGAGGAGTTCCGGGAGCCGCGGCGACACGGCGATGAACGGAAGCGCTCATGACACACCCACTAGGTACTAATAGAGACACATAAGCCGTTGAACATGCAAATGGGTATGTTAAGATGGATGTGATAGGAAGGATTTGTTTCACCACATGACTAGAGCCTGTTAGCCTCAGTCGGAGAGTCTCGCTTGATAAGGCATAACTTATTGAGTCCTAAAGTAAATGCTATAAGACAAGTCCTAAGCATATCTGACAAAAAGGCTTTACTAGATCCCCTCTAGTTCTCTATTGTTTATATGAGTTAATTATTAATTAAGATATATTAGTTTTGCACCTGTGAGTATAGATTAGCCTAAATATCAATAGATAACCCACATAAGAGATGCGAGATCAGAACAGAAACACCTGACCTTGGCAATTAGGATGCCACTATGCACTTAAATGTAGTTGGCAGGTTTTGGTTATACAGAGTGAAGCTACTATGACCCATACCAGATGTTAGATCAGAACAGAAACACCTAACCTAGGCAATAAAGATACCATTATGTGCTAAAATATAGTTGGTAGGTTCTAATTACACAGACTGAAGCTATTATGATTACTGTGATCCTTCACCAATTTCTCTCGCATTTATGATTGAAAGATATTGTTTTGATCAGATAAAGTTTTTACATGACCATCAGGACAGCACACTGAACCATTAACATCTCACTTTTCTCTCCTTGACATCTGCACTTTTAATCATTTACGGTTAAACCCTATACAGGACCACCTTTTTCTTCTTTCCTCATGACCTATAGAATGATACTAATTTATACAGTTACACCTCGATAAATATACATAGAATTGACCCTGCTCATCAGGGAAGCGATGCACATTACTGTTTCTCCTTCCCCCTCCCCCCCCCCCTGCTTACAGACTTTGCCTCGGCCCGAACCCCATCTCCTCTCTCCTCTCCCCGATTTTCAGTTTTTCATTCTCTTTTTTCTTACTCTTTTGGACATTGGTTAATGCAGTCGTAGGACTGTATCTCTCCACCCCCCCCAAGGGTAACACCATAGCTTACCGAAAGTAAGCACAAGAACACAGATTCAATCGCACTCACTAAGTGACCTACTTTTCATATTTTCATAACTTATAAACAGACAATAACCACCAGCACACACTCATTACTGCTCTCAGACTACTAACAACGGCTATTTAACTTCCCTTCTTCCTCCTAACTCACCCTTTAGATCCCCCCCCCCCTTTTTTTTTTTTTTTTTTTTTTTTTTTCTTTCGCGATGAACCCTGGTCTTAAATTTGTCTCCCTCAACACGAAGGGACTTAACTCGCCAGAGAAGCGAAGCATGGTACAAACTTACTTAAGGAAGCTCCAATGTGATGTTTCCTTCCTTCAGGAGACGCATTGGTCTTCAACTAATACTCCAATATTGAAATCTAGACACTTTCCGGTGGTCCTTAATTCGACCTACCATGAAAAAACCAGAGGTGTCTCAATTTGCATCAGTGCAAGAGTTGCATTTCAACCACAACATATAGAAATGGATCCGGAGGGGAGGTTTCTTTTGGTGGTTTGCAGACTGAATTCACACCTCTTCACTCTAGTAAATTTGTATGCCCCTAACCAAGGTCAGATAACCTTCCTCCGCACAATGCTGCATCTTATCGATGGCCTGAAGCAAGGCACATTAATTTTAGGAGGAGATTTTAATCTAGTCTGGGACCCCCATACGGACAAAAAACTCCCGAAAGATAGAGTTTTAGACAACTACTCTAGGTCTACAGCTCCTAAATTTCAAAACCTGATATACCAGTCTGAGCTCTATGATGTGTGGAGGGCATGTCACCCTGACTCACGAGATTACACGTATTTTTCTCCCCCTCACCGGTCATACTCGAGATTGGACTACTTCTTTGTCGACTCCTGGTCTATGAACAACATCACAAACTCTAGCATATGCAGCTGTCCATGGTCAGATCATGACGCTGTTACAATGTCTATTGACATTGAGAGATCCGTACTGGCTAGACCGTCATGGAGGCTCCCGAGGTTTCTCTGGGAGGACATCTCTTTTGTCACAGAATTGGTCGACAAGGTCGAGGAATTCTTAGACACTAACAGACCCAATCAGACTTCGCACCAAATCAGGTGGGCAGCATTAAAGGCGTACATCAGGGGATTCTGTATTGCAAAGGCATCGAATATCAAAAAAAAATGGGGGGCCCCGCTAGGCAAGCTCACTTGCGACCTACGGGCGAAAGAAAGGCAAAACAAACTAATGCCTACAGCTAGCCTATCCACTGAGATTTTGAATTTGAAATCACAGATTAAAAACCTGGAAGTGGAAAAATTTAAGCGAGCCCTTTCGAGATTCAAAATGATTATGTACTCAAAAAGCAACAAAGCAGGCTCGATGCTTGCAAATAAACTGAAGCAGAAACTAGCTAGCTCCCGAATACCATACCTCGTCCTTGAAGGTCAAAAAGTACATGCCCCTGAAGACATAGGAAAGGCTTTTGCCGACTTTTATGAACGCCTGTACAACATCAACTCTCATGAGACACCCGGAGTGATGTCTCCACCGGATATCTCCTCCTTCTTACAGAGACTAGGCCTACCCAAACTCTCAGAGGAAGACAAGGTTAAGCTAACTGAACCTATTACTGAAATGGAACTCGGAATAGCAATTAAACAGTTGAAGACTGATAAAGCCCCGGGCCCGGATGGGTTTCCGGGGCAATTGTACAAAAAATTACAAACGCAACTCAAACCTGTACTCTGTCAAGCGTACAATGAAATCAGAACTGAAGGACAGATACTACAAGAATATCTTGAAGCAACTATAGTTGCGATCCCAAAGCCGGGTAAAGACCCGACCCTTTGTGGCAATTTCCGTCCCATTTCACTTATTAATGTAGACACAAAATTATATTCTAAAATTCTCGCGGAAAGGCTGTCTCCCCTGCTGCCGGGATTAATCAACACAGACCAGGTCGGATTCGTGAACGGCCGGCAGGGCCCGGACAATACGAGACGACTGATTTCCGTCTTTTCCGAGGCGAAGAGACGTGCTGTCCCCCTTCTGGCCCTGTCACTAGACGCTGAAAAAGCGTTTGACAGGGTCAGATGGGAGTATATGTGGAGAGTCTTGGACACGTTTGACTTCCCACCCGAAGCCATAACCATGATCAAAGTCTTGTACTCTAATCCAAGTGCCAGAGTAAGAGGGTTGGGCTTCTGCTCTCCTCCCTTCAATATTTCTAATGGTACCAGGCAAGGCTGCCCATTATCCCCCTTGCTATTTGCCCTGGTCATGGAACCATTGGCAGAACTGATTCGGATGTCGCCTGTCATTGAGGGATTACCAGTAAGCACTAGTCAGGAAAAGATTGCTCTGTATGCGGACAACGTTACTCTCTTTCTCACAAACCCCCAAAGTTCAGTCCCGGCAGTTTTCACTGCCCTAGAACAGTTTAGCCTTCTGAGCTATTACAAGATAAACGTCTCAAAAACAGAGGCATACAGTATTAACTTGCCCGAAGACCAACTCCTGAGCCTACGTGAAACGTATGACTTTCACTGGTCTACAACGTCCCTCAAACATCTAGGTGTTCACTTAAGTGCAGACTTAGACGTCATCCTCTCTTTAAACTTTGACGCCCTCATCATTGAGTTACGATCCTTAACACACAGATGGGATTTCAGAGAAATCTCTTGGATGGGCCGTATCGCCACGGTGAAAATGTCACTGCTTCCTAAAGCGCTGTACCTATTCCGATGTCTCCCATTGAACATCCCGCATGGCACATTACAACAAATTCACCGAATTTTCTCTAAGTATGTATGGGGGAAAAAGATGCCTAGGATTGGCTACAAAACCATGCAGAGAGAGTTCTCCAAAGGTGGAGTAGCTTTTCCAAATATATTCCTTTACTATGAAGCCGCTAGACTATCACAGATCACGGCTTGGGGCCCGACTAGAGAGGAACCGAAATGGTTCAAAATAGAGGAACTACACCTACCTCAAGGCCTAGACTTACCAAGTATTCTCTGGGTTCATGAACACAAGCAGCTGGTAGATAGAGTTCCTAACCCCATAGTACAACAAAATATCAAAATGTGGCATGAACTTAGACATCATAAGGAGATTGCCCCACATCCCTCACCGATTCACCAGATAAGGGGTCTTCTCTGGGACCTACCGAATATCCATCTTGAGTTTTGGATACAACACAACATAGACATGGTGGAACATCTGTTTTCAAACGGTAAACTTATGACAGTCCATCAAGTACTCGACTTACTAAGCGGTTCTCCTTTATGGCTCTACTTTGAGTGCTGCAGGGTACTCAGCTTACTTCGTTCCTGGAAATTTGGCACTCAGACTCTCAGACCCCATTCTAAATGGGAAGAAAGATGGCTGCTTGAGATGGGGACGTGGAAACCCCTCACATTCCACTACAAAGCCATGCTACAAGATCACTCAGAAGGCCTCCCAAGCCAAATCAAAATGTGGTGCAAGGAGTTGGCTTTAATCATATCAGATATAGAGCTGAAAGCAGCGATTGAATTGACAAAAAAAACGATCCATTGTATAACGATCTTCGAAAGTTATATGAAACTAATGCTACAATGGTACAGAGTGCCCACCAAACTGTCGAGAATGTTTCCTAATGTATCTCCCGATTGCTGGAGATCGTGCGGAAGGGTAGGCTCCAATTCCCATATATGGTGGTCATGTCCTAAAATAAAGGACCTATGGAAAGATGTTGAGACACTCTTGCATTCTATGAATCTGACTATACAGCTAACGCCAAGGGTGGCACTCTTCCACATCATGGATAATACTCTCCCCAAATGTAGCAAGCAACTGGTGATCTATGTGATGGCAGCCACCAAACTTTGCATTGCTAGAGCCTGGAAACAGGTTACCTCACCCACGATTTCGGAAGTATGTGAGGTAATACAATACTTAGCCAACATGGAAAAATTTGCATATAGCTCGTTAGAGCGAATGGAAGTTTACTGGGCAATTTGGGGTGACTGGATTCAGATCCAGTAGACCCATACGGACTCCCGTACCGCTTTCCCTCTCCCTAGGCAGTTGGGACAGGAGATACCGCGCACAAGTAGTTTTACCCCCTTTTTTTTTTTTTTTTTTTTTTTTTCCCTCTCCCCTTTCTCCCCCACTCACTCTCTTCATGTCTCCATCTCCACTACCGCGTTCTTTACCCTAACCCCTTCCCCTCTCCTCACCTCTTCTCACCTGAACTTCCCCTCCCCCTCCCATGTGATGACTCCCTCCCTACTAACCCTATAACCTACCCCTTACTCCTAATGCCACTGAATGACCATGTTAAAATACAGACCGACAAAGTAATTGAGAAACGTCATTACAACGGTCACTTCAACCCTATCACTACGACTCTGGAGTTATACTCCGCTATCCGTGACTTCTAGGTACATTGTAGACTCCCTGCATTGACTGAATAGAAGCACAAATATTGCTTACAATATATATAGATGTATATAACTCTGCAATACGCCTATTTGTTATATGTTAATGCTATGTAATTGTTTTGATGCACTTGTGGAAAGTAATTTCTTTCTTTGGTTTTCTAACTGTATGTGCTTTTTGTTCTTAATAAAGAAAAAATTTAAAACTTAAAAAAAAAAAAAAAAAAAAAAAAAAGATAAAAATGGTTTCTGATTCTATCTCCATGCCATCAAGCCTAGAGAATTAGAATCCAGATTGGAAAAAGTACCTTGAAATAGAAGGTCTGGATTCAAAAGAAGCAGCCAAAGAAAGAAACTGGATATCAGAATCAAATCTGCATACATAATTCTGCAGGAATATGCTTAAACAATCTGAATTACCAAAGCTCTTCCTGCCAAATGTTGGCAATCACCCTGGGAAAAAAAGAGGTGGAAATATATATGCTAGTCAGAAAGACCACGGAACTACCAGAACATCCAAAAACATAGATCAAAGACCCCTGGACCTTGCACAGTACCTGGAAATTTGAGATTCAACCGAGAGGCCATCAAAACAATTTCTGAGCAAATATCTATTATCTGACAGAACATAAGCAGATAAAGAGACCACACTTCTAGATGTAAAAAAACTGACTACTGAGGAAAAACTGCTTCACAGTTGCAGAGGTCAGACAGCAATAAGCTTTTGAGATACTATAAGCCCTCTGCCCCTTATGTTTCCCCGAATAGACAACAAACAAAGAGAAAAATTGTCTAAACTCCTTAGTAGCATGAAGATAGAACTTCAAGGCACGAATCACATAAAAATTGTGAAGTAAGTGTTCCTTTGATGTGATCTGACACAACCTTAGGAAGAAAACCTAATTTAGTATGTAAAACTGCCTTATCTGCATGAAAAAAAATATAAGGGGGCTCACATTGCAAAGCAGAGATCTCAGAAACTGTCATGCTATATACCTTTAAGTAAGGGTTGGTCCTTGTTTTCTCTCTAGCCTATAAATACTCTCCTCCCCTTTAACAAATTGCTTGGTAATTTGTTACGTTGCTTAGGTAAACTTAGCAGTTCTCTTATGCCTCGCCTTCACTGGAAAGTGAATTCTACTTGTAACTTACTTAACTTACTTAACTTACTTAAAATATTAGAACTTCAATCTAGTTGTATCTACTTCCACATTTCTGGAGTTATCGGTCATCTCAACCTCTGTGAACAAGAGGTAATTCAGACCGCATAATCATTGCTGTGTACCTCCTTCAGTAACCGCTCGCAGCTGTTTGGAACTTGGGGATTACGTAACAGCTTGCTCCTGTCAGCCTGATCCAGCTCCTAGCTACGCTACTACGTAATCCGATCAGCTGCTCAGGTTCACGCTACTGTCAGTGTGGTTCAGCTCCTACCTCGTATCCACGTTTACCGCTCAGCTACTCCATTCCACGCCATCCAATTAAAGTAAGTACCGGTCTTACTGACTTACCTTATACGAAACCAGGGATCTCTGCGATAAATCTTATTGCTCACAATTATTACTTTTCAAATACAGGCTTATCAGTATTCGTACTTACTAATTATTTGATCCACCTTTGCCTCGCTTCATATGTTCGTACTTCATTTACTTTCTGTGTGACAATTGTTACTTTTTAACCAGTAAGGGGCCAGAAGGGGTTTTGTGGAATAATATATTAAAACCACTTAAAATTCTGTTTATACATAAAACGCTTGAAACAATAACTGCATATTTTTCAGTAGTATTCAGGGACTGTTTAAAGCAACAATATTTATGACATGTCTAAGTATTGAAATTGAAGTATATTTATTCCTTTGTATTTCCTGCAAAAACAGATCCACATCTAAAAACTAACATTACAGAAACTCTGCACGCAGAGGCAACAAACAATAAATAGAGAACCTTCCAAGATAACAATTTAATGTCCACGGAATGCAGAGGCTCAAACGGAACCTGTTGAAAAACCCAAGAACCAGATTTAGGCTCCAAGGAGGAGCTCCAGATCTAAACACAGGTCTGATCCTAATCAGAGCCTTAACAAAGGACTGAATGTCTGGAAACTCAGCCAGTCTCTTGTGCAATAAAACCAACAGTACTGAAATCTGTCCCCTCAGGGGACTAGTAGAAAGCAGATAAGATCCTGGCAACCTTAACTCTGTGCCAGGAAAAACCACACTCTTCACACCAGAATAAGTAGGTCCTCCACAACTTGTGGCAGATATGCCGAGTGCGTTCAATCTCCACGCAGTCAGCCTCAGAGAATCTAGATTTTGATGAACAAATGGACCCTGTATCAGCAGGTCTCTGCGACAAGGTAACTTCCATGGAGGAGATAAGGACATCCCCAGTAGATCCGTGAACCACATCCTTTGCAGCCACAAAGGAGCAATCAGGATTACTGATAGCTGCTCCTGCTTGATGCGGGCCACCACTCAAGGAAGAAGCGGTAATGGAGGAAAAATATATATGAGTTTGAACCTCCAGGGCACTGCTAGTGCATCTATTAGATCCACTTGGGGATCGCTTGACCTCGTCCCGTACCTGGGTAACTTGGTATTGAGACGGGACGCCATGAGATCTATCTCCGGCATCCCCCAGTGCTGCATATCTCTGCAAACACCTCGGGATGGAGAGACCATTCCCCTGGATGGAAGGATTGCCTGCTGAGAAAATCCACCTCCCAGTTGTCCACACCCGGAATGTGGATCACTGACAGGCAAGAGCTGTGGACCTCCGCCCACTCCAGAATCTGAGATACTTCCTTCATCGCCATGGAACTTCTCACACCCCCGGATGGTTGATGTAAGCCACCGAGGTTATATTGTCTGATTGGAATCTGATAAACTGGGACGAACCCAGAAGTGGCCAAGCCTTCAAGGCCTTGAAGATTGCCCATAGTTCCAAAATATTGATCGGGAGGGAGGACTCCTCCTGAGTCCACAACCCCTGTGCATTCCTGGCACCCCAAACAGCTCCCTGTCCGGAAAAATTTTGCGTCCATAGTCACAATCTCCCAGGATGGTCTTAAGAAGCATGTCCCTTGGGACAGATAATCTGGACAGAGCCACAAGAGAGTGATTCTCTCGACCGGCTGTCTAATACAATCTGTTGAGACAGATCTGAATGATAGCTGTTCCACTGCCTCAGCATGCACAGTTGTAAAGGTCTGAGACGGAACCTGGCAAAAGGAATGATGTCCATGCAGGACATCATGAGACCAATCACCTCCATACACTGAGCCACAGAGGGACTCAAGGAGGTCCGGAGGGCAAGACATGTCGAAGTTAGCTTGCAACGTCTCTGGTCTGTTAGAAATATCCTCATGGATATGGAGTCTATTATAGTACCCAGGAATTCCACCCTGGTACTTGGGATAAGAGAACTCCTTTCCAAGTTTATCTTCCATCCATGTGATCGAAGAAGACTGAGAAGCGACTCCGAGAATTATTCCGTGAGATGAAAGGATGGTGCTTGTACCAGAATATCATCCAAGTATAGGCCTACTGCAATACCCTGAGTTCTGCAATGGCTAGAAGAGCCCCCAGAACCTTCATAAAGATTCTTGGAGCAGTAGCTAGGTCAAACGGAAGGGCAATGATCTGGAAGTGCTGGTCCAGGAATGCAAACCTCAGGAACTAAAAGTGTTCCCTGTGGATTGGAACATGAAGGTAAGCATCCTTCAGATCTATAGCGGTCATAAACTGGTCTTCCTGAATTAAAGTAAGGATGGACATTATCATCTCCATCTTGAAGGAAGGGACACTCAGAAATTTGTTTAAGCACTTTAGGTCCAGAATTGGGCGGAAAGTTCCCTCCTTCTTTGGGACCATGAAAAGCTTTGAATAAAACCCCAAACTTCTTTATTCAATAGGCACCGGGACAACAACTCCTAAGGAGGATATTTCCCGAACGCACTCTAGAAAGTCATCCCTCTTTTCTGTCTGGTAGACAGATTTGAGGGAATGAATCTGCCCCATGGCGGATGAAATTTGAAGCCTATCTTGTATCCCTGAGATAGAACCTCCAGGACCCACGGATCCTGTATGTCCTTGAACCAGGTATCTGAAAAAAAGAGACAGTCTGCCCCCTACATGATCCGATTTTGGGGGCCGCCCCTTCATGCCGATTTGTTTTTGGTGGGCTTCTTATTCTGCTTGGATCTGTTTAACCATTTTCTTGTATTTGTTAGGGCGAGGTTATGCACTGAGGGCCGCAGACACTGCAGTTTGTAACTGCATGGCAAAGTACACAGGAAGAAGGCCCCCTCCAGATGGAGGATTAGATGTGCTAAGGGGAACTGCATGTAGAGTGGATAATGTAGCAAGGGTAGTAATCTCACGGGATGCCAAGTCCTGAGAGGTAGATGGCTCAGAGGGACTAAGAGCCTTAGCAGGCATGTGGTTGATTTAGTATACAAGGGGTACCTTCTAACATGTCAGAGTTCTCCATAGATCAGGTTATACCCACTGAAGGACACAAATAAAAACATTTTTTACTATAGAAAACTGCACCTTTATACTCCCAATGGCTGGGGCACTCACCACCTCCTAGACCCAGACAGTTAACAGAGGAAAAGCTCTCCTCAGGTTCAAGTCTCAGCCGGAATGGAGGAAATGAACATAGACCACACCCGGTCACATGGAGTGCAAGACAGTACTTTCCCGGTTTACAAGTACAGCAAGTAATAGGAGCTGTGCAACACTTTCAAAAACAAAAGTGAAAACTTAAAAGTAAAACCTGTTTGTTCCATCCAGAAACACACAGTCTATCAGCCCAGGAAAAAAACACACAAAGCAGCATGTAAATAATTGATACACTGATTAATTAACCCCAACTGTTTAATAAACCCCCTTCAGAGGATATTAACCCTGGATCCTATCAAGGTATAAAGGAGCCACATTGTGACCCTGTTATAGTGTTTTATGTGTAAACATTGAAAAAATCTTACCTCCAGGATCTATGCTGTGGAACAGAACACAGCCTCTCAAGTGTGACAGTTTTATAGCAGCACTCCTGACATGGACTTGAGTGAGAGAGAGCAGGCAGTGAAACTCGTCAACACTGATTGCTTAGGAGCTGATAGTAGTGGTCTGGATGGTTTCGCAGAAAAACTTAACCTGCATCTCCAGACTCAAACTTTCATCAATACTCTCACTGAGAGGTTGACATGACTACTTAAAACTCCAGTCCTATCTCGAAGGGCAGATACCATTTTCCAGGACTCTCCGAATCTTCTGACACTTCTCTGTCAACTCCTAATGTGACGAAAGGCAAAGAATAACTGGGGTAATGTAGAAGTAGGAGGGATATTTAAGCCTTTGGCTGGGGTGTCTTTGCCTCCTCCTGGAATGAAGCCGTGGACTCTCCCTATCTTAGGAAGGAAAACAGCAAGGGTAATAATGTAAAGGATTCTGTCCCAGAGCCAAATATACATAAACTTAAAAAGTGCCCATAACATAGCTATAGAGTGTCTAAATGTTAATAAACTATATTTACTAATACACTCGTCAACTATCAAACAAGCAGTAGACAGCCAAACCAGTACAGAAATGTATCAGCAGAGGTTCCATATCCCATATACATCCCTTTGACAAGCACTGTACTATAAGGGGAAACTGGGCCTCAATATAGACTGAAAACCCCTACCTCTGAAGAATCAAATGCACATCTTCATTTTTCAACCACCTCCAGTGGAGGCAAAGTAAAGACTGAGGTATGTGTGAGGTGACCAATACCCATGAGGTGAAATATGTGTCACTACCCATACTCCCAATACATACCTCCAACAGACACTGCACTCCGAGGGGAAAATAGGACTCAACTCAATCTGAGGACCCATCTCAGGAAGAATAACATGATCAAGTAAATGAAATACAGCACCCACCATACACTGAGCATGGAGAGGGTTAACCAAGCCCAACAGAATCAACAAAAAGAAAGTTCTCCAGCTAGTGATAATCCAAAACGACCTTTATTGTGCATACAGGGTCCAAAATCAGCAATGTTTCGGGCAAACACTTAGCCCTTTTTCAAGCTTGAAAAAGGGCTAAGTGTTTGCCCAAAACGTTGCTGATTTTGGACCCTGTATCCACAATAAAGGTCGTTTTGGATTATCACTAGCTGGAGAACTTTCTTTTTGAAGAATAACATGCACATCTTCATTCTTCACTATTCATCCAGTGGAGGCAAAGACAAGACTAGTTTCCAGTAAGGTGGGAGGGGATTTATAGAGCTCTTTGGGTCTGGTAAACTTTACCTCCTAGTGGCTGTAAAGAGTAATTTCCAAGAGTAATGGATCATGGACTCTCACCGCCTATATGAAAGAAATATTTCTATTTATATGAAGGTTTTAAAAACATGTGCGACATGATAAATATCCTTTACTTTATAAATTCACACACTTTTAAACTTTTTAATATTAATATATGCAATAAGTTAATTAAGCAACAAAAGTCAGTACTTCAGTTTAAACAAATTCATTCTGATTAAAGGTACAGTAAATACCTTAAAACTTGTATGTAAAATGTTTAGTTATGCATAGCAAAAACAACTTTGCAAAATATTTTCATTATTTATTTTGCCCTATTTTCATGTAATTAAGCTCTGAAAATGTAGCAATTTCTATTTCTCAGCATTTGAAATGCACCCTGCTGACTTCTTAAGGCTACAGCCCCGCTATATGACTTCCCTAATTTGCTTTAGCTGATAACAACAGCCTAATAATTTACTTTATACTAACGTTATGACAGTGACTAGCCTTGTTGTCTGTAGACTAAAGCCCACATTGGATACTCCAAAAAAGGCAAATGCTGGGTGGAGTTTGGCTACTGAAAAATAATTACAGTAAAAAGAATGGAAATTTAAAAAAAAAACATTAAGTCTTGGCTGTTATGTAACTCTTTTGCAATGTCTTGTAATTACAAGGTATTTAATGTCCCTTTAAACTGTATGCCTATGGATTTACTGAAGTCTAATATATACTGGAAAATAAGTGATAAAAGTCAAGAAGAAAACTCTTACACAGTGTGTGTCTATAATCATGACTTGTATGCTTGGATCCTAATGCTGCAGTCATTATTTCTAAATGGCAAATGCCACACTGCTTTCCTGGAACACTTAACATATATAGAGCAGCTGTTGTGTGATGAAAACTTAATATTTTCTTAAAGATTTGTCGCATCTCGTGCCAATGTCTCACATGCCCCTCTAGTTAGTTCCTAGTTAATATTCTTATCATTTTAAAAATGTGAAAACATGGAAGTAAATTTACATAGATAAAAATTGCATTTGTTACCCTAAAAATTCTAAATGGATCCAATAAGATTAAATTTGCATTGCATAAACTTCCTATGTTAAAAAAGTAAAAATAAATAAATATATATAGATATATATATATGTAATGAACAGCGACACTATACTGAAAATAATCACTATAAACTAGCAGTATATATATATATATATATATATATATATATATATATATATATATATATATATATATATATATATATATATATATATATCTATATGTATGTATATTGTTTCAGTTGTAAGACAGATATAGTTCCATGTGCAGACAATAAATATATCACTTTACAATACAAGTGTGTGGCTATGCAAGATATTAGATATTTTAGGTTAATCTAAAAGGAATACACATTTATGAATTGCCAAACACTGGCAAAAAACACAATAAATCATAAAATTGTAGTCTTAGGGAGGACGTAACCCTAAAATGTCCCCTCTTAAAGCATCTGTGCTGTATAGCGAGGCAGTAAAGCTCTTTAAGGTCTCTTACTACTGTGAAGAAAGAAACAGATTTTCCTGTCCATTCATGTACAGACGAACAAAGAGATAACCAACCAAAAAGATCTTTGAAGAAAGATACCTCAAAAGATGTAAAACTCTTGAAGTGGTTGGAATATGTCTTTTAATTTTAGAAACAATGTGAAAATATTTCAATAATGCAAAGATCTTTAACAACAAACTTCCTCAGAGCTTTAAAAAAAAAAAAAAAAACCTTTGAAGAGCAAAACTCAACAGGATAATAATCTTCAAAGAGGTTCTTCCTCTCCTCCCTTTTTACCACCACCTACAATCCAGTTCATTAAAGACTAAATTATACTATAGAATATAAACTTTCAAAGGAGGTAACTCAGTCTTTTAAAGATCTTTGGTACTAGTGATATAAGCTTTATTAAGTCACGCAAAGCAGATATTTAAAACTACAGAAACTAGGAACAAAAGACATGAATGCAAGGCTTGAATTTATGTCTGCAAAGAAAAATAGATAATGAAAAAGTGTCAGAGCCAGAAGATCTGGATTTTACAAAGCAATAAATAGCTTATTATATAATTGTATTACTTATTCATAGTTGGTTTGGGGTTGGAGAAATCATGTCTGAGTGAAATGTTAAATAACAGGCAAATTTAGGAATATCTGAGGAGAATGCAAGTGCTTCAATTTTTTTTTTACTCAAGTCCAAAGTAATTTTTTCTCTCTTAAGTGATATTTTAGTGCACACTAACATCTGCAGGTACGTTAATTACTTCACGTAATAGACTTCTATGGGGGTGTGCAGTAAAATTCATGTTGGCTAACTCTCAAGCACTAATCCAATGGAGACAAAGGCCTCTATTTAAGAAAGGTCTTGCGGACCTGATCCGACAGTGCGGATCAGGTCCGCAAGACCTTGCTGAATGCGGAGAGCAATACGCTGCTGGTGCAACGCCGCCCCCTGCTAACTCGCGGCAAATGGGCCGCCAGCAGGGAGCTGTCAATCAACCCAATCGTACTCGATCGGGTTGAATTGTGGCGATTCCTGTCCGCGGCCTCAGAGCAGGCGTACAGGGTTATGGAGCAGTGGTCTTGTGGTAGCAATACCAGCCAATTGTAATGGCTAGTTAATTATTGCACTACCGCAAATGGGCAACTCTGCCCGTTTGGGGAAGCGCAAAAATTTAGCGCTCTACTTGTAAATCTAGTCCACAATCTTTAAATTCCTTTAATTATGTAATGGTGTACAAGTGTGTGAGAAGGTGAAACAGGGGTTATTACATTCATTACACAACACAGCATATCCAAAGTGGATTAATTGAAGGTGATCCTGGTGGATTTGGAGTGATAATAGTGCTATATATATATATATATATATATTTATACACATACATATTTATACACATACATATTTATACACATACATATACATACACACATACATACATACAGGTTAAAAAAACAAACAAAAAACGGTACTGCTTTCACGTTCTACCACCTACCCGTCTTTCCACTTCAATAGATGCTGAATAGGTGCACATGCAATTGAATTGGTGTTTCTGTTAGGTGAGCGCCTGAATAGGTGGCTCTGTTAGGTGAGCGCCTGAATAGGTGGCTCTGTTAGGTGAGCGCCTGAATAGGTGGCTCTGTTAGGTGAGCGCCTGAATAGGTGGCTCTGTTAGGTGAGCGCCTGAATAGGTGGCTCTGTTAGGTGAGCGCCTGAATAGGTGGCTCTGTTAGGTGAGCGCCTGAATAGGTGGCTCTGTTAGGTGAGCGCCTGAATAGGTGGCTCTGTTAGGTGGTTCCGTTAGCTGACTGATACTGAGCTGTGCCTTAGTTGTGGAGCTACTATGCAGGAAAAAAGGGGACAAAACAAAGTGGGAGAATTCTTGTCAGTTTTACACTATCAACGAAAAGGATGCCAAGCTACAGGCTCAGTGAGCAGGGTTTTTTTTACACAGATTTAAATGGAAAATTTCATTGCAACCTCAGTTTATGTTATATTTTAGAACTTTTTTTTTTTTGCGTCCTGAAGATGCCAACAAAAGTGGTGAGCAACCTGACGGGAAAGTAATGAGAAGTAAAAGTCGACAACTCTTCCAATCACATCTAGATAATTTGATTTGGAAAATGTATAAACAGTCTGAATGAAGATTTATTCATTTTATTTTAAATGGCATGAAAACCTTATGTCGTCATTAAATTTGTTATTCATTGCTTTTTTTTAATTATATTTTTGTTTTAACATTGCTTTTGTTGTTGTTGTTGTTGTGTATTTAACCCTTTCGTGACAGGGTTAAAGTGTCTACATCGGAACACCTGTTCCGATGTAGACAAATTGAAACTACGCGATCGTGCATACGATCGCGAGATTTCAATTATTGGATCGCATCTGGGGGGCGTCCCTACAACCCTAGGAACGCCCTCCAGACCGCGATCAAGTCCTTGAAGCGCAGAAGGCTTCAGGACAGCCGTTTGATATGACGTTCTATTCCGTCATAACGGCTTTAAAGCCCAGTGTAAATATGACGGAATAGAACGGCATAACGGCGTTAAAAGGTTAAATAAATAAGAATGTGAAATGAACCAGTTGGTAGAGCACACGTTGAAATGTGAACTGAGCTGGTAGAGCACACACTAAAGCAGTACCAACAAAACTATCCAAACTGCTTGGGACTGAAAAAGTTTTGGATTTCTGAATAGTTTGGATTTTGGAATATTTGCATCTTCAAAATGGGACAGTTTGAAAAGGGGATGAAACCAAGTGTAAACAACAACATCTTATGTAATTTAGGCCATATTTACATATCATAATACAGCTTACACGTGTAACCTAAGGTTAGTATTACAACATTTTAATACTTTTGTATACATAGTACCCACAGAAAGATAGTACAGGTAGCCCTCAGTTTACGACGGGGTTAGGTTCCAGAAGGAATGGTTGTAAATTGAACCGTTGTAAAACGAGGGCCACCTGTACAGTACTATAATTAGAAAGGTAATATTTCTTGCTTAAAATAAATATAGATTATTATTTTCATTTTAGAACAAAACAAAAACAGACAGGAACAGAGAAAACTGTGACTTAACTGAATATTTAAATTTTTACCAAAAATATTAAATAAAAAGTATGGATTTCTGTGCAATGCAAATGCCTATGATTGACGATAATCAGTCATTAAATGAGTAGACATATTTATGATTTTTATGTTAGCTCCTGCAGAAGTAACTCTTATTATGCGACTTACACTTTTGAGGAGCTGCCTCGTTTGGACAAAGTGACCTGAATAAATGCGAGCTAAAGAAGTCAGCCTAAACTTTTAAGTTTCTAAAGTTTTATTGAGACCTCCCTATGTTTTCTTTCTACTCGTTAACTCATAAGGGCCGACAGGTTCTATTGATTAATGTATGCCCATCTATGTACGGTTGATATCTGGCATATTATATAGTGATTGTTTTCTTCAATAAAAATAAAAAAATAAATTAAAAAAAAGTATGGGTTTCACAATAAGTTTGGATTTTGGAATTACGGATTCCATATATATAGATGAGAGAGAGATGAAATGGATAGATAGATAGATAGATAGATAGAGAAGGTTTTGGAGAAATTGACATGCTTTGGTTAAAATATTCAACCATCTGAACTCCTACAAGTTTGGAATTTACATGCCCTGCTGCGTAAGGTGAGAGTAAAAGGAGCACACTTGAATTGGATCACAGCTGACCTCATTCAAATGTACTAATTTCGGGATTCATTGTGGTCAAAGTTCAAGCATACTGGCTCTATGAATGATCACTGTGTATATAGACAATGGCGAAATATATGCACTAAACAAACAAAATTGGCTAAGGCACAATATTTCTGTGAAAATCTGAACAATAACATATCTATTGGAAACTCATAAATAACTTACAAAATCCACCAATCCACTCCCAACCCTCCACTGTCAATGTGGATAAACAAAACCTGCAACTCCCCTTAGAAGTAGCAAATGCCTTTAACAATTATTTTGTCGGATGCTCCACCACCCTAATTGACAAACTAATAAATGGCACGCATCCTGAAGCTACAAATGTGGATCAGGCGCCACTAAAACAGCAAAGAACCAATATAGAGAAGTTCAATTTTAGACCTGTACCCATCAATGTCGTTAAGAAACACCTTAATAATCTAACAATGAAAAACCAGTCTGGACCTGATCAAATCCCAGCAATGCTGTTGAAACTCAGTGTGCCGGCAATTGCTAAGCCTGTCACAACCCTAATTAACGAATCCTTGGTGTCTGGATACATACCCAAACTTTGGAAAACTGCAAGAGTAGTGCCTATTCATAAAAGTGGAGAGTTAACCTTGGTTTCTAACTATCGCCCTATATCATTGCTCCCAGTATTGTCAAAAATCTTAGAAAAATGCGTCCATACGCAATTATGCGAGTATTACCAACTTTCTAACTATCTGACCCCTGATCAATCAGGTTTTCGACCGAATCACTCCACTACAACTGCCCTCCTAAAAGTTTGCAAAGACATCCAAACTGGCATGGAGACCTAACTGGAGCTATTTTCCTTGATTTTGCTAAGGCTTTTGGCACAGTGGACCACGACATACTACTGCTCAAACTAAAAAACTCTGGTATTGCTGATCGTCCGTTAACCTGGTTTAGATCATATGTATCGGATCGATCACAATATGTCTCTGTTTCTAACAGTGACTCCCTCCCTGTCCCAGTCACGTGTCCCCCAAGGCTCCATTCTCGGCCCTCTACTATTCACATTATTTATAAATGATTTGCCTTATGTCTGCAAATCCCCAACTGTACACATGTACGCAGACGACACGGTAATCTATGCAAAAAAATCTGATCTGCCGCAGCTTGAAGTAGTGCTCCAAGACCAGTTCACAGAGGTAGAAAAGTGGATCTCAAAAAACAAACTCTTCCTTAACACTGACAAAACTGTCACAATGATCTTTGGAACTGGGCCTAAATTACACAAATTACAAAATTCCCATCTATGCTCCACTCTTTCAGATACTTGGGTATGTTCTTAGACCCTAATCTATCTTTTGGCCTAAACATAGAAACACTTGCATCTAAACTTTATCCAAAATTAGGTGCCCTGTACAGAAACAAATCTTGCCTCAGCCCTACAGTAAAGGAAAAGATTGTACAGCAAATGCTGATGCCTATCATGGATTATGGGGACATAGTGTACGCACCTGCACCGCAAACTCACCTTAATAAACTTAATACATTGTATAACTTGTTCTGCCGCTTTGTGCTACAATGTAACTATAAGACCCACCATTGTGACATGCTAAAAGAACTAAACTGGCTGACACTGGAATCCAGACACACCCTCCATCTTTCCTGCCTTGTGTTTAAGTGCCTTTCTGGAAAGCTCCCACCCTACTCCGATCCAGTACCAGCACATTATTTAGCTTGCCTCAATACAAAAAGAAAGCAGCTCGATCCTCCTTTTCCTACCGAGCGCCACAGTTATGGAATGACCTCCCGCACACTTTCAAACCTTCCCCAAGCCTAATATCCTTTAAGAGATCCCTCTCTACATATCTCAAAACAGAATGCACCTGTCATGGCTGATTATATATTTCTTACCTGTTCTATGTAAAATTTTTGCATCTATTGTGTATTATTATTGTTTTTGAATTCTATTGTACCCTATTGTATCAATGCAATGTTTTGTGGACCCAGGGCATACTTGAAAACGAGAGAAATCTCAATGTATCTTTCCTGGTAAAATATTTTATAAATAAATAAATAAATAAATAAATAAATGTAAATATAGAGATGAATATTTATGTTCTAACCAGAAAATAGTTACGTGTCGAAGTGACCTTAGTGTGGAACCCCATGGTAGATGTTTGGACCCCATTAAGCCAGCTTCCTGTCCAAATAAGAACTTGGATCAGATGCAATATACCTGCAGCCCCTCATATTCTTTTTATGGAATATGTAAGGATTTTAAGGAAGTAAGTGATGAAAGTGCTGTGCCAGAGAGAGGCAACAAAACAGTAATAACAGTATGTCTGATGAATTTCAGGTGGCAAGTAAACCCTGAGGCTTTTGCAACTGCTGCACCCCTTCCTACTGCTACAAACAAATAACCCTCCTATTTATTTTAATAGTGTTCCTATGCTGTGCTGACTAAGAGACTGATTTATCATGCCCCATATGCACCTGTTTCCGCACAGGAGTTAAGAAGCTGCGGTCTTAGCAATCTGCTCTATCGAATATGATTGGGTTGATTGACACCCCAACTGACATGAGATTTACAGATATATCCATGGGTATATACGTTTTTTACGAAACAGGACTTAAAATCAGCAGTCTTGAATTTTATTGTACCCTATTGTATCAATGCAATGTTTTGTGGACCCAGGACATACTTGAAAACGAGAGAAATCTCAATGTATCCTTCCTGGTAAAATATTTTATAAATAAATAAAAAAATCCACTTGCAGGATTGCGCATTATTCTTTGCATGAGGCCAAGCGCAAAATAACACACTCTGCTCTGTCAATTGCACTCTACTTTTAATTTACCCTTTATTCTCTAGCTCTAAATACAATAGGGCTAAATCACTGTAATTTAAAGCTATCTTCTACCTAACAAAACACATACAACAGGCAATCAATAAAAGGCATTTCTCCCCAGTACCTGTACTGTCAAATATACAATAGAAATAAAGATGGAATCTGTGCAACATGTTCAAAAAGAGAATACATTCATCTGATATGGCAAAACTTGAGGAATGTACAAGACCCTCCACTTAGGTCTGGTTGTAACAACAGAGCAATGCATAATGAAAGATTATTTATAAAATTGTTGAATGAAAACCTCTGGTTTCATTCTCTATTGATTGAAATAAAGCACATCACACAAGTTTAAAAGGTATCTGACAGCAAACATTCCAAACACTGGTATGTTAGACGCAAAACCATGCACTTTGTTTATCCAAGAAAAAACTCCAATACTTTTCACTGTCATCTATTTGCTCCAGGGCTGCAGTCCAAAGCCTGGGTGCAGAGTTATTTATTGTGTTAAAGATGTTGTATCTACAGTGTTTATATAAAATACAATTTCCAAATAACACAACAATTTTACAACATAATCAAAAGGGCTTTAGTAAAACTCAAAAATGTTTAAAAGGCCCACTTTAAAATATTTAATCAAATCTTAAAGAGACAGAAAACCCCAAAATGTTCTTTGAGGATTTGGATAGGACATACAATTTTTAACAACTTAATCACAAGAGACAAATGTGTGCAGGCACCAATCAGCAGCTAGCTCTCACTAGTGTAGGGTATGTACGTATTCTTTTTCAACAAGGGATACCAAGAAAACGAAAATAAAAGGGAATTTAAAAGTGTCTTAAAATGACATGCTCTATTTGAATCCTACAAGTTTAATTTTTTCTTTCCTATCCCTTTAAGCTATACTTTTTTACATACTATCCAGAAAACAACTGCCTTTTGTTGCAACAAGTGAAGTACAAGTCATACTTCCACTTATGGGGAATACATACTACTAGGCTGCTGACAGAGTAAACAGTTTTATCAGCTTGTGCACATCCTTACACTATGTATTTTCCAGAATTAAATCATTGAACTTTTTCAATATTAAAATATTTTAAGAATGTGTAATGAGAATGAACAGAATTTAATAATCACGTGTTTAAAGGGATCAAAATAAAATAAAATGGTGCTGAGGCCGTGCAGATTACACATTTTGTTACCTGTTTTTCACTTTGGTTCCCACGTGTATTGGTTTGTACTAAACAGGGTACATCTGTGATAAAAACATACCGTCCAAAAGGAATTTAATATAGCAGTACTTTATATTCAGTAAAATTATTTTATCCATGTTACATATTTCAGAACTATAAAGTCAAGTAAAATTTATATTACCTGTTTTGCAAGTATGAAAAGTAATTTTATATAACAGCAGTGTACTCCTAATTATCCGAGATGAGAAAGAAAGAAATACAAATGTACAAATTCTGATCTCAATGCTCAAAAGGCATATGGTCTTATTTACAGGAGATATTACAGAGTAAGATGCTGGCAATGTTTTACACCTGTTGTATTACCACATTATTAAAGCAGCATTCACATATGCATCATGTGCAGCTTAAGGTGAGTTTCAGATTTAGTTAGTGTTAATGTTAATAGGTGTTTTGTCTGTAATGCATTCTAGGGTTAACAGGATTTGCCTGCATCATCACTATACAGACTCTAAGGGGCCGATTTATCAAGGCCCAAATGCAGCTGCTCCTTAACTCGTCCGCCGCTCTGAGGCGGCGGACAGCAATCAGCCCGATCAGATACAATTGAGTTGAATGACACCCCCTGCTAGCGGACGATTGGCTGCGAATGTGCAGGGGGCGGCATTGCACAAGCATTTTACGAGAAATGCTTGTGCAATGATAAATGCTACAGCGGATCATGTCTGACGCACATCGATAAATGCAGACAGCATACACTGTCAGCATTTGTCATTGCACAAGCATTCCTTGTAAAATGCTTGTGCAATGCCGCCCCCTGCACATTTGTAGCCAATCGGCCGCTAGCAGGGGGTGTCAATCAACCTGATCGTATCAGATCGGGCTGATTGCTGTCCGCCGCTTTAGAGATGGAGGACGAGTTAAGGAGCAGCGGTCTTAAGACTGCTGCATTTTAACTCCTGTTTCGTAAAAACCGTATATACCCATGGATATATCTGTAAATCTCATGTCAGTTGGGGTGTCAATCAACCCAATCATATCCGATAGAGCGGATTGCTAAGACCGCATCTTCTTAACTCCTGTGCGGAAACAGGTGCATATGGGGCATGATAAATCAGTCCCTTAGCGCAGCATAGGAACACTATTAAAATAAATAGGAGGGTTATTTGTTTGTAGCGGTAGGAAGGGGTGCAGCAGTTGCAAAAGCCACAGGGTTTACTTGCCACCTGCAACTCATCAGGCATACTGTTATTACTGTTTTGTTGCCTCTCTCTGGCACAGAACTTTCATCACTTACTTCCTTAAAATCCTTACATATTCCATAAAAGGAATATGAGGGGCTGCAGGTATCTTGCATCTGATCCAAGTTCTTATTTGGACAGGAAGCTGGCTTAATGGGGTCCAAACATCTACCATGGGGTTCCACACTAAGGTCACTTCGACACGTAACTATTTTCTGGTTAGCACATAAATATTCATCTCTATATTTACATTTATTTATTTATTTATAAAATATTTTACCAGGAAAGATACATTGAGATTTCTCTCGTTTTCAAGTATGCCCTGGGTCCACAAAACATTGCATTGATACAATAGGGTACAATAAAATTCAAAAACAATAATAATACACAATAGATGCAAAAATTTTACATAGAACAGGTAAGAAATATATAATCAACCATGACAGGTGCATTCTGTTTTGAGATATGTAGAGAGGGATCTCTTAAAGGATATTAGGCTTGGGGAAGGTTTGAAAGTGTGCGGGAGGTCATTCCATAACTGTGGCGCTCGGTAGGAAAAGGAGGATCGAGCTGCTTTCTTTTTGTATTGAGGCAAGCTAAATAATGTGCTGGTACTGGATCGGAGGTTATAGGAGGTGGGAATAGCCAGGGAGAGCATTCTGCTCAGGTAGGGTGGGAGCTTCCCAGAAAGGCTCTTAAACACAAGGCAGGAAAGATGGAGGGTGCGTCTGGATTCCAGTGTCAGCCAGTTTAGTTCTTTTAGCATGTCACAATGGTGGGTCCTGTAGTTACATTGTAGCACAAAGTGGCAGAACGAGTTATACAGTGTATTAAGTTTATTAAGGTGAGTTTGCGGTGCATGTGCGTATACTACATCCCCATAATACATGAGAGGCATCAGCATTTGCTGTACAATCTTTTCCTTTACTGTAGGGCTGAGGCAAGATTTGTTTCTGTACAGGGCACCTAATTTTGGATAAAGTTTAGATGCAAGTTTTTCTATGTGGAGGCCAAAAGATAGATTAGAGTATTTCAAGTATTTGAAAGAGTGGACTGCAGTAAGCGTGCAATTGGATTTTGTTTTGATGCGTAGATGAGAATTTTGTAATTTGTATAATTTAGGCCCAGTTCCAAAGATCATTGTGACAGTTTTGTCAGTGTTTAGGAAGAGTTTGTTCTTTGAGATCCACTTTTCTACCTCCGTGAACTGGTCTTGGAGCACTGCTTCAAGCTGCGGCAGATCAGATTTGTTTGCATAGATTACCGTGTCGTCTGCGTACATGTGTACAGTTGAGGATTTGCAGACATTAGGCATATCATTTATGTGAATAGTAGGGGGCCGAGAATGGAACCTTGGGGAACACCTCACGTGACTGGGAGAGGGAGTCACTGTTAGAAACAGAGACATATTGTGATCGATCCGATACATATGATCTAAACCAGGTTAACGGACGATCAGCAATACCAGAGTTTTTTAGTTTGAGCAGTAGTATGTCGTGGTCCACTGTGTCAAAAGCCTTAGCAAAATCAAGGAAAATAGCTCCAGTTAGGTCTCCTTGTTCCATGCCACTATGGATGTCATTGAAAACTTTTAGGAGGGCAGTTGTAGTGGAGTGATTTGGTCAACAACCTGATTGATCAGGGGTCAGATAGTTAGAAAGTTGGTAATACTCGCATAATTGCGTATGGATGCATTTTTCTAAGATTTTTGACAATACTGGGAGCAATGATATAGGGCGATAGTTAGAAACCAAGGTAAACTCCCCACTTTTATGAATAGGCACTACTCTTGCAGTTTTCCAGAGTTTGGGTATGTATCCAGACACCAAGGATTCGTTAATTTGGGTTGTGACAGGCTTAGCAATTGCCGGCGCACTGAGCTTCAACAGCATTGTTGGGATTTGATCAGGTCCAGACTGGTTTTTCATTTTTAGATTATTAAGGTGTTTCTTAATGACATTGATGGGTACAGGTCTAAAATTGAACTTCTCTATATTGGGTCTTTGCTGTTTTAGTGGGGCCTGATCCACATTTGTAGCTTCAGGATGCATACCATTTATTAGTTTGTCAATCAGGGTGGTGGAGCATCCGACAAAATAATTGTTAAAGGCATTTGCTACTTCTAAGGGGAGTTGCAGGTTTTGGTTATCCACATTGACAGTGGAGGGTTGGGAGTGGATTGGTGGATTTTGTAAGTTATTTATGAGTTTCGAAAACTTTCTAGGGTTAGATATGTTATTGTTCAGATTTTCACAGAAATATTGGGCCTTAGCCAATTTTTTTTGTTTAGTGCATATATTTCGCCATTGTCTATATACACGGTGATCATTCATAGAGCCAGTATGCTTGAACTTTGACCACAATGAATCCCGAAATTGGTACATTTGAATGAGGTCAGCTGTTATCCAATTCAAGTGTGCTCCTTTTAATCTCACCTTACGCAGCGGGGCATATAAATTCCAAACTTGTAGGAGTTCAGACTGATAGGCCTCTAGTTATCAAGCCGTCAACCGCAAATACGCTGGAATTCCGCAGCGTATTTGTGGCGAGGCTGATTCGCCTTAGTTATCAAGCCCTACAGCTCGGCAAAAGTAGAATTTAGTGATGTAACATACGACCTGCCGGTCTCAGTCTGACACAGATCGATGGTTACTTCACTACAGATGTTCCGAACGCAAGTTTGACACAATCTGACTACTTTTGGTAGTTATCAAATACCTACCAGGTATGCTCGCCACCATTCCGGGCCAGCATACCTGGTTTTCATTCATAGGAATCAATGGGAGCCTGACAGCAGCGACAGCTCATGGAAGAGAGCTCATGGGCCACAAACTGGAAGTGCTGGTCCAGAAACGCAAATCTCAGGAACCTGAAGTGATCCCTGTGGATTGGTACACAGTTGTCATGAACTGTCCCTTTTGAACTAGGGGCAGGATAGACATGATTGTTTCCATTTTGAACAATAGAACTGCCATAAATTTGTTTAACCCCTTAGTGACCAGAGCACTTTTCCATTTGTTGACCGTTTGGGACCAAGGCTATTTTTACATTTCTGCAGTGTTTGTGTTTAGCTGTAATTTTCCTCTTACTCATTTACTGTACCCACACATATTATATACCATTTTTCTCGCCATTAAATGGACTTTCTAAAGATACCATTATTTTCATCATATCTTATAATTTACTATTAAAAAAATTATAAAATATGAGGAAAAAATGGAAAAAAACCCATTTTTTCAAACTTTGACCCCCAAAATCTGTTGCACATCTACAACCACCCAAAAACACCCATGCTAAATAGTTTCTAAATTTTGTCCTGAGTTTAGAAATACCCAATGTTTACATGTTCCTTGTGTTTTTTAGCAAGTTATAGGGCACTAAATAAAAGTAGCACTTTGCTATTTCCAAACCACTTTTTTTCAAAATTAGCGCTAGTTACATTGGGACACTGATATCTGTCAGAAATCCCTGAATATCCTTTAACATGTATATATATATATATATATATATATATATATATATATATATATATATATATATATATATTTAGAAGACATCCCAAAGTATTGATCTAGGCCCATTTTGGTATATTTCATGCCACCATTTCACCGCCAAATGCGATCAAATAAAAAAAAATGTTCACTTTTTCACAATTTTTTTCACAAACTTTAGGTTTCTCACTGAAATTATTTACAAACAGCTTGTGCAATTATTGCACAAATGGTTGTAAATGCTTCTCTGGGATCCCCTTTGTTCAGAAATAGCAGACATATATGGCTTTTACGTTGCTTTTTGGTAATTAGAAGGCCGCTAAATGCCACTGCGCACCACACGTGTATTATGTGCAGCAGTGAAGGGGTTAATTAGGGAGCATGTAGGGAGCTTGTAGGGTTAATTTTAGCTTTAGTGTAGTGTAGTAAACAACCCCAAGTATTGATCTAGGCCCATTTTGGTATATTTCATGCCACCATTTCACCGCCAAATGCGATCAAATTAAAAAAAAACTTTAAATATTTCACAATTTTAGGTTTCTCACTGAAATTATTTACAAACAGCTTGTGCAATTATGGCACAAATTGTTGTAAATGCTTCTCTGGGATCCCCTTTGTTCAGAAATAGCAGACATATATGGCTTTGGCGTTGCTTTTTGGTAGTTAGAAGGTCGCTAAATGCCGCTGCGCATCACACGTATATTATGTCTAGCAGTGAAGGAGTTAATTAGGTAGCTTGTAGGGAGCTTGCAGGGTTAATTTTAGCTTTAGTGTAGAGATCAGCCTCCCACCTGACACATCCCACCCCCTGATCCCTCCCAAACAGCTCCCTTCCCTCCCCCACCCCACAATTGTCCCGCCATCTTAAGTACTGGCAGAAAGTCTGCCAGTACTAAAATAAAAGTTTTTTGGGGGGTTTTAGCTTTTTTTTAAAATAATAATAATAATTCTTCTGCTGTGTAGGACCCCCCTTAGCCCCCAACCTCCCTGATCCCCCCCCAAACAGCTCTTTAACCCCCCCCCCTCTGCCTTTATTGTGCACCATATTGGGTACTGGCAGCTGTCTGCCAGTACCCAGTTTGAAAAATAATAATGTATTTAAAAAATTTTATTTTATTAAATATTTTTGTAGTGTAGCTGCCCCCCCCCCTCAACATCCAACCCCCCACCCTCTCCCAGATGCCTTGATTTGAAAATCCCACCCTCCCCAGTCCTCTCTCCCACACTCCAGATCTACAGCATATTGATGCTGTTTGCATAGATCTCACGTGCACGCGCCCGTGCACGGCTCTTGTGCATGCGCCCGTGCACGCGCACGCACCCGCACGCACCCGCCCGCACCCGCACAAGATCCCTCCTCCACCAATAACTGCCCACCCGCCTCCCTGGATGAGCTCCCACCCACCAACGGTAACGGCTATTGATAGCCGATGCAGAGAGGGCCACAGAGTGGCTCTCTCTGCATCGGATGGCTAAAAACAGTTATTGCAGGGTGCCTCAATATTGAGGCATCACTGCAATAACATGAAAGCAGCTGGAAGCTATCAGGATCGCTTCCACTGCTTTCAAAGACCAACGACGTATGGGGTACGTCCTTGGTCATTAACTGCATTTTTTTGCAGGACGTACCCCATACGTTGTTGGTCGTTAAGGGGTTAATCATTTGAGGTCCAGAATCGGGCAAAATGTGCCCTCCTTCTTTGGGACCACAAAAAGGTTTCAATAGTACCCTAGACCTCTCTCTGCTGGAGGTACTGGTACAATTACTCCGAGAGAAGAGAGATCCCTCACACATTCTAGAAAGACGTCCCTCTTCTCTAGTCTTGACGACAGGTTTGACAGAAGGAATCTGCCACTGGGCGGATGAGACCTGAAACCTATCTTGTAACCCTGGCGATGACCTCCAGAACCCAAGGGTTCTGAACAACCTGCAACCAGGCTTCTGAGAAGAGAGATAATCTGCCCCCTACTCTGTCTGTTGAACGGTCGGGGGCCGCCCCTTCGTGCCGATTTTGTCTTGTCTGGCTTCTTGTTCTGCTTGGACTTATTCCAAGACTGAGCTGGCTTCCAAGCTCCCTTGGACTGCTCCGCTTTTGCCATGGGCTGCTGGTGAAGGGCCTTGTCCGAACAAAAGGGACTGAAAGTAGATCCCTTAGGTTTAACCTTCTTATCCTGTGGCAGGAAGGTTCCCTTGCCTCCTGTGACCATGTATATGATCAAGTCCAGTCCCGGACCAAATAGAATCTTTCCCTGAAAGGGAAGGGATAGAAGCCTAGATTTAGAGGTCATGTACGCAGACCAATCCATGACTTCAGCCACAGAGCCCTACGGGCTAGGACGGTAAAACCTGATATCTTTGCATTCAGGTGAATAATCTGCATATTGGCATCACAAATAAAAGAATTAGCTACCCTCAAGGCCTTAATTCTATCCTGTATCTCGTCAAGGAGAGTCTCCCTCTCGACCATCTCAGACAGGGATTTGCACCAATATGTCGTAGCTCCAGCTACCGCCGCCTCCTCCTGAAAAACAAACCCTGTGTGCTGAAACATCTTTCCCAACATGTTTTCTAACTTTTTATCCATGGGCTCTTTAAACAATGAACTATCCTCTAGAGGAATCGTTGTATGCTTTGCGAGCGTGAAGATAGCACCATCCACCTTAGGGACAGTCCCCCAAAGCTGGAGCTGAGATTCCGGAACGGGGAACAGTTTCTTAAAAGAAGAGGAAGGTAAAAGGATGAACCCAATTTCTCCCATTCATTCTTAATAATGTTAGCCATATTAACAGGGAAGGTCTGAGGCACCATCCTGTCCTCATATACTTTATCAAGTTTAGGAATCAAAGGTTCCTCCGGTAGTTTTGGTTCCGGAACCTCCAACGTAGCAAGCACTTGCTTCAGTAGAAAGCGTACATTTTCCATCCTAAACCTAAAGTCTGGTTTCTCCGCAGCCGGAGGTTTAGATGAAACGGACTCCGACCCAGAAGGGACGTCCACCGAAGAATCAGAGTTGTCCTCATCAGTGGATAATCTTTCCGAGATATCCATTGGAGTAGATGACTCCTGTGCCGGGACACAATGTTTTATATTACGCTTGCACTTAGCAGAACGTGGTAAGGCACTAATCACTGCAGTCACCGCCGTTTGCAGTTGATCCGCAAGATCTGATGGCCAGCGGCCCTCTCCCTCAGGAGGATTAGTCATGCCCTGGGGAGCTGCATGAGTAATCGGAGATGAATGTAGGGAATGAACCTCACGGGACGGCTCAGTAGTACTAAACATCTTTTTCTTTTTAGATGTAGTAATCTTATCAGGGCATGTGGAACATAGTTGAGCAGGCGGATTTACCAGAACCTCCTCACAATAAACACAGATATTAGACTTTGCTAAAGAGGGAGTACCCTCCAACGTGTCAGAATCCTTCATAGCTTACGCCTTTATTATGGACTAGATATACTATATAAATGGCACCTTTATACCTCCAATGGCACTCACCACCTCCTTAGATCCGGACTACAGAAAAAACGGCTTTGTCTCAGGTAACTGCCGGACAAGAAGAGGAAGTTGAATAGACCTCACCCAGTCACATGGAGTGCCTCTCAGGACGGCCCCTGCACTAGGGAGAAAAAAACACGCCAAATTAGCAGCGTAAGAAACTCCTAAAAATGACACCTGTAGTCCACCATTGCCAGAGCCTCATCTCACACATATCACAACAATAACATTATGTACAACCCCCCCCTCAATGATCCCCCTTCCAGGGATATTAACCCTTGATTCTATAAAGATAAAAGGCGTCACACTGTGACCCTGTCTCCTTGTGTTATCATTATGCATATAAAAAAATGAAACGATCTTACCAGAATCTATGTCGTGGAACAGGAGCACGTCCTCTCAAGTGTGAAAGTATAGTAGCATCGCTCCTGACATGGACTTGAGTGTAGGAAGTAGGCAGCAAAACTTGTAAACTCTGATTGCTTATGGAGCTGTTAATATGAGTCGGGATGGTTTCGCAGAAAGACTCTCCCTGCCTCTTCGGACTCTAACTTTCACCCATGCTGTCACTGAGAGGCTGACAGGACTACTTAAAACTCCACTCCCATTTCAAAGAGTACTACCCTCCATAAGAGACTACTTCGAATCTTCCGACATTTCTCTGCCAACCTCCTGTGATGAAAGGCAAAGAATGACTGGGGGATGAGGGAGGTGGGGGAGGTATTTAAGCCTTTGGCTGGGGTGTCTTTGCCTTCTCCTGGTGGCCAGGTTCTTAATTCCCACAAGTAATGAATGAATCCGTGGACTCTCCTCCCCTTAGATGGAAAAAAAGTTTTAACTTCATACACAGTATGATTAACCATAAGAGATTCAAATCCCTCCCCCTTTCCCATCTCTATTTAGTTTGTCATTGAGATGAGCAGAGAATAGGAAACATATAGGTAGGAAAGACAAAGCAGGGTCTGTAGAGGTGTCAATTAAAACTGTTGCATAAAAATGTAAACAGTCGGGGGCCTATGGACCACCATCATTCTGAAAGAAAATAATTAATCAGGTAAGCATACATTTTGTATTCTTTCATATAATTATGATGGTCCATAAGATATGGGATTAATACCCAAGCAGATGGTCTATGTTATGGAAAGGGTGGGAAATTTTTCTGGCAGTTCCTATTTAGCTGACACTGCGGCCTGAAGGACTTTCTTGCCAAAATCTGTTTGCGAAAAAGTAAAAACATCAAAGCGATAACATTTGGAAAAAGTATGCAGAGAAGACCATGTTGCAGCTTTGCAAATCTGCTCCAAAGATGCATCATTTTTAAAAGCCCAGGAAGTTGCAAGTGCTCTTGTTGAATGAGCTGTGATACGCTTAGGAAGCGACATTCCCACCACCAATCTGGATAGCAGGAAGGAACAACAATCTCCTGATTGATATTTTCAAAAGAAACTACCTTAGGAAGAAAATCATATTTAGTACAAAGTACAGCCTTATCCTTGTGAACAATTAGAAATGGAGAAACACAGGACAAGGCTGACAACTGAGAAACTCTCCTATCTAAGGAGATTGCTAATAATAAAAGCACTTTCCAAGATAAAAGCTTGATATCAATGGAATGCACTGGTTCAAAAGAAGGACCTTGTAAGAAACAACTTAGCTAACCCCTGTATCATTGGACGTTTTCCAAAGAGGGTCCAGGTTTGCTGGTCATTTAGGAGGACACTGCTTCTAAGATAAGTAAAACTCCTGATCTCCTGAAGGACAAAGGAATAAATCTGGATATCCGGGGAGCGATCCGATATATGGCGTAGGTTTCGGCGCAAGCCCATAATTTCACCTCGCACATCGGGGTATTACATATACCCAGCCGGCAGTTCCTAAAGTGCTGTAAGTCGGATAAACTAGCGATGTCCAGAAATAAGCGTAACTACAAATTTCTGGAGTCGCTAGTGACTTACGGCACTTTAGAAACTGTCTGCGCCTAAGAAAACTAACTAAAATTTAAAATCTCCCGTAACTGTCTAACACGCCTCCCAAAAATAAGCCAGATACGTATACCCCTATATCCGCAATCCCCCTCTCACTCCTAATAATAAATGTATTAATCCCTAGACCGACAACCCCCCACAACGCAATAAGCCTAATTATTAACACCTAAACCACCATAGCCCACACCGCAATAAACATATCATAGTATTAACCCCTAAACCGCCGTAGCCCACATAGCCTATTAAATCTATTAACCCCTAATCTGCCTCCGCCAACGTCGCTGCCACTATAATAAAGTTATTAACCCCTAAACCTAAGTCTAACCCTAACACACCCCTAACTTAATTATTATTTAAATACATCTAAATAATATTACTATTATTAACTAAAGTATTCCTGTTTAAAACTAAATACTTACCAATAAAATAAACCCTAAGATAGCTACAATATAATTAATAATTGCATTGTAGCTATTTTAGGATTTATTTTTATTTTACTGGCAACTTTGTATTTATTTTAACTAGGTAGAATAGCTATTAAATAGTTAATAACTATTTAATAGCTACCTAGTTAAAATAATTACAAATTTACCTGTAAAATAAACCCTAACCTAAGTTACAATTACACCTAACACTACACTATCATTCAATTAATTCAATTAATTAACTACAATTACCTAAAATTAAATACAATTAAATAAAATAAACTATAGTACAAAAACCCCCACTAAATTACAGAAAATAAAAAAATATTACAAGAAGTTTAAACTAATTACACCTTATCTAAGCCCCCTAATAAAATAAAAAAGCCCCCCAAAATAATAAAATGCCCTACCCTATACTAAATTACAAATAGCTCTTAAAAGGGCTTTTTGCGGGGCATTGCCCCAAAGTAATCAGCTTTTTTACCTGTAAAAAAAGAAATACACCCCCCCCAACATTACAACCCACCACCCACACACCCCTACTCTAAAACCCACCCAATCCCCCCTTAAAAAAACCTAACACTACCCACTTGAAGATCACCCTACCTTGAGACGTCTTCACCCAGCCGGGCACAAGTGGTCATCCGATCCGAGCAGAAGTCTTCATCCGATGGGGCAGAAGAGGACATCCGGACCGGCAGAAGTCTTCATTCTATCCGGGTAGAAGAGGACATCTGGACCGGCAGAAGGCTTTTTCCAAGCAGCATCTTCTATCTTCTTCTATCCGACGAGGAGCGACTCCATCTTGAAGACATCCGGTGTGGAGCATCCTTCCAGCACGACGGACTAACGACGAATGATGGTTCCTTTAAATTATGTCATCCAAGATGGCGTCCTTCGAATTTCGATTGGCTGATAGGATTCTATCAGCCAATCGGAATTAAGGTAGGAAAAATCTGATTGGCTGATGAAATCAGCCAATCGAATTGACCTCACATTGGAACAGCCAATAGAATGCGAGGTCAATCCTATTGGCTGATTGGATCAGCCAATCGGATTGAACTTCAATCCGATTGGCTGATTTCATCAGCCAATCGGATTTTTCCTACCTTAATTCCGATTGGCTGATAGAATCCTATCAGCCAATCGGAATTCAAGGGACGCCATCTTGGATGACGTCATTTAAAGGAACCGTCATTCTTCGTTTAGTCGTCGGGATCGATGGATGCTCCGCGTCGGATGTCTTCAAGATGGTGCCGCTCCTCGCCGGATGGAAGAAGATAGAAGATGCCGCTTGGATGAAGAATTCTGCCCATCTGGAGGACCTCTTTTGACCGGATTGGATGAAGACTTCAGCCCATCTGGAGGACCACTTCGCAAGGATTCATTGAGGACTTAGGCCCGGCTGGGTGAAGACGGCTCAAGGTAGGGTGATCTTCAATAGGGTAGTGTTAGGTTTTTTTAAGGGGGGTTTGGGTGGGTTTTAGAGTAAGGTTGGGTGTGGGTGGTGGGTTTTAATGTTGGGGGTGTATTTCTTTTTTTTACAGGTAAAAGAGCTGATTACTTTGGGGCAATGCCCCGCAAAAGGCCCTTTTAAGGGCTATTTGTAATTTAGTTTAGGGTAGGGAATTTTATTATTTTGGGGGGCTTTTTTATTTTATTAGGGGGCTTAGATTAGGTGTAATTAGTTTAAACTTCTTGTAATTTTTTTTTATTTTCTGTAATTTAGAGTTTGTTTTTTTTGTACTTTAGTTAATTTTAGTTATTTTTATTTAATTGTAGGTAAATGTATTTAATTAATTTAATTTATTTAATGTTAATTTTGTATTTATTTTAGCTAGGTAGCTATTAAATAGTTAATAACTATTTAATAACTATTGTACCTAGTTAAAATAAATACAAACTTGCCTGTAAAATAAAAATAAACCCTAAGCTAGATACAATGTAACTATTAGTTATATTGTAGCTATCTTAGGGTTTATTTTATAGGTAAGTATTTAGTTTTAAATAGGATTAATTTATTTAATTATAGGAATATTTATTTAGATTTATTTAAATAATATTTAAGTTAGGGGGGTGTTAGGGTTAGACTTAGGTTTAGGGGTTAATTCATTTAATATAGTGGCGGCGGTGTAGGGGGGCAGGATAGGGGTTAATAAATGTAATGTAGGTGGCGGCGGGCTCCGGTGGCGGCGGTTTAGAGGTTAAACAATTATTTTATTTGCGGCGGGGTCCGGGATCGGCAGGATAGGGGTTAATAACTTTATGTAGGTGGCGACGGTATAGGGGGCGGCAGATTAGGGGTTAATAGGCGGCGGTTTAGGGGTTAATACATTTATTTTAGTTGTAGGGGGGGCAGATTAGGGGTGTTTAGACTCGGGGTACATTTTAGGGTGTTAGGTGCAGATATTTCCCATAGAAATCAATGGGATATCGGGCAGCAGCGAACATGAGCTTTCGCTGCTGTCAGACTCACATTGATTCCTATGGGATCCGCCGCCTCCAGGGCGGCGGATTGAAAACCAGGTACGCTGGGCCGGAATAGTGGCGAGCGTACCTGGTTGTTCTTTGATAAGTTCCAAAAGTAGTCAGATTGTGCCGAACTTGCGTTCGGAATATCTGTAGTGACGTAAGCATTGATCTGTGTCGGACTGAGACCAGGGACAGTTCATGACAACTGTGTACCAATCCACAGGGATCACTTCAGGTTCCTGAGATTTGCGTTTCAGGACCAGCACTTCCAGTTTGTGGCCCATGAGCTCTCTTCCATGAGCTCTTGCTGCTGTCAGACTCCCATTGATTCCTATGGGATCCGCCGCCTCCAGGGCGGCGGATTGAAAACCAGGTATGCTGGCCCGGAATAGTGGCGAGCATACCTGGTAGGTATTTGATAACTACCAAAAGTAGTCAGATTGTGTCGAACTTGCGTTCGGAACATCTGTAGTGACGTAGCCATCGATCTGTGTCGGACTGAGACCGGCGGATCGTATGTTACTTCACTAAATTCTACTTTTGCCGGTCTGTAGGGCTTGATAACTATGGTGAATCAGCCTCGCCACAAATACGCTGCGGAATTCCAGCGTATTTGCGGTTGACGGCTTGATAAATAGAGGCCCATATCATTATGTCATCATTGTTTTGAACTTCAAAGCCACTTCTAAGTATACATAAAACATAATTGTTCTGAAATTCCTTAATTTAATTTCATGATGTATTATATGTAAATGGATTTTAAAAAGATTTATGTGTAGACTGTCCATTTCAATCAAACAAACATTAATATTCATCAAAACTAAAGCATGTATTTCTGAATGTGTCTATTAATATTGGGATGACATTCATGTAATCCTAATGTAAAAGACACTTTCACAAAACATACTCTGAAAATGTAATGTCAGATAGATAAAATCATATTTTTTTTTTTTTTTTTTTTTTATTTTAAATATTTTTATTGAGGATGAAAATAGACATACATAGAGTGTGACATATAATAGTACAAACAAATAGATGGTATGTTCCAAGGCAATGGAATGGCATAAGAGTAAATAACTGCATACATGGACAATAAAATAGAAAACAACTCAGCCTATATATCTAAGAAGTTGTGATATGCTAAAATAAAACAAAAACTATTCAAAACTAATCCTCAATTTTCTACCTCCTATGACAAAAAGTGAAGCCACTCTTGGACCTCTATTATATAAAAAAGAAAACTACAGGAGGGTTTTATTAATATCAGGTCCCTTATATACCTGTTAATTGAAATATAAATATGAATCTATGTGCAGAGATCACACAACAATACTTACTTGAAGGCAAGAACTGTCTGAGACATAAGCAAACATGTAGGATACAATAAAACCTCAGATTACTTTGAAGGTAGAATGCAAACTATAACCTATAACAATATACAGTCGCTTATGAGATTAGCTGCTAGGGTAATATGCTCGTTGACTTTGCCCCACTGATGAGGATAGGACATATTCTTGACAGGTATATCATTTTATACGTTTGTTAAAGCTTCAAGTATTACCTGAGAGCAACAGCGGCCAGTCTAGAAGTGCCTGCACATGCTGCAACCAATTCATTAGCTGCTCCGTTGCCCCTAAATATTAAACCTTCTTAACGTGTAAAGAAATAAAAATAAACATTCTCATTATCAGTGAGTAGGATGTTAGTAGCGATTTCACTATCAACAGGCTAATAACTCTACTAACATAAAATATCAAGACAGGGTACTGGGATGTGAATAAATATATCAGAATGACAACTGGTTATTTAGGACATGTTTAAGATATATCATCTAGCCAATGTTAGTCCCAAATGCCAGATTGTAACTCCATCTTGGAAAGTCAATAGTTTAACCGACACCAGATTTATTGAGGCGGTAGCCGTATAGAGAATAGTCCTTCCATGTCCATAAATGTGGAGCCGATTGCCGGGTCTTCTGCCAGAACGGAGATGGGACAATGTCATCTACTGCAGTTCGCTGTATGTTCTTATGCCGTCTCCTCTGTGAGATAAGAGCTGCAAGATTCATACGGGCAAGTGAACTTGACTGCTTGTCATATGAATAACTTGGAGCTGCTCTTACAGCCCTGCTCTCCGCTAACAGGCTGGATGCACTAAATTCCCCTGAGGGCTGTGCTGTCGTTTGGTAGCGGAGATCTTCCGGCGGCGTCTGAGCTTGCTGTTCGGTCACCTCAATCTCAACCAAATCAGCGCCTTCTTGTTTGGGTTCTTGTTTCAGATCTAGTTGTATCTGTGGACGCGGTCCACAATGCGATGTCTTCACCCCTGACTCAAACAGGGCACAAAGGTCTCTCTCCAGCGCTGCAAAGCGATCTATCAGCAGCTGTGTCACTGTCGTCTCCCATGGACCCAGGCAATTCATGCTAGTATCGAAGCAACTCCAGGTCAGCTCGAGCCGTCCCCACAACAATAGCGAAATCAATTACTAGCCACAAGTGGGTTATAGCTTAAAGGTTTGAGGTATCAAAACGTCTCTATGCACTATCAATGTAGTTCTTCAGCGCAAATGGCTGATTAGTCTGACTTGTAGATCAGGAAAGTGGAGGGATAGATGAAGGTCTAGGCCTTTGTCAGGCCTCCGCTGCGTACCTTCTCTATTTCTGTTTGCTAGGCTGTAATTTTCAGATAGAAAGTACTCAAAGTAACTCCACAGATGTAAAGGAGCTTCAGATCCTCAGATACAAGCTTAGTGTGTAGAACAAAGGAGGGATAAACAACGGCTTTAACAACTCCTCAATCAGCCAAAATTAGCAAGCAGCCATCTTGGTCGCTGGTCGGACACGCCCCCCATAAAATCATATTCTTAATATGTAATATGATCGGTAGCATCTACCGTGTATATATTCTGAATAGTAATTGATTGACCCATCAAGCTTCAAATTTTTCCATTTAAGATTACAAAGGCAATCACCAAAATATATAGGTAAATCAGTGTTTACATGGTTTCAAAGGCTAGGTGAAGTGGCCATTTAGATTTGATCATATTACACACTTTTATAAACTTTCATATTTACATCTATTATTTAATTTGCTTAATTTTCTTGATATACTTTGCTGAAAGGTTTATCTTTGCAAGATCGTAAGTAGCAGAGAACCTAGTTTTGAGATGTTCATTGTTGGTTGCATATATATATTGGTTGTTATTGTCTCATCCATGTGTTCATTTAGAAACCATTAGTGAATTGATGCACCTTTAACAAATGATACCAAGATTATTAAACAAATGAGATAATCGATGTAAATTATGAAGTTGATGGAAATAGTATCCTCTCTGTGAATCCTGAACTTAATTATTTGTATTTCATGTCCCTTTAAGTGATGCTGACCACAATTCTTAATTTATAGACATGCATTTCTAATGTATTTATTTTCTTTTGACATCAACATACACATGTAATATTTTTATAACAGACTATTAGTTGAATGTTGACAGCACATCTATTACAATTTCACTTACATCTTATTGTAGTAGTATAATACAAGAAATCACTGTGTGTAATGCACATATTTTAGATGATTAATATATTTCTATTATTATTGATTATATTTAATTATCCAACAATATATTGCTATAGGTAGGCTGACCATATTTCCGCTTTAATAAGTGACACATATGATAAATACACGTGTCATTATTCTTATTCCAAAAAAATCTTTAAACAGCTATGAAAACATCCCTGATATGTATTTCTCATATGTCCCTTTTTAAAGCGTAAAGATGGACACCAGAGCTATAGGTAACATATAATGTATAACCAATACACATTTTCATAATGTATCTCACAGCATTCTTTCTCAGTTAAAGGGACATGAAACACAATAATGTATTTTATCATTTAGGTATAACATACTATTTTAAACAAATTTAAAATTGACTTCAATTCTCAAATTTGCTTCAGTCACTTAGTATCATTTTTTAAGGAGCAGCAGTGCACTACTGGTTTCTAACTGAACACATAGGTGAACCAATGACAATCGGTATATATATGCAGCCACCAATCAGCAGTTAGAACATAGGTTATTTGCTGCTCTTGAGATTACCTCGAAACACATTTCATCAAAAGATAACAAGAGAAAAAAGCAAATTTAAATATAATTACATTTTAAAGGTTGTTAAAATTGCAATCTCTTACATAATCGTGAAACATAAAATGTGGGTTTCATGTCCATTTAAACCCTGCTGCTTCATAAATAGTTCATAATCTTCCTATTCTAATGAAATATATACTTATTACCAACAATGAATTATATTTTATATATCACAGTATTATGTTATCTAGCGTTACATTATGTGAAGCTGTGCATTATATAAACAAACACACTTCATAGATAACAATATAGCACAAACTAGTTTTTAAATAGAAATACATTTCTTATTGACATGCAAAGCTGTAAAATGCGTACTTTGATTGGATTATGTTTTTATGCGATCTCAGATGCGCCATGTTGCTTAAGACGTCACATGCAAAGCTGTAAAATGCGTCCTTTGATTGGATTACGTTTTTATGCACCCGCGGATGCACCATGTTGCTTAAGACGTCGCATGCCAAGGTGTTAAATCCGTCTGATTGGATTACGTTCTCCCGCAATATTTGATTTTCCATGTAACCCACGTTTGCAAATGAGAACAAAAGTTTAAAACCATGACTTTCTTGGATTATGGATTGTGTCAATCATGTACATTGTTGAACCATAGCTGATAAAGAACACAAAAGTATCTTTTGATGGCTGTCTCATTGAAGAAACAAATGAAGGCAATGGCCTCTAGTTATCAAGCCATCAACCTCAAATACGATGGAATTACGCAGCGTATTTGTGGTGAGGCTGATTCGCCTAAGTTATCAAGCCCTACTGCCCGGCAAAAGTAGAATATAGTGACGTAAGCTTCGATCCGCCGTACTCAGTCCGACACAGATCGATTCTTACGTCACTCCAGATGTTCCGAACGCAAGTTCGGCACAATCTGACTACTTTTGGAAGTTATCAAATGACTAGCAGGTACGCTCGGCACTTTTCCGGCCCAGCGTACCTGGTTTGCGGCGGATCCCATAGGAATCAATGGGAGTCTGACCATAGCGAAAGTTCATGTTCGCTGCTGCCCGACATCCCATTGATTCCTATGGGAGCTGTCTACACCTAACACCCTAACATGTACCCTGAGTCTAAACACCCCTAATCTGCCCCCCCTACACCGCCGCCACCTATATTAAACATGTTAACCCCTAAACCGCCGCTCCCGGAGCCCACCGCCACTCTAATAAACTTATTAACCCCTAAACCGCCGCTCCCGGAGCCCACTGCCACTCTAATAAACTTATTAACCCCTAAACCGCTGCTCCCGGAGCCCACCGCCACTCTAATAAACTTATTAACCCTTAAACCGCCGCTCCCGAAGCCCACCGCCACTCTAATACACGTATTAACCCCTAAACCGCTGCTCCCGGAGCCCACCGCTACTCTAATAAACTTATTAGCCCCTAAACCGCCGCTCCCGGACCCCGCCGCAACTATAATAAATATGTTAACCCCTAAACCACCGCTCCCGGACCCCGCCGCAACTATAATAAATATGTTAACCCCTAAACCGCCGCTCCCGGACCCCGCTGCCACCTATATTAAACTTATTAACCCCTAATCTGCCCCCCTACACCGTCACCACCTATAATAAATGTATTAACCCCTATCCTGCCCCCCCTATACCGCCGCCATCTATATTAAACTAATTAACCCCTAAACCTAAGTCTAACACCTAATACCCCCCTAACTTAAATATTATTTTAAAAAATCTAAATAAAAATTACTCTTATTAACTAAATTAATCCTATTTAAAACTAAATACTTACCTATAAATTAAACCCTAATATAGCTACAATATAAATAATAATTATATTGTAGCTATTTAAGGATTTATTTTTATTTTACAGGCAAATTTAAATTTATTTTAAATAGGTACAATAGCTATTAAATAGTTATTAACTATTTAATAGCTACCTAGATAAAATTAAGACAAATTTACCTGTAAAATAAAAAACTAACCTAAGTTACAATTACACCTAACACTACACTATCATTAAATAAATTATTCCTATTTAAAACTAAATACTTACCTGTAAAATAAACCATAAGATAGCTACAATGTAATTATTAATTACATTGTAGCTATCTTAGGATTTATATTTATTTTACAGGCAACTTTGTATTTATTTTAACTAGGTACAATAGTTATTAAATAGTTATTAACTATTTAATAACCACCTAGCTAAAATAAATCCAAAATTACCTGTAAAATAAATCCTAACCTAAGTTACAATTACACCTAACACTACACTATCATTAAATAAATTAAATTAATTAACTACAAGTAGATACAATTAAATACAATTAAATAAACTAACTAAAGTACAAAAAAAAGAAACACTAAATTACAGAAAATAAAAAAAGATTACAAGAATTTTAAACTAATTACAGCTAATCTAAGCCCCCTAATAAAATAAATAATAAAAGTCCCTACCCTATACTACATTACAAAGTAACCAGCTCTTTTACCAGCCCTTAAAAGGACTTTTTGCGGGGCATGTCCCAAAGTAATCAGCTCTTTTGCCTGTAAAAAAAAATACAACCCCAACAACATTAAAACCCACCACCCACATACCCCTACTCTAACCCACCCAAACCCCCCTTAAATAAACTTAACACTACCCCCCTGAAGATCTCACTACCTTGAGTCGTGTTCACCCAGCCCGGCCAAAGTCTTCATCCAAGGGGCGCTGAAGAGGTCTTCCATATGATAGAAGTCTTCATCCAGGCTGCGTCTTCAATCTTCATCCATCTGGAGCGGAGCGGAGCCATCTTCAAAGCAGCCGACGCAGAGCCATCCTTCTTTACCGACGCCTACTCGCCGAATGAATATTCCTTTAAGTGACGTCATCCAAGATGGCGTCCCTCGAATTCCGATTGGCTGATAGGATTCTATCAGCCAGTCGGAATTAAGGTAGGAAAAATCTTATTGGCTGATTCCATAGAAGCCTATTAAATACAGAGTGTGCTCCACAAGTGTAAGAAGACCACATCATCGCATACCTATCCTTTACACATTAAATAAATAAAAATATATACAAAATGACTTCCTCTTCCTTCCCCTCTTCCCACGAGACTGGGGCTCTGGGGGGGAACTGCCCCCTCCGATGAGTTCTCATAGGAGATGTTTGGGGAAGGGGGGGAGGAGGAGTACTGTGAGTGGTTAAGGGATCACCAGGCTGAGGAGGAGATTGAGGCAGAGGAGAAGATGGAGGAGGCCCAGGAGCAGATGGTGCAGGAGCAGATGGTGCAAGAGCAGATGGTGCGTTTGGCACCTCCCGGAAGACCTGCAACATATTCTTAAAAATATTCACAATATCTCTTTGTCCTTCACGAATTTCATTCAGTACTCCTGTCAGGTACACTTTGCATTCTGCCTGTTCCCTCCGTGAGGCACGCATCTCCTCAAGCAAATCATTCAAGATCTGCACCTCTGGTATCTCTGGGAGGATGTTCTCCTGAAGAGCTGATGCATGGCGGGCTGCTGGTGCACGGAGGGCTGCTGCAGGGAACTCTTCTGCAGCGGGGGCTTCTTCAGGGGGGGATAGTGCAGGGATATCTTCCAGGTCTCCCCAAGGTGGCGAGTCTTCTGCACCCCTCTCATGTCTGGGTGAAGGAGGAGCCTGTATGTGCTGTGCTTCCTCCTCCCCGGCCTCAGACTCTGTATATTTGAAAAAGAAAGAAATTGAGATATTAGCACATTTCCAAATAAAGATGTAAATGTTCGATTTGAAAGTGTATTAACGAGGCTGCCTTTGTAATTCTATTGTAAGCAAAAGCAATCAATACGATTTCAGCATTTGCAAACCCGTCTTTCTGATATCTATATGGTCAATCTGTTTTTCTTAAATCTGTTTAAATGCACACCTAATCTGTAGACTAGATACTAATGTGATGGCTTTTCTTGAAATGCAACTTTCACAAGGTAATTGTGAAAGTGTTTACGTAATAATGTATAAAAAAGCGTAATTGGGTTAGTCAAATCCTTAAATAATTTTTGCACATGAATGGGTTATGAGGTGGATGTAAAGAGATTAGTAAATGAGCTTACCGGCAGATGAGAGGGGCAGGTTCCCGGTATCAACTCCTCCGATACCGACTATGGCCACCTCAGAGATGTTGGGACGTAGCATTTCCTCCCAGCGGGAATACTCAAAAATTATTTCCGGACCGCCACCGGTACCTGCTAGGTATTCCCTCTCCCTTGTGAGCTTTCTTTTCAGTTCAGCTCTGCAGTCCCAGTAACGGTGCTGAATAGACTTCACATCCCTGTTATAGACCCCCACTGCATTTACGGCATCCCTGATCTCGTTCCATCACTTCCTCTTTTCCAAAGGGGTGGCCCTCGGCCCCTGCAGCCTCCTAGCCCTCTCCATATAAGCCTCTATAAGGGCCTACATCTCATCCATAGTATATCTCTCCTCTCTCTGCCTGGGCTTCCCATGCGATGTGAGCCTCTGTTCCCCGGACTGTGAAGCTCCATGTCTACGCTGAAGACCACTGGGCCCCGCCACTTGTGAATCTTCAACAATGTGGCCAGGTCCATCCACCCCTTCCTCTACCCCTTACTCTCCAGTTCCTCTCCCCCTTCCGCTCATCCCTAAACTCAGCCCTAGCCTCCTGCCTAGTGAGCTCTAATAGCTGCGGGCTAATCCCCCCCCCCCCCCGACATACTCAAAAAAAATGTGAAGGTGCCCAAATGAAAGGGGGTCAAAATAATGAACAAAAAGTAAAAAGTGCTGAAAGTGTGAATGGGATATAAATAAAAGAGGGTAAGGGGTATTAAACAGACAAACGTATATGGTGAAAACAAAGAAAATGAGTATATGTAACCAATAAGTTTTTTTAAGAAAACAAAAACCTATGGGATGAAAGGGAATGGGGTATGGGCTTAAAAGGAATGGGGTATGGAATGAGAGGTAATGGGTTATGGAGTGTATGTAGTGTTAGTGATAAGTGTATGTATGCATTGAATGTGTTTGTGTGTAAATGTGTTTATATAATGAATGTAGGCACAAAACCCTCGCACACTCAACCAAACAAACTCTCGCTCACTAACTCACTCTCTCACTAACTCACACTAACTCACTCTCTCACACTAACTCACTCTCTCACACTAACTCTCTCATACTAACTGTCACACTAACTGTCACTAAATCACACTAAATCTCTCTACTTTCAAATCTCTCCAAACCCTCCAACGCCTAGACCTGCACCTCCAACGCCTAGACCTGCACCTAACTTGAAAAAGCAATACAGTCAAAGAAGCCATGCTTAGAGCGTGCTTATATACCCTATGTAAATGTTTAATGATGTACCGGTTTGCAAAGTAAAGGAGGTTCGGCTGTGCTTTCTTAGTAATTATTATGTGTGCAATGTGGAGTAGTTTTTTGAATTTGCGCATGCTCATATTGAGTTTGTATTTGTGTAATGTGTATAATGCGATGATGTCATAGTGAACGTTTTGTATAACATTCTCCAAAAGTAGCATCTGTAAATGCTGATTTGTGATGGTCTCGTATTTGTCAAGTGCTGTGAATGTTTATTTATACTAATGTTCCATAATCTGCAATGCGAATGTTTTGTTTGTGTATCAGTGTGCAATTCTTTTTTCATGTTGTTTTGTTCCGTGTTGCATGATCTCAACGTATTTAGCGATTCCTCGTTTAGTGTAAATGTTGGGCTTTATTTTTTGCTTACGATTGTGAATGTTGAATGCGTATGTGCTATGTTGCGTGAGCGATTGTTGTTTGTACATTTGAGCTGTTTTTGTTGTGCATTATTTCGTATACGTAATATGACAGAGCAGTGTATATTTCTCGCGAGATCGAGTGTTAGATGAATAATCTGTGATTATTTCATTTAGCATTGATCTCTATGGGAGAATCTTTAACACACCCGTGATTACGCTAATTAAATAAATGCAGTACTCATGTTACCGCGACGCATTACAAGGTTACAATGTTTTCACACTCGTAATACCGACGTTATAAAAGATACGCAATGGAAATAACGTACACAATATTAGCGAGCAGCCATAACGCAAAACTCGTAATCTGGCTGATAGTCAGGAAAGATTTTGCTACTGGAAAAATGGGTTTGAGTAGAAATAGGAATTGATTAACCCCGAGACTGAGCATTTACAGATGTGGGGGAAAGCCATGCAAGTGCTGTAATTATGCACATGAGGGTGATACATTTGTGTCATCACAGACAGGAAAGGTATTTAACATTAGACAACATATCAACTGTAATTCCACTTATATGGTATATTTGATAACATGTAAATTTAGCAATTTTACATGCGTGGGACTCACTTCAAGGATGTTCAAAGATAGAGTAAGGGAACATCTTCTGTTGCTGGAAGCTGAAATACCTAGAACCCCCGTAGACAAGCATTTTTTCGAACATAATTCACATTTAGATGCCTTCAGTTTTCAGGGTGTTGAACTAGTGAGTGTAGGCTGTAGAGGAGGGGATAGATTTCAAGCTCTGTGTAGAAAAGAGGTGTTTTGGATATATACACTCCAAACAGGGTCACCTACAGGAATCAATTAAATTAGTTACGCAAAGGGGCAACAAGGATTAGTTGTTTAACAATGGTCATCTGTCAATCAATTAGACAATACGACAGGCGGGAGAGCTGCGCTTATCGGAGGGGGTAAAAAGGTAAAAAATTCAGAAAATAAATAAATATTAAAAATTTCATGAATTAAACTTTGCCTCCTTTTTAAAGTCTATACAATGCTGTGAACTGTCCACCTCTTTTTCTAATGTTTTTAGGTATTTATGTTGGCTAAGGATTTTCACAGTGTTTTTGGTAAATACTGTTGATGCTGTGTTAGCACTTGTTCTTTACTAGGTATATACTTAACAAGGAGTTTACCTTATTTTAATATAGCAATTATCTTTTATATGAGTGGTAATTTTGGCCCCTATAGTGTATATGACGGCGGCAGTGTTTACCAGATGGACTGATGTCTAATACGAATGTATGTCATTAGTACCCTTGTAAGTAGATCTACGATCTAACCCTGCTATGAATGTCTGTGTATTAACATTGATTACAATTTATTTACAACAAATTGTTTAAGTTTGCGATCTATTTGTAACAATATTTATGCACTTCAAATATGTATTTAGGATTTCATGATATGAATCAGCTTTATATCCTTTTTATATATGTCTATATGTATGTCACTTGTTTGATGAAAAATTGGAGGTTTACGGGGGCATTATTAAAATAACGAGTCTGATTGGCTTGATGAGTCATCTCTGCTGTGAATTTATATGTGTTAGATACACCTGTTCTGCAGCTCTGAGGAAGTGCCCTAGAGGCAGGAAACATGTCAGCTGTGCTGCTGTGTTCTTTATGTTCTTACTTATGTTTTCTCAATAAAATGGACTCTTAACTAACTATCGTTCCTTCCTACTTTGAAATTGTGTCGCCTGAGTATGCTGTTTTGTTCTGTTTGATTAACTTGGATCTGATTCAGGGGTTTGTGGAGAACCCTCCAGCATCTCAGCGTTTGAAATTGTGACCGTTACCTGCAATAGCGGTTGAACAGAGTGATTGACGTATCCACCCCAGAACTGCGAGAATACCGCTACAATTTGTAGTTGTTTACATTGTATATACTCTAAGATCAACGGATCCTTGGGCTGCTGGAATATTCAATTGTGAACAAACAGGCTGTGAGCGTGAGCCTGTTAGAGCTGGCTTAAGAAGTGATATGAGTCTGAACTCTGTGTACACTTTGGGTCAGGGATATTACAATTATTGCACCTAAATTGAAATACTCATTGGAGATATTTGGGGTTTCTATGTGATAACATATACACTACAAGGTGACAAAGTCTTTTTATATGCGCTAACACTTTTGCAGACTGTGAATATGAATATATACATAAATATTTATGTGCTAATATATGTATATACACATATTAACACATATTAACACATAAATATATAGGGCTCCATGTACGAAGCAGCGAAAGCTGCTCCAGAGCCTTTGTGGGGCAGGTTCGCATATGCGAGCCTGCTTCCCGCAATGTAAGAAGCAGTGGTCATTAGACCACTGCTTTCTACACCCTACGCCACCTCTTAGGTGGCGAAGCAAAATCACAGAGAGCACGCTCGCTTTCTGTGATTGACAGCCCCTTCAGTCGCATGATTGGTCGCGCGATTGCAGGGGCGGGCATTACACACTCCGATGAGTGTGTAATGATACATACGGGCAAGCGGATCAATAGATCCGCTGCCTGTGTGTAGCGGAGGCGGGCGGACAGCTTCGTGAGTTAAGAAGCTGTCCGCCCGCCTCTTAGTACATGGCGCCCATAATGTAATACATATATATTTACATTGCGGTCTATTGGAACACACAGTTCCTATAGAGCACAATGTAAAGGCACTTTCAGTGCTGTTTTTTTCCCCAACAACCTACTCCCACCAACTATAAAGCCACAACACTTCTTAGTGCAGTTTTAAAAAAAAATCCTACATTTTTTTTTTAATAAAAAACTACAATGCCCACTATTTTGAGGGCATTTGGGGGAAAACAATCATACAGCCAATAGAACAGCCAATAGAATGAGAGCTGCTCAAATCCTATTGGCTGATTGGAACAGCCAATAGGATTTTAGCAGCTCTAATCCTATTGGCTGATTGAAATCCTTCAGCCAATAGGAATGCAAGGGACGCCATCTTGGATGACGTCACTTGCATTGAAGTTCCAGTTTACGGCGGCGACCGTATGAAGAGGATGCTCCACGCAGGATGTCTTAAGGATGGACCCGCTCCATGCCGGATGGATGAAGATAGAAGATGACGCTTGGATGAGGACTTCGCCGGCTGGATGAAGATCGAAGAGGCCGCCTGGATGAAGACTTCTTGCCAGCTGGATGGATCCTTTAAGCGGAACTTCAATAACTGTAAGTGGATCGTCGATCGGGGTTAGTGTTAGGTTTATTTAAGGGTTTTTTGGGTGGGTTTTATTTTTAGATTAGGGTCAGTGCATGTAAAAGAGCTAAATGCCCTTTTAAGGGCAATGCCCATACAAATGCCCTTTTCAGGGCAATGGGGATCTTAGGTTTTTTTAGATAGTTATTTTATTTGGAGGGGGGGTTGGTTGGTTGGTTGGGTGGTGGGTTAGTTAATTAGTTAATTTAATTGGTAGTTTAATTTAATTGTAGTATAATAGTTAGGGTAGGTTAATTGATAGTTTAATATAGTTTATTTTAATTCTAGAGGTAAGTTTAAATTTATTTGAAGATAGGGATGTTGTAATTTTAATTTAAAGTTAGCGGGTTGTTAGGTTTAGGGGTTACTAGCTTAATTTTTTTTTGGCGATGTGGGGGGCTGATGGTTTAGGGGTTAATAGGTTTAGTTAGTGGTAGTGATGTGGGAGGCCAGAGGTTTAGGGGTTAATACGTTTATTTAGGTTGCGGCGGGGTCGGGGAGCGAAGGGATAGGGGTTAAACATTTTAGTATAGTGGCGGCGTTTAGTGACAGGGTATAAATAAAGTTTGGAAAAAGCCGAATAGAGGCGAGATCGATGACTGCTAGTTGACAACAGTCCGATGCTCATCGCCCCGTACTTGGTGCGCATCTTTTTGTCGGCTTTTTTCATAACTAAGGAGAGCATATTGAGAAATGCGGCCATGATGTTAGGCGAGCATATTGGTTCCCGGCGAATACAACAAAGTTGAGGCTTTGATAAATATCCCCCTATGTCCCGTAGAGATTTCTTTCTTATTTTAGACTTCCAAAGCCCAAGAGTCTCAGACGCCACCATAGACACTGCAGGGAAAGAAGAAGTACCGCAACCTTGGCTTCAGCTGAAATATCCGGAGGCCCTGAAGGGCTGTAAAGCAGTGCCTACCCCTGGAGCACCGTAGCCTGTAACGGAGGATCAATCCGTGAAGATACAAAACTGGAAGCGGTTAGGCAGGTACTACTCCAAACATCTAAGGTAAAAAAAGCACTTTATTTGAAAATCTTAAAAGAATTTAACAGACATGGCAGCTAGAGAGCAGAACGTCTGACATGTTTCGCACCTCACAGGTGCTTACCCATAGACTGAAATCTGATTCTCAATCCCACATGTTTATAGGCTGAGGCAGCAATTAAATTAACCATCTCAGACCCACAAACACAAAAAAAGGAATAAAAACAATCTCAAAATTGACATTGAAATATAGTTGTAGAAAAATATATGATAAATAACAGAATTAGTAACATCGGCATAGACCAAAGATTCTACCAAGTATAAATTGCATATTCAAATGTAAAATAGTGAAATTTAACAATGTTATACAATATTGTAAAGCAGACAAAATATATAGAAATATGCAGTACTAACCAAAAAAGATATACATTGTTGCTATGAACATATGAGTGATAGAATTAATTATCTATAAAATAATTTATATCACACTCCCTATTCATTCCTAAAGGGGTGCGTGTATTTAATTTCAGTATCCAATAAAGCTCTTTTTTTCCAAGATCTTATCTCTATTACCTCCTCTTAAAGGGACATTGGCTAAGTCAATAACCTGAAATTACAGTTTTGCTATATATTACAGTATATCAAAATTACAGTTTTGCTATATAACACACCCCAGAACTTAAGTATGCTACTTCTTGGTTAAATAAAAAAGGCACCTTTAAATGTGGAGCACGTATGTGCTTGGCATGTCATAGTGTTTTACAAGAGGATCATTTTGTGTGTCAGAATGACAAGAAAACATATCCAATAGATTTCTATGCAAATTGTGGCTCTAAATATGCGGTTTATTTGTTGACCTGTAACCTTTGTATTTTTCAGTATGTGGGTAAAACTACCCGTCCATTAGGACACGATTTAACGAACATGTCTGTGATGTAAAAAATTACAGCTCAGATTCTTCGGTTGCAGATCACTTTAATATCATACATTTAAATAATATAGCAAAACTGTAATTTCAGGTTATTGACTTAGCCAATGTCCCTTTAAGAGGAGGTAATAGAGATAAGATCTTGGGAAAAAAAAGAGCTTTATTGGATACTGAAATTAAATACACGCACCCCTTTAGGAATGAATAGGGAGTGTGATATAAATTATTTTATAGATAATTAATTCTATCACTCATATGTTCATAGCAACAATGTATATCTTTTTTGGTTAGTACTGCATATTTCTATATATTTTGTCTGCTTTACAATATTGTATAACATTGTTAAATTTCACTATTTTACATTTGAATATGCAATTTATACTTGGTAGAATCTTTGGTCTATGCCGATGTTACTAATTCTGTTATTTATCATATATTTTTCTACAACTATATTTCAATGTCAATTTTGAGATTGTTTTTATTCCTTTTTTTTGTGTTTGTGGGTCTGAGATGGTTAATTTAATTGCTGCCTCAGCCTATAAACATGTGAGATTGAGACTCAGATTTCAGTCTATGAGTAAGCACATGTGAGGTGCGAAACATGTCAGACGTTTTGCTCTCTAGCTGCCATGTCTGTTAAATTCTTTTAAGATTTTCAAATAAAGTGCTTTTTTTACCTTAGATGTTTGGAGTAGTACCTGCCTAACCGCTTCCAGTTTTGCCACCATAGACACCCCCACTATATCGGATCACGCACCAATAATTCTTAAATTGACATTAGGTAAGATACAAAAGACATGAAACCACTGGTCATTCCCTAAATACCTATATCAAGACATACATCTCAAAATGCATTTAATAGAAGAATGACTAGCATATAAGTCCTTAAACAACAACACACAAATGACCGGTACTCCATTGGGAGGCGGGTAAAGCCATCCTCAGGGGGTTGATCACCTCCTATGTCATCACACTGAAAAAGAAAATCAGAGAGGAGTTAGCGCTGAGACAATTAATCAAATATTTAAAGAATACTATACGCAACTATATAAATAGCGGGGTGTGGAAGAGGGGGAAAAAGTAACATTTTGGAACAGTTTAAAACTCCCTACCCTAACGGAAGATCAATTACATATCATTAACTCACCCATAACCATGGCAGAGATAACTAAAACAATTGGGGACAATTGGACTACCAAGTGAATTTTATAAAATAATTAAGTCTGAAGTGGCTGAGACCCTCTCAACACTATTCAATGGAATTATGAAGAGCACGGCCAAAATGTCACAAAGCTTCACAGAGGCAAACTAGTCTAATCCCCAAACCGACCTACTTTACCCAGCATCTTACAGACCTATATCCCTAAGGAATTCGGACTACAAACTATTCACAAAAATTCTTGCTAACAGATTAGCCACAGTTTTACCTTACCTAATACATAAAAACCAGGCAGGCTTTGTTAAAAATAGAAACATGGTCACAAACATAAGAACATTGCAATACATATTGACCCACTACTGGAACCAACAAGACCCTAGAGAGGAGAAAACCACACATAGCGCGTGTGCTTTGCTGGTCGATGCGGAAAAGGCCTTTGAAAAGGTACTTTGGGAATATCTTTTTCTAACACGTCAAAATTTCGGGATTAGAGGGCACTTTGCAACAACGATCCAAACATTATATACATCCCCACAAGCTGCAGTATTAGTAAATGGAACCCCATCCCAACCTTTCACCCTTGAAAGAGGCACGAGGCAGGGCTGCCCGCTTTCCATATTATTAGATGGAAATGATCAAACCATTCAGACATTCCTACAACTGCAAACAAAGTACAACATACAAAGCAATCATCACTATGCATACCTACAAGCAAAACACTACATAACAGAACTGCTGCACTCTAAAAAAAACTTCCAGCAACAGATAGCAGTCTCAATCTTTTGATTAACATATTCACGCAGGGCAGTAAATCAATTTCACCAATATACAAATCTTTGGTAGTCATAGACAATGCAAACACATTATAACATATAGGAGAAAAATTGACCCATATCTTAGGCAAGGACATAACCACTACTTTGATACAACAAAGCATATTGAAAATGTGGAAAGCAACACTCTCAGCCAGTATAAGAGAGACACATACTAAAATACTTGGAACAGCATACATAACACCTAAACTGTACAAAGCCTGGGAACCTAACCATGAGGGGAAATGCCCAAAATGCACCCATCCAGTGGCAGACCTACTACACATGCTCTGGTCCTGTCCTAGACTGTATAAATATTGGGGAATGCTGACAAGGTGGGTGAACTCCATAATTGACAGAAACATAACCCTCACATCTCAGGAAATAATATTTCTTGATATTCAAAACCTGCCATCAAAAACTTCACTGTTTGTACACAATATAATACTCCAGGCCAGGAACGCTATTTTGCAGCATTGGCTGAGTGATAAAGCTCCAACACTTGCACAACTCAAACACAAAATACTTCAACAGCTGCTATTTGAGCAAACAGACACACAGGGAGATCTTCAAGGAAGGACAGGACATTTTATGAAAATAATGAGAATGCTATATCTTAAACCTTAAAGAGGCACAACAGTCCCAAATAATTTACCCAATAAGGAACTCAGAATATATACTTAATGCCCAACTAATAGGTGAATGACAATTAGATTTAAATAGACAGACCACATAAATTGCAATACTCATATCAGAACAGTCAAAAGGTAACTACATTGCACTCTAGGGCAAACATTTTCAATTGTATTCCTATTTATGTTATACTATATGTTTTGTTTATATATATAAATTGAAAAACTGAAGACATACATAGACAGATAGTGAAATGGATTGTTAACCAGTGATCACTGTACCATATGTTGAATGTTAAATGTACATGATATGTTCATGATATGTTCAATGGCGTCACTAGGGTTGGTGTCACCCGGTGCGGTAAGTCATGGTGTCACCCCCCCCCCAGAAAGCAGACACACACAAAAACACAGGCAAACACATATACAAACACTCAGACACACTTAAAAACATACTCAGATGCACACACAAACACTTGGAAACACACTCAGACACACACACAAAAACACACACACAAAAACACTGAGACACACAAAAACTGAGACACACACATACAAAATATGTAAACTGCACTGCATTAATTATGAAGCTCATGCCTAGAGCTGCTCCCTGGCTCAGCAGAACATCAAATGAAAGATAAACAGAGCACTCTAAAATAAATCACTGAAGAAAAGGTTTAGGCGCACAAACTATGAAAATTCTGCTCTCTGACTCTGTTCCAAGTCTGTCAGTGCACAGCCCTGGGCCGCATGTCACTGAGCAGTGAGCACAGATAGGCAGGCAGGTTTAGGCTAGCAGTGCAACTTTGCAAGCCCCACGGCACACCCACAACATTCATAGTGAAATTGGGCAGGGGAGGAGCAAAGTACAAACAAGCAAAAGCAGCCGGGAAAACTATTTGTTGAAATTGCAGCACTGGCTCAAGGGGCAAAAAAATTGTGTGTCTACAACTTCCCCAGTCCCACTAATGTTCACAAATGCCAGACTCTAATAAAATAATCTATGCATCTCAACATTGTATTTCTTAGAATTTCAATAAAATTAAAAAAAAAAAAAAAAAATTTTTTTTTTGTGTGTCACCCCCTGGAGGGTGTCACCCGGGTGCGGCCCGCCCCCCCGCCCCCCCCTAGTGACGCCACTGGATATGTTCTTCATATAAATAAATATATATATAAAAAGAATCATTTGCTTATTAAACATTTAGGGCTAGATTACATGTAGAGCTTTAATTATTGCTCCTGCGAGCATTGGGTTGCGCTTGTATTATAAGTTGAAAGTAAACTGTTTTTACTTGCATGCCAACCTAACGAGTGTAAGAAGCCAAACTTGGAATATCTTGTGTGTGTTCCCGTAAGGGAAACTTACAAAAACCTGGAACTCACTAGCAAGCACACAGTAATATTTAAAAGCAAAAATTGGAGATTCAGTTGCATTTGGCGCCAAAGGTATAAATCCAGGACCTCGTCAAGGTCTCTTCCCTCCTGGTTCCCTAACCATGCAGCTACACAATGCATACTTTCAAACAAACTTAGAACCAACACCAGAGTGTCACAGGGCTTTGTAATTTCCCTTAAGTAAATACAAAACACAGAAACAGATCGCACCCTCAGAATGGACAAGGTGCACATCCAAAGTCACTGTGAACCCTACATCCCTGAATACTTACAGACAGCTGCACAGTTCCCAATAACCCAGGCAGTTAACCCCTGAGCAGCCTGTGTGACAGGTCCAAATGGAAACTTACAAAAATTACTAATACAGCACACAAAAAACCTGACACTCACAAGCAAGCACACAGTAATATTTAAAAGCAAAAATGGGAGAGTCAGTTGCATTTGGGGCCAAAGGTATAAGCCCAGCACCTTGTCAAGGTCTCTCCCCTGCTGGGTCCTTAACCAAGCAGTTACAGAATGCATACTTTCAAACAAACTGAAAGCCAACACCAGGGTGTCACAGGCCTTGGTAATTTCCATTAAGTAAATACAAAACACGGACATGGACTCCCCTCTTAGGCTGGACAGGGTAGACATGAATATATATATATATATATATATATACATACAGTATATATATATATATATATATATATATATATATATATATATATATATATATATATATATATACAATAATAACCAGTAATAATTTGTGCTAGCAATATTTTTGACAATTGAAAGTATATTGCAAAAATGTTTCTATTTAAAAATGAAATGCACCCAATGTTTCTATCCCTTTCAAAATATTTAATTTATTTTTCTAGTAGAAATATTTTCAATTTTATGTTTTAAGAAACATGCTTGCTTTCTAATTATTTTATTTGCCAGTTAAAATTAGTTTCAGCCGTTGTATAATTCAACAAACCAATTCATGATTATGATTATTGGCAAAAATTACCAAAAGAGAAATACTGTAGACATAAACCTACCATGTATGTAAAAAGTCAAACACTTTGCCAAACAGTGGGCAAAAACAAATAACAGAAGTTGTATCATTATGGATTATTATTTTAGTATTGTAGCTAAAAAGTATAAACTAGATATCAGTTCAAACAGATAGGATGCCAAGGGTGTTTCTAAAAATTTAAATTTCTTTGTGCGTATGTTCTTTAAAGTTAAGGGAATAATGAAAGGATACAACATAAAAAATGAAAGCCAAAAGTCTGAGGACCACCAAGTTGGTTCATTCCCTAAAATATACTCCATGAAATGTCAGACATGTTTTTTTGTTTTTTGTTTTTTGGGGGGGGGGGGTTCATAATTTTTTTATTGAGGTTTCAAAAAAAAATACAGAAAGTGTCTGGTTAGACACGAACAAAACAAGGTTAATGGGGTCTAGTAATCTATACAGGATTTGTTGTCTTATACATTATAACAATTAAACTTGAGGCCAGGTTAACAGAATAAAACGGTGTCTAAACAGGCACCAAAAATACCATTTGGAAGGTATTGGCTTATACAGTGCTGAATCGTGTTTTCTAGGGTGCATGGTATGTATATCTATTACAACCTCATTCCCACTTTTTACAAAAAATGCTGATGTCCCCTTGTGTTATCCTGTTCTAATAAAAGTGGATAGCTAAACATAATTATTCTAAACAGAGAGCAGGATTCCCCCCTCCCCAAGAGGAAGGTAAAAAAAAAAGAAAGAATTTTTTTAACCAAATACCTAATAATACTATTTCTGAATTCCTAAAAGGATAAATCAAGTAATCTATTTCTCTGGGGGGGAATATCTTAATAAATGTCGACCATTTTTTAAATAATAGGATTATATCCTGTTCAAAGTTGATGTTCGTATCCCTCTGCTCGATAATGCATTGCTTTTTGAGATAGTTTTTTATTTCTGTAATACTAGGGACAGATCTATCTCTTTAATTCTTAAAGATTAACGGCTAGATCACGAGTTTTGTCAGTAGAGCCATGCGGTGCTAACGAGCCTTTTTTTTCACCACTCACTTAAAACAACGCTGGTATTACGAGTTTTCTGAATGGCTGCGTTAGCCTCAGAAAAGTGAGCTTTGAGCAAAATGTAGCTCCACATCTCACCTCAATACCAGCGCTGCTTAAGTCAGCGGTAAGCTGGCAAAACGTGCTTGTGCATGATTTCCCCATAGGAAACAATGGGGCTGAGCCGGCTGAAAAAAAACCTAACACCTGCAAAAAAGCAGCGTTCAGCTTCTAACGCAGCCCCATTGTTTCCTATGGGAAAATAAAAGTTATGTCTACACCTAACACCCTAACATGACCCCCGAGTCTACACACCCCTAATCTTACATTTATTGACCCATAATCTGCTGCCCCAACATCGTTGCCACCTGTATTATACTATTAACCCCTAATCTGCCGCTCCGGACCCCGCCGCCACCTACATTATACTTATGAACCCCTAATCTGCTGCCCCCAACATCGCCGACACCTACATTATATTTATTAACCCCTAATCTGCTGCCCCCAATGTCGCCGCCACCTACCTACAATTATTAACCCCTAATCTGCTGCCCCCAACGTCGCCACCATTATACTAAATTTATTAACCCCTACACCTAAGTCTAACCCTAACCCCCCCTAACTTAAATCTAATTTAAATAAATCTAAAGAAAATTACTATTATTAACTAAATGATTCCTATTTAAAACTAAATCTTTACCTATAAAATAAACCCTAAGATAGCTACAATATAACTAATAGTTACATTGTAGCTATTTTAGGATTTATTTTTATTTTACAAGCAACTTTGTATTTATTTTAGTTGTAGTAGGTGGCACAAAACAAGTTGCTATTCCCAATGTGTCTTACTGTAAATATGTGTGATAATATGTGGGCTCAATATATGTTAATGTTTTGATGAGTCCTAATTTTATATTCTCTTTTGGAAAAAATGGATGTCGAAACTATTTAAGAAATAAATATGATCCTTTATTTGATTATGGTAAATTTACCCAATAGTAGTGATGCTAAAAGTACAGTTAAACAAAAATTATTACAATTCCTTCAAAGTTTAAAAAATGACACCGGTGTCTCTATGTATAAAAATGTACATAATATATAAAAAATAAATTAAATTAAAATAATAACGTTGAAATCTTATAATTTATACAGTTTTGGGTTTATCACAAGTTGTAATTTCTAACAGAATGTTTGTAGATACAATTTTATAGTGGATAAAAAACTGTATAGTTCATATAGGATACTTTGTTTCAAGTTCAGCTATGCAATTGAGATCTTATCTTAGGCAACTATATATCAAATGTAGAGGTATGTTGGTGCGATTTTTATCACACTATAATATAAGTATACAAATTAGTACCTTGAAGTGTATCTGTTTGATATCACTTTTGTGAGATAATTGCGGTTAAATAAACGCCTCTATGCCAGTGTTTTGATTTAAGTTTCAAGATCAAGCTGGTGGCAGTTCTATATGAGCTGCTGGCGGTTAAATAAATGCAGCTTTGGTTTCCTCTTATTAGGTGGGCTTATCTGTTTGCTGCGAGAAAATTCACTTTCATATAAGTGTTTGGGTAGTTGTCGTGGCTGCTCAGTTACCTTATCCTTTGTCGGTCAGTGACCGATCACGCTCTTAAGGGTTTCTTGGTGGGATCTTCGTTGCGGTTAAGTGCTAACCGTTTGCTGATGTTTTTTAAGTATCTCCGTTTTTTCTATTCTGTGGCTTGTCTGTCGGTCAGTGACCGATCACGATGGTATGGTTGTTGGATAACCTCCTGATGTGGAATTTTTGCGTGCCTTTCCGGTCTGTTGTTCCCAGGTTCCCAAGTCTTGAAAAAGGCTGTCCAGCTGAAACATGTTGATACCAGAGCACACCTGCACAGAATTTGAGAAGACAAAGTGAATACCAGCTATACCCAGTTGAAATATTCAAGTTCCCACTGAGCGGCATATATTTAACCGCAAAGATCACATTGATAACTAGAAATCCTTTTTCTACTTATCCTACAAACTTTCTACTTATCCCAACAACCACATTTCAGCACCCAGATCGGTCACTGACCGACATCTAAGAAACCTGGGAACAACAGACCGGAAAGGCACGCAAAAATTCCACATCAGGAGGTTATCCAACAACCATACCATCGCGATCTGTCACTGACCGACAGACAAGCCACAGAATAGAAAAATAGGAGATACTTAAAAAACATCAGCAAACGGTTAGCACTTAACCGCAATGAAGATCCCACCAAGAAACCCTTAAGAGCGCGATCGGTCACTGACCGACAAAGGATAAGGTAACTGAGCGGCCACGACAACTACCCAAACACTTATATGAAAGTGAATTTTCTCGCAGCAAACAGATAAGCCCACCTAATAAGAGGAAACCAAAGCTGCATTTATTTAACCGCCAGCAGCTCATATAGAACTGCCACCAGCTTGATCTTGAAACTTAAATCAAAACACTGGCATAGAGGCGTTTATTTAACCGCAATTATCTCACAAAAGTGATATCAAACAGATACACTTCAAGGTACTAATTTGTATACTTATATTATAGTGTGATAAAAATCGCACCAACATACCTCTACATTTGATATATAGTTGCCTAAGATAAGATCTCAATTGCATAGCTGAACTTGAAACAAAGTATCCTATATGAACTATACAGTTTTTTATCCACTATAAAATTGTATCTACAAACATTCTGTTAGAAATTACAACTTGTGATAAACCCAAAACTGTATAAATTATAAGATTTCAACGTTATTATTTTAATTTAATTTATTTTTTATATATTATGTACATTTTTATACATAGAGACACCGGTGTCATTTTTTAAACTTTGAAGGAATTGTAATAATTTTTGTTTAACTGTACTTTTAGCATCACTACTATTGGGTAAATTTACCATAATCAAATAAAGGATCATATTTATTTCTTAAATAGTTTCGACATCCATTTTTTCCAAAAGAGAATATAAAATTAGGACTCATCAAAACATTAACATATATTGAGCCCACATATTATCACACATATTTACAGTAAGACACATTGGGAATAGCAACTTGTTTTGCGCCACCTACTACAATTAACTATAACTCTTTAAACTTTGGGATAAAGTTTACTTCAGGTGTGCTAGATTCCCCACCAGCTAGACAGTCTAAACCTACCAAACATTTTGTATTTATTTTAACTAGGTAGAATAGTTATTAAATAGTTATTAACTATTTAATAACTACCAAGCTAAAATAAATACAAATTTACCTTTAAAATAAATCCTAACCTAAGTTACAATTACACCTAACACTACACTATCATTTAATAAATTACCTAAATTAAATTAAACTAATTACAATTAAATTAAACAAACTAAGTTCTGAAAAAAAACTAAATTACAGAAAATAAAAAATAAGTTACATTTTTTTAAACTAATTACACCTAATCTAATCCCCCTAACAAAATAAAAAAGCCCCCCAAAATAATAAAATTCCCTACCCTATACTAAATTACAAATAGCCCTTAAAAGGTGTTAGGTGTAATTGTAACATAGGTTAGGTTTTATTTTACAAGTTAATTTGTATTTATTTTAGCTAGGTAGTTATTAAATAGTTAATAACTATTTAATAACTATTGTACCTAGTTAAAATAAATACAAACTTGCCTGTAAAATAAAAATAAATCCTAAAATAGCTATAATGTAACTATTAGTTATATTGTAGCTATATTAGGGTTTATTTTATAGGTAAGTATTTAGTTTTAAATAGGAATAATGTAGTTAATGATAGTAATTTTATTTATATTTATTTAAATTATATTTAAGTTAGGGGGGTTAGGGTTAGACTTAGGTTTAGGGGTTAATACATTTAATATAGTAGGGGCGACGTTGGGTGTGGCAGATTAGGGGTTAATAAATGTAGGTAGGTGTCAGCGATGTTAGGGATGGCAGATTAGGGATTAATAAAATTTAACTAATGTTTGCAAGGCGGGAGTGCGGCGGTTTAGGGGTTAATACATTTATTAAAGTGGCGGCGATGTCCGGTCGGCAGATTAGGGGTTAAAACATTTTATTTTAGTGTTTGCGATGTGGGGGGGGGGCTCGGTTTAGGGGTTAATAGGTAGTTTATGGGTGTTAGTGTACTTTTTATCACTTTAGTTAAGAGCTTTATGTTCCGGCATTAGCTCATAAAAATCTTAACTACTGACTTTCAAATGCGGTAGGAGTCTTGACAGGAGAGGGTCTACCGCTCACTTCTTCCAAGACTCATAATACCAGCGTTAGGCAAATCCCATTAAAAAGATAGGATACGCAATTGACGTAAGGGGATTTGCGGTAGCCTCGAGTCGCGGGAAGAAAAGTGAGTGGTACACCTGTACCTGTCAGACTCGTAATACCAGCGGGCGTTAAAAAGCAGCGCTGGGACCTCTTAACGCTGCTTTTTAAGGCTAACGCAGAACTCGTGATCTAGCCATAAGTTTCTGGAAGCCAATATTATTAAATTGATAATTGTATTATCTTCCGCGTTGAATTCTCATCCAAGAGAGAAACTACTTTCCCTAATGATAAAGTAATAGTTAATCTTGAGGCTATTTATTGTCCAATAATCTATTTTTTTCCAAATTTGGGAGACCTTGGGACATAACCAGATCATGTGGATTAGATTCGAAGCCGATAAGTTACATTTTGGACATTTGTTAAAATTAGAGTTAAGCTATTTAAAGCCTTTCTCATGGGTGTATTATGTTCGATATAGTAGTTTTAGATGGGACTCTCCCCAATTCACAGAAATTGTGACACAGGAGATCAAAATTAAAAATCTTTTTATATAGTCGGGGTGAATGCTGATTTCAGGGATTGAACCCACCCACTTTTGAGCGATATTGATTAGGTTCAAATCACCTAACTGAGAAGCAAGATAATCATACCAGGTTGAGATTGATAGGAGGCCATTTTTGGCCAGTGTTGGCCAACCGTCCAGTTTACCCCAAGACCAATTCCAGGAAAAGTTATTGACTAGGGTGGTATACGTAATGCCTTGCTTGAAGATAGGCAAAAAAATCCTAATTTTCGATTTAATGATTTGTGCGGGCTGATTTAGGAGTTGCGCTGCAGAGTACAGGCCTTTTCTGTGCAATCGGCAGAATACTGAGGATTGAATGCCTTCTTGAAATTCTTTATTGCCCAGAAATGTCTGACACCTAGGTATACTCATATTGGTTTTAGCAAGTATTGCAATTTTTTTTCCATGCCTGAATTACAATAAAAATTGATTTGATTTGTTTAACCTGTTTAGGGACTAGTTTAAGAGGAGAGTGAATTAGGGAAATAGGGAGAAAGGGATATATCATATTTAGTTCTAAGCTATTGTTCGTAAAGTAGTCCATATTCAGAATCCAGTCTATGGCGATACGCCCTAAAAAAAACAAGTTATAAATGTATAAATCAGGGAGGGCGAAACCACCAAAATTCTTGGGCAGAGATAATTTTTTAAAAGAGATTCTAGGCCTTTTATTCTGCCAAATAAAATGGCGGATTGCAGTATTGAGGCCTTTGATGTCCTTGCTTTTTAGTAAGATTGGGACATTCTGTAAGATATACACAGAGTGATTCGACCTGATATAGAATGAGGTAAATTTTGCCAATTCTTCATATAGGCTTTAATCTGACTAATAATTTGGGGAATATTTAAAAGGTACCATTTTTGAGGATCAGGAGATATATTGATCCCGAGATATCTAAATGAGCTGGAAACTATCCTGAATTTAATATCTACAGGGGAGTCCTTCCGTGTCCTAATCCATAAAAGTTCTGATTTCATGGTATTGATTTTATAACCAGAAAATTGGCCATACATATCTATCCATTTAAGCAAATTTGGAATGTTCGCTGAAGTATTGGATATATAGACAAGAATATGGTCAGCATACAGTGCGACTTTCATCTCCTTCTTCCCTATTTTTATTCCCTCAATTTGTTGCCTAATCTTGGCAAGGTTCAATTGCCATGTCAAAAAGTAGTGGAGAAAGAGGACAACCTTGACGGGGGCCTCTTTCAAGCACTATAGTAGGAGATTATGCACTGTTGACGAGTTATTGAGTAGATGATTGAGTGTATAAGTTCTCGATTAGGCTTAGAAAGTTATTTCTGAACCCAAACCGAACCATTGTATTTAGCAAGTGAAAATAGTGTACTGAATAAAACGCTTTTTCAGAATCTATAGCGATGATTTCAGCATCTGGGAGGTCTTTGCCCTTGCTTTCATCTACATTTTTTAAGTGGTCAATAGTTAGAAAGAGCTCTCTAATTTTCATGACCGAATTACGCTTATGGAGAAAACCAGACTGATCCTTATAGATGATGATGTCAGACAGTTCTACTTGGAGTATCTTAGCTAAAACAGACGTGAATATCTTAGAATCTGAATTGAGTAGGGCTATGGGTCTATAGGATTCTTTTTTGGAGGAGTCTTTCCCTTGCTTAAGGATTAGAGTTGTCTGAGAGGCTGCAAAGTGCAAGGGTATCCGGCCTGCCTCTATAAAGAAATAATTATACAATCTTGTTAAATATGGGATAATGGATGGGGCTAGGATCTTATAAAATGTGTTGGGTAGTGCGTCAGGACCAGGGGCTTTAACCAACTTTAAAGATTGCATGCATTGTGTAACGTCAAGTTTGGAAATAGGGGCATTAGTTTTAAGATTAGAATCGATACTGATAGTTGAGGTTACAGTCTTCCCCCAGAATTACTCACTGGCTGAGTTTACCGAGCTTCTAAGGGAGTATAAGCTTTTATAATAGTCATAGAATAGCTCTAGAATTTCTCTTGGGGTGTGAAGATTTCTCCCATTATCTTGAATTGACTCAATCAGGGAGGTCTTCTTACTATATTTCACGATATTGGATAGTAGCTTCCCTGCCTTATTACCATGCTTGTATAATTTAGCCTGGTATTTTAGTTCTGTTTGTGTTGTATGCTGTAGCAAAAAAGTATCCCTCTCTTTTTTCGCTCTTGAATATCTTATTCAGTTTTCTTCCGATGTGGAATGTAAATATCGGTTGTAAGCATTAAAGGGACAGTATACACTCAATTTCATATAACTGCATGTAATAGACACTACTACAAAGAATAAGATGCACAGATACTGATCTAAAAATCCAGTATAATACTGTTTAAAAACTTACTTAGAAGCTCTCAGTTTAGCTCTGTTGAAAAGGTAGCTGGAAAGCCCACTGCAGGTAGCAAATAAGGACCTCCCCCTTCATTTGCATATGAACATACCCTTTACACAAACAGGAGCAAGCTGGAGTAGGTAGCTGACGGTATTCTCATAAAACTTTGGGTCTTGGTTAGGAGTCTGAAAATTAGAACAATGTTATTTAAAAATAAGCAAAACTATACATTTAAAAAAAAACTTTATGGGCTATATAAATAGATAATCTACAAAACATTTATGCAAAGAAAAAAATAAGTGTATAATGTCCCTTTACGTGGGTAGATAGGATATGGAATAGCGCCTACTTAGAATACCTTATAGCCTGAGGGGGGTGATGCCTAGTAACCACCAATAGAAGAAAAAGTTTAAAATTAATATTGACCCCAGGCGCCTGACCAAACAGAGGCAAAGGAAGTAACAGCAATTAAACAAATAATAAATAAGATAGGTAAATAAATTAAATCACTTATTTATTGATAAAAATGATACTAATACAATAGTCATGGATCCATGCTAATAATACAAAAACAATATAAAATATACACACAGGTATACACAATATTAGAGTATAAACAGGTAAAACCTTAAATTAATAATGATAAAAACAATGGTAAAAATACAATGGTAAAGATACAATGGATAGTAACAGATAATTAATCTCTGCTAGACAACCAAGATGCACTTAATAACCGTGATGGGCAAGACCACAATCTAGCAGTGGATAAAAAAATCAGATGAGGTGGGATAGAGCTCTAATCCATCCCAATAAAATGGTACTAAGCTGTGATGTGGCAATCTCCAAAACAACAAAATAAAAAATTAGTGTCCAAATAATGTGTGTTGCGATATGTGTCCAAAAAATATATATATCCAAAAGATACAAATAGTGGCCAATAAATTGGTGCGAGGTGCTAAAAACTTGATAAAAAACAGAAAAAATTAGAAAAATTTAATGAAAAACATTAAATGAAAAACATTACTGCAAAATGTCAACTTGCTGAAAAAAATTGCAACACACATTATTTGGACACTAATTTTTGCTTTTGTTGTTTTGGAGATTGCCACATCACAGCTTAGTACCATTTTATTGGGATGGATTAGAGCTCTATCCCACCTCATCTGATTTTTTTATCCACTGCTAGATTGTGGTCTTGCCCATCACGGTTATTAAGTGCATCTTGGTTGTCTAGCAGAGATTAATTATCTGTTACTATCCATTGTATCTTTACCATTGTATTTTTACCATTGTTTTTATAATTATTAATTTAAGGTTTTACCTGTTTATACTCTAATATTGTGTATACCTGTGTGTATATTTTATATTGTTTTTGTATTATTAGCATGGATCCATGACTATTGTATTAGTATCATTTTTATCAATAAATAAGTGATTTTATTTATTTACCTATCTTATTTATTATTTGTTTAATCGCTGTTACTTCCTTTGCCTCCATTTGGTCAGGCGTCTGGGGTCAATATTAATTATAATGTCCCTTTAACTACTGCAGCCAGAATCTCTCTTTCTGTGGCTCTGAGTTCCTTTTTCAGTCTCACGGTGTAGGCTATAATCTCCCCTCTGAGTACTGCTTTTGCAGCTTCCCAGAAGGTCTGACCCTTCATTAAAATGAGAATATTCATCCATTTTTCCCTTTAACTAGTTTTTTTAATTTAATATTTTTACTTAGATATTTTGGGGGGGAAACTCAGCAATAGGGAGAGAGAGACTTATCTACTGGGATGTCTAGCGATATCGGGGCATGGTCTGAGATACAGATCTGTGTTATTGTGGGTTTTACCCCAACCTTATACAAGCATTAATTTATCAAAATGATATTGATTCTAGAGAAAGATTTAAAAGTTCTCGAGTAGCAGGTATAGTCTCGGATATCGGGGTTGTGCAACCTCCAGATGTCCCTAACTGCAAGTTTTTTAAATATAGTATTAAACATTTTAGACTCTAGGGTGTCTCTTTTCGTCTTGTTTAAATATAAGCCTCTCCTCAGTCTATCAAGTGGATATCGTGGGGACATGTTGAAGTCGCCAGCCATTACAAGATGGCCTTCAGTGTTCTGCAAAATCTTTAATTGAAGAGAGTCTTAACATTTTGAGTCAAAATTATTTGGGGCATACAGGTTACAGAAAGTATAAATAGACTTTTCTTTCCTCAATTTTAAAATCAGAAATCTGCTGTCCGGGTCAGTTATTGTTAACAGGGTTTCATATATTAGGTTTTTGCCTAGTAAAATTGCAGTCCCCCTTTTTCTAGCTATGCTAGGGGTGGCAAAAACCTCTCCCACCCAGGAAGTTTTTAATTTCAAGTATTCTTCTAAAGTTAAGTGTGTTTCCTGGACAAATGCAATGTTAGTTCTTGATTTTTTAAGGTGGGAGATAATTGTTTTACGTTTTATTGGTGATGTAATGCCACCAACATTCCAAGAGGTAATTGTAAGGTTCTTAACGTTAGTCATTTACTTATCTGGGAGTAGTTGGATAAGCTTGCAGAAAAGAGAAAAAAAAGGTGGGGAGGAGGGATAGTAGCATTGATAGGTACACAAACTTTAATAAACCACATTGAAGACATTTTTCTATTTAAAATTGAAATGCCCCCAATGTTTCTATCCCTTTCATAATATTTAATTTATTTGTCTAGAAGAAATATTTTCAATTTTATGTTTTAAGAAACATACTTGCTTTCTAATTATTTTATTTGCCAGTTAAAATTAGTTTCAGCAGTTGTATAATTCAACAAACCAATTCATGAATATGATTATTGGCAAAAATTACCAAAAGAGAAATACTGTAGACATAAACCCATGTATGTAAAAAAGTCAAACACTTTGCCAAACAGTGGGCAAAAACAAATACCAGAAGTTGCATCATTATGGATTATTATTTTAGTATTGTTAGCTAGCTAGCTATATAATAAGAAGCTACTCCCATAGGAACGCTGATTAAAATTGAAACCAGATGTGCGTTACATGGTCAGACTGAAAACAGCTAAAAAGTATAAACTAGAAATCAGTTCAAACAGAGAGGATGCCAAGGGTGTTTCTAAAAATTAAAATGTCTTTGTGTGTATGTTCTTTAAAGTTAAGGGAATAATGATAGAATACAAAATAAAAGCCAAAAGTCTGAGGACCACCAAGTTGGTTTATTCCTTAAAATATACTCCATGAAATGTCAGACATATATTTTGTTTGTTTTTAAGGTGGTAATTTCCACAATGGATACAACATGGATTGACAAATGTGTTTAACATCTATATACCAGCCTATAAATAAATATATAAGGTGGGCTAAAATAATTAATTCAGTTTCTCCAATTTCCCTAACATTTCTCACTTCACCAGTTGCTATGCTATTCTACTCTGTTCTTCTGATTTAGAAGGAAGAAAAAAAAATCTAATGTGAGTCAGCTGTATAGAATGACTTAAGAACAACTGAAGCTTGAGAGGCTGATTAGACCCATGAAACTTGCATGATCTCTTGGTAAAATTAGCAGGATAATTACATCACTATTAGCTGAATCTACCACAAAATAGTTATTAAACCCATGAGACATCTAATAGGTTATGTGTCCTCAGTGCCCTTAGAGCCCCATTTTACCCGCTATATCCTGAACTGACACCAGTTGAAACCTATGCTGCTGGAGCGCCATTATACAATATATATATATATATATATATATATATATATATATATATATATATATATATATATATATATATATATATATACAGTATAGATAAATATATCTCCCTAGGGACTAAGATCAGATACAAATCTTATTATGGAGGCTATGAGGCCTATTTATTAAAGGTCTGTCGGACCGGATCCGACAGTGCGGATTAGGTCCGACAGACCTCGCTGAATGCGGAGAGCAATGTGCTCTAAATATTCAGCATTGCACCAGCAGCTCTTGCTAATCGGCTGCCAGCAGGGGGGGTGTCAATCAACCCGATCGTACTTGATCGGGTTGAATTGTGGCGATCTCTGTCCGCCTCATCAGAGCAGGCGGACAGGTTATGGAGCAGCGGTCTTAACTTGCCAGAAGCACGGGCCCTCCAGCTCCATTCGGAGCTTGATAAATGGGCCTCTATATAACCAAATAATAAAACATGTCACTTTTGCAGCCCCAAAATACCCAAGTCAGATGTATGGCCCCAGATGCCCTATTATGTCTACTATATGTCTTAATGACCTTAGATTAGCTAAGTTTGGAATTTACATGCCCCGCTGCGTAAGGTGAGAGTAAAAGGAGCACACTTGAATTGGATCACAGCTGACCTTATTCAAATGTACCAGTTTCAGGATTCATTGTGGTCAAAGTTCAAGCATACTGGCTCTATGAATGATCACTGTGTATATAGACAATGGCGAAATATATGCACTAAACAAACAAAATTGGCCATGGCCCAATATTTCTGTGAAAATCTGAACAATAACATATCAAACCCTAGAAAGTTTTGGAAAGTCATAAATAATTTACAAACTCCACCAATCCACTCCCAACCCTCCACTGTCCATGTGGACAACCAAACCCTGCAACTCACCTTAGAAGTAGCAAATGCCTTTAACAATTATTTTGTCGGATGCTCCACCACCCTGATTGACAAACTAATAAATGACACGCATCCTGAAACTACAAATGTGGATCAGGCCCCACTAAATCAACAAAAACCCAATATAGAGAAGTTCAATTTTAGACCTGTACCCATCAATATCATTAGGAAACACCTTAATAATCTAAAAATGAAAAAAACAGTTTGGACCTGATCAAATCCCAGCAATGCTGTTGAAGCTCAGTGCGCCGGCAATTGCTAAACTTGTCACAACCCTAATTAATGAATCCTTGGTGTCTGAATACATACCATAACTTTGGAAGACTGCAAGAGTAGTGCCTATACATAAAAGTGGGGAGATATACTTGGTTTCTAACTATAGCCCAATATTATTGCTACCAGTATTGTCAAAAATCTTAGAAAAATGCATCCATAAGAAATTATGTGAATATTACTAACAAGCTAACTATCTTATCCCTGATCAATCAGGTTTTCGCCCGAATCACTCCACTACAACTGCCCTCCTAAAAGTTTACAACGACATCCAAACTGGCATGGAACAAGAAGACCTAAATTGATTTTGCAAAGGCCTTTGACACAGAAGACCATGACATACTACTGCTCAAACTAAAAAACTCAGGTATTGCTGATCATCCACTAACCTGGTTTCGATCATATGCATTGGATCGATCACAATATGTCTCCATTTCTGACAGCGATTACCACCCTCTCCCAGTCACGTGTGGTGCTCCCCAATGTTCCATTCTCGGCCCCCTACTATTCACATTAATTATAAATGATCCGACTAATGTCTGCAAATCCTCAACTGTACACATGTACGCAGATGACATGGTAATCTATGCAATCAATTCCCATCTGCCGCAGCTTGAAGCAGTGCTCCAAGACCAGTTCACAGAGGTAGAAAAGTGGATCTCAAAAAACAAACTCTTCCTAAACACTGACAAAACTGTCACAATGATCTTTGGAATGGGACCTAAATTATACAAACTACAAAATTCCCATCTATGCATCAAAGCAAAATCAAATTGCACACTGACCGCAGTCCATTCTTTTAAATACTTGGGTATGTTGTTAGACCCCAATCTATCTTTTGGCCTCCACATAGAAAAACTTGCATCTAAACTTTATCCAAAACTAGGTGCCCTGTACAGAAACAAATCCCACCTCAGCCCTACAGTAAAGGAAAAGATTGTACAGCAAATGCTGATGCCAATCATGGATTATGGGGACGTAGTATACGCACCTGCACCGCAAACTCACCTTAATAAACTAAATACATTGTATAACACGTTCTGCCACTTTGTGCTACAATGTAATTACAGGACCCACCATTGTGACATGCTAAAAGAACTAAACTGGCTGTCTCTAGAATCCAGACGAACCCTCCATCTTTCCTGCCTTGTGTTTAAGAGCTTTTCTAGGAAGCTCCCGCCCTACCTGAGCAGAATGCTCTCCCCGGCTATTCCCATCTCCTATAACCTCAAATCCAGTACCAGCACATTATTTAGCGTGCCTCAATACAAAAAGAAAGCAGCTTGATCCTCCCGTTCCTACAGAGCACCACAATTATGGAACAAACTCCCACACACTTTCAAACCTTCCCCAAGCCTAATATCCTTTAAGAGATCAAAACAGAATGCACCTGTCATGGGTGATTATATATTTTTACTACCTGTTCTATGTTAAATTTCTGCATATATTGTGTATTATTATTGTTTTTGTATTTTATTGAACCCTATTGTATCAATGCAATGTTTTGTGGACCCAGGACATACTTGAAAACAAGAGAAAACTCAATGTATTCTCCTGGTAAAATATTTTATAAATAAATAAATAGTAGATACTCAGTCAGCATTAGAGAATAGTTCTCTTCCTTTTTATATACAGTATATGTCTGAAATACAGTAAACAAAAATAAAAAATACATTTTAAAAAAATGATGCTTACCTGATAAATTATTTTATTTCGGAATGATGATAGTCCATAGGGTCCATAACATGTGACATATATTTCCTGCCACTAGGAGGAGGCCAAGAACCTACACAAGAGCTTAAATTAACTCCCAACTCTCCTCAGTTTAACGCATAGCCGAGCAGAGAATAGGAAACAGATAGGTAGGAAAGGCAAAAGCAGGTTCTATAGAGGTGTAAATTATTACTGACTCCCAAAAAAATAGAAAAGGGCATACATTTTGTTTTCTTTCTTATAATAATAGTCCATATGGTTCATAACATGTGGGATTAATGCCCAAGCAAATAGTCCATGTTACGGCATGGCAGTTCCTATTTATTAGACACTGTGGCCTGAAGGACTTTCCTGTCAAAAGCTGCTTGCAAAGAAGCAAAAACATCAAATCGGTAACATTTTTGAAAGGTTTGCAGAGATGATCATGTTACAGCTTTGCAAATCTGCTCCAAAGATGCATCATTTTTGAAAGCCCAGGAAGTTACAAGTGATCTTGTAGAATGAGCTGTGATACGCTTAGGAGGCGACTTAAGCCTTGTGAATTACCTGTTTGAGCCAAGTGGCCTTTTGCTCTTTAAGGGACCCATAGTAATGAACAAACAAGCTGGAAGATTGTCTAAATTCCTTAGTAGTTAGATAAACTTCAATGCTCTGACTACATCAAGATAATGTAAAATTTGTTCCTTAGAATTAGCAGGTCTGAACACAAAGTAGGAACAGCAATCTCCTGATTGATATTTGCCTAAGAAACTACTGTCACGGATACCAGACAGCTAAGGCTACCCCCACCCCCTTCAACCTCACTGTCACGGATACTGGGCTGCAGGGGTTGAACTCTTACCCCCCCCTAGACTCAGAATGTTTGAGATTATTGCAACCTCCTGCTGTTATGTGCCTTTCTGTTATTGTATGAGTAATCCATTGTCCTTTTGTGATTAAATAATCGAATGCTGAGACCTCCTGCTGTTATGTGTCTTTCTGCTATTGTGTGAGTCATCCATTGTCCTTTTGTGATTAGATAATCAAATGCTGAGACCTCCTGCTGTTTTGTGTCTTTCTGCTATTGTGTGAGTCATCCATTGTCCTTTTATGATTAGAATCTTGTTTAACTAACCATGGTCTGATGTATGTCTCATTGTATAATATTTGTTATAACTACCCCCCTTTTCTGTTGGAAATGTATAAAAGCTGTGTTTTCTGTGAAATAAAGCAGTTCTATTTTCACCTGAATGCTAGTCTGTCTAGTTATTTGGGTGGGCTCCTGCTAGAATCACTTTCCTGAGCTAAATAGCAGCCTGTTCCAGGGAGAGGAAGGACACTCTGGCAGAGCTACCTAGTCTGGGTAGCTGGAGTCTGCCACAGGGTGGGACCCTGAATACTGGTGCTGTCGGGCATCAGGGGTGGCTACAGGCTGTGGTCACTTGCCAGCTACATAGCTGCAGTCGGCAGGGAGGAAGAAGGACCTGTTTGGCGGAACTACCCAGTCGGGGTAGCCAGAGTATCCGTCACAACTACCCTAGGAAGAAAAACAAAATGTATACTTACCTGATACATTTCTTTCTTTCCGGATATGGAGAGTACACAAGGTCATTCAATTACTAGTGGGAATATCACTCCTGGCCAGCAGGAGGAGAGGAGGGAAAGAGCACCACAGCAAAGCTGTTAAGTGTCACTCCCCTATCCATAATCCCCAGTCATTCGACCAAAGGGAAACGGAAATGAAATAACACAAAGGTGTAGAGGTGCCTGAGGTTTAGTAAAAAAATAAATGTCTTAATAAATGGTGGGATCTCCATATCCGGAAAGAAAGAAATTTATCAGGTAAGCAAAAATGTTGTTTTCTTTCCTAAGATATGGAGAGTCCACAACGTCATTCAATTACTAGTGGGAACCAATACTCAAGCTAGAGGACACAGAATGAGCAGGGATGGAGAATAAGACAGGCAGACCTAAACAGAAGGCAGCACCGCTTGAAGAACCTTTCTCCCAAAAGAGGCCTCAGCTGAGGCAAAAGTATCAAATTTGGAAAAAGTATGCAGAGAGGACCAAGTTGTCATGATCCAGCCTAGAATTGAACCTGGTACCTGTTTCTATTTCTGCTGCTGTTCTTTCCCAGCCTGTTGTCTTACCTCTTTGCCACCAGATGGCTTGATCACAGGCTAAGAATATTGGGTTTTTCTGTTTGCTGCAACTTTGGCTCTCTGGCTCTATCTGCTTACCAGCTGAAACAAATCATATAATCAGCAGCCTGCTATATTTGGGAGGTTTGCTTGCAGTTCTGGGCCTTGACATTGAGTGTTATACTCTGACAGACCCTCTGGTCCTGTTTCCTGAGTGAATACAGATTTGTTGGATTTCCTGGTGCCTGATTTCTGCTTCATTAACATACTGCTCTTCTTGATTTTCCCTTGGCACTCTGTTCCGTTTCTGGACTGATTTCCTGGCAATTGATCTTGGCTAATCCCCTGATATTTCCTAAGGACTGCTTCAGGTACATTTGCTTGCTCGTTACCTGTTACTACAAAGTTCCGGTTTGCAGTCTATGCAAGTTTCCTGTCTGTTACTACAGCGTTCCAGTCTAAAGCATATGCAAATATCCTGCCTGTTATTACAAAGATCTGCATTCCTGTCTGTTACTACAGTGATCCAGTCTACAGCATATGCAAGTATCCTGCTTGTTATTACAAAGAACTGCATTCCTGCCTGTTATTACAGAGTTCCAGTCTACAGCATATGCAAGTATCCTGCCTGTTATTACAAAGAGCTGCATTCCTGCCTGTTACTACAGAGTTCCAGTCTACAGCATATGCAAATATCCTACCTGTTATTGCAAATATCTGCATTCCTGCCTATTATTACAGAGTTCCAGTGTCCAGCATATGCAAGTATCCTGCCTGTTATTACAAAGAGTGCATTCCTGCCTGTTATTACAGAGTTCCAGACTACAGCATATTCAAGTATCCTGCCTGTTATTACAAAGAACTGCATTCCTGCCTGTTATTACAGAGTTCCAGTCTACAGCATATGCAAGTACCCTGCCTGTTATTACAAAGAACTGCATTCCTGCCTGTTACTACAGAGTTCCAGTCTACAGCATATGCAAGTATCCTGCCTGTTATTGCAAAGAGCTGCATTCCTGCCTGTTATTACAGAGTTCCAGTGTCCAGCATATGCAAGTATCCTGCCTGTTATTACAAAGATCTGTATTCCTGCCTGTTACTACAGAGTTCCAGTCTACAGCCTATAGACTTTGCCTTATCTAGTTTGCATATCTCTGCATTGCTAATTATCCTATCAATAAAACCATCACCTTTATTTCCTAAAACCTTGTACCTGTTTAATTATGCCAAAAAGGAAAGACTCACGCAGACAAAACACAACTTTAACCCCAGAACCTGACACCTCTGCACAACAGCTCCCAACTCCTGAACCTGCTCGTTTGCAGAGTATGACACAAGTTGCAGGCTTGCAAATCTGTTCCACAGAAGCTTCATTTTTGAAAGCCCAAGAAGAGGAGACAGCTCTAGTGGAATGAGCTGTAATTCTCTCAGGAGGCTGCTGCCCAGCAGTCTCATAAGCAAAACGAATCATGCTTCTCAGGGAAAGAGAAGTAGAAGTAGCCTTCTGACCCTTCTTATGAGAAGAAGGGTTGGGACAGAGGAAGGAACAACAATTTCCTGATTAATATTTCTATCCAAAACCACTTTATCCGCCTTATCTGCATGAAAGATAAGGTAAGGCGAATCGCACTGCAAAGTTGAGAGTTCCGAAACTCTCCAAGCAGAAGAGATAGCAATAAGAAACAAAACCTTCCAAGATAGCAACTTAATAACTATGGAATGCATCGGCTCAAACGGAGCCTGCTGCAAAACTTTAAGAACAAGATTAAGGCTCCAATGAGGAGCAACAGGTTTAAACACAGGCCTAATTTTGATCAGGGCCTGACAAAAAGATTGAACATCTGGCACATCCGCCAGACGCTTGTGTAACAAAATAGATAATGCAGAAATCTGACCTTTCAGAGAACTGACTGACAACTATTTCTCCAGACCTTCCTGGAGAAAAGACAAAATTCTAGGAATCCTGACCCTACTCCAAGAGTAGACCTTAGATTCTCACCAATAAAGGTATTTACACCATACCTTATGGTACATTTTTTTTTTTTTTTTTAAATTATCTTTTTATTGAAGTCAAAAACCAGTACAGAGTATAAGGTATGTCACAAAACATTCACAAATCAATGTGTACAGAGCATAATTAGGAGACAATGTATTCTAGTATCACAGACATTTCCGTACAATATGGGTCATCACATAAAGAGACTTCAGTTTTGTTTTAGAGTATAACAGATGTAATATAAGCAAAAATGATCCTCTCCTAGCTATATACAAAGACAAGTAAGGTAGCTAATCAAATGAGGGTAAAACTAGGGAGGGGGTGACTCTATAGTTATATGGGGAAGAGGGATGCAGCGGGCAAGAGCCACTCAAAATGTAATAGGGGGGGAGGGGGGGGGTGGAGGGACGGAGCCAGCTAGTGTGTCTATGCCAGGGACAAATTTAGGAGAGACTAGGGTGTTATTACTTAATATAAATACAATCATACTCATCTAAACCTTTATATTCCTATAGAGGGGGCCTAGAGTCATATAATATATTGTCAGATGGAGGGGGGACGTCAGATTAATTGGAGACTAGGGGGCTTGGGGGACTTCTCTGTGAGACCCTCTCCTGGGGGAGTGCCACCTCTAGGCGATGTTGGAGAGGGAGAAGGGATATGACCCGCAGGCATAAGTACCGGCGGGAAAGGGAGGAGAGAGGCTCAATCAAGAAAACTATTATGTGCTAGAGATGTGAATGAGAGCATAGATAAACTAGGGATTACAGTTGTATAGTCACAGAAAATTATAGTCAATAACATATATAAATATAACACAACACTTAGGTAAAAGAGAGGTCACGTGCATCCATATAGACAACAATAATTATTAAACACATTATAAAGAACCGGAAAATACTAGGGAGAGTCTAGATTACATGTATGCTCACTGACATTACTACGGATAATAGGAAGACCAAGATATGTTAATGAGGGAAAATAAACCACGGATATACTAGTGGGACATAGTGTATATGCGCCATGCGAACTATCTGTCTAGAAGAAGTAAAATGGAGTGAATCTAAATAGGTCTTTTAACTCAGGAAAAGGGAGTTGCAAAGTGAGGGAAAGGATACCCAAACACTAAGAAGCCTCAAACTAAGGCATAGTGTAACATGCATGACATGAGAAAATTTGTTAGGCTTGTGAGGTAAGGTAGGATTAGGTCATGATGTAGGGGGCTATCTGCATCTATGAGATATAGTTAAGTAATGACAACAAACTCAAAAAACTTATATGCTGGACCGTGCTTTCTCAGTAGACACGGCCCAGCAGCATCTATAAATACATGTATGGAGAAACTTCAGTAGATAGACAGCATGTCTCTAACACCAAGAGCGCTGTTTGGTAAAAAGTTAAAATTGAAGTGTTACTCATACAGTTAACATTATTTATGCCCAATGGTGAACTAGGCACACAACGCAGCGAAGGTTAGCCTAAAAAATGAAGATATCAGATTAAAACTTTTATGGGTTAGAAGAAGGACAAGCATAGATAGGAATATTCAATTATCATGCATTAAGACTGCACCTCAGAGACAGCAGTCCAAAACTTTCAATACTACATAATATTATTTAAATATACAGTGGCAGATCTTGGGATAGCCAAGAAGCTACTAATTTGTTTGTCATGGGAGATAAGTCTCAGGACTTGTGAAAATTTATAGGAACATGTAGTGTATAAGTCAAGAGACATGTACATATATAAGATACTGCAATATCATTAGCGCCAGTGTCTCCAGTTATACATTGAATTAGAGTTATAAGGTAATAGCTCCACAGTGCAGAGCAATATTGTTAGAGCTAGCAGCTCCATCTATATACTCAATTTTAAAGTCACAGATGTAGGCACATTAACATATAGTAAAACTAAAGCCCTTTAGTAATGATCTCTGCTGTCCTACATAAACATGAAAACATTTTATTACCATCAGTTCTAACTGACACTTTTGGGTATGATCAGTGTCCTAAGTATTATAAATCCCAGAGGCAGTTATTACACCTAGGTTAGAAAGAGATGGCCAGTTACCCCTATCTACTTTCTAATAAATTGGGGCTAGGTTTGGCTAATATTAAGCATAATCTGATAACAAAAGAACTAAAACATAACCCTACAAAAGAAACCGGTCGGTTGTGGGGTTTTTACAGTGAAGTCTCCAAATTCTCTCTACCCCACTCCAGACCTCAGAGTTATATGGCAGTTCGGGAAGTAACTTACTCTCCGACTTTGCAGATGGGCCAGATTGCAAGCAGAAGCCCCAAAGATCCAAGCGAATCTGAAGAGTACATGCCACACAAGGAGAACAGAATCTGGTCGCCGGATCAAGATGCCCACATTGGTGAGTGTTCCGTGTTTTATAGGAGACTGTCTCACAACTCTTATAGCGGTGGAACGTGTGCCTCCTTGTCTGCTGCTACTTGGGGATCTGGATGCGTTATCACTCAGCAAAAAGTCGGCCCCGTCGGACCCGTAGGTAGCTGTGATCGGATCCTCGCTGACGTCTAGGGTAGCGGTGTAGGAGCTGATCGCTTCATCCCGGTTCTGAAGTGTAGGTTTAGCAGGGGTAGATCTTTGCACAGCTATTATCCTGGTCATGTGTGGGAGGCATTCACTCTCTTCGACTTTCTCCTGTTGCTCAAAGTCAGCCGCCATCTTGTCTGCAGACTCGTAGCTGTGATAGTTAGAGTTAGATTCAGACAGAGACTTCATCCGCTCAAACACCTCTTGTCTTTTGCAGTTAGTAGGTGGCTGGAGGCCCAGTGTGCCGTCCTGTATGATGGCAAGAGAAGAATCAAGGCGATGTCTGCTCCGCTGTCTCTCCGCAACAGAGTCAGCTGTATCAGTCTGTGGCTGCATATCATGTGAAGCGGCAGTCACTCTCTCCGCCATTTTGGGCTTGTAAAGGTCTTCACTCTCGCATGGTTTTCTGATAATATGTATAAGATCAATAAAATGTCTATCCATTCGCTGTTCCAGCTTTATGAGTAGCAGTTGCAACTGATTAGTCCCCTTCATAATGGAGGGTGCGCGCTGGCGTGACACTTAATCAGAGGGGTAGATCTGAAGTAGTTATTTGGCACCGTATGTTGTCAGGCCCGCTTTATAAAAGTGAGTTAAATAAGATTCCTTCCCATCAAGTTTATATCAAAAGTCAATCCCAACGGTCCCAGCAATCCATGACCTGTGCTGCAGTATGAATTTTGGTAAAAAATCTCAGAAAAAAAGAAAAATAATTTGGCTATATGTAGGAGCTGTAGTAAAACATGTCTGTCCTCAAGGATAGCTGGCTCCGCCCCATCTATGGTACATTTTTTGAGTAACAGGCTTGCGAGCATGGATCATGGTCTCAATGACCGACTCAAGAAATCCACGCTTAGACAGAACTAAGCATTCAATCTTCAAGCAGTCAAATTTAGAGATACAAGATGTGGATGGAGGAATGGACCCTGAGTTACAAGGTTCTTCCTCCGAGGAAACCTCCAAGGTGGCCAAAATGACATCTTCACTAGGTCTGCATACCAGATCCTGCGAGGCCATGCAGGAGCTATTAGAATTACTGATGATCTCTCTTGTTTGATAAGAGCAATAACTCGTGGAAGAAGCGCCAATGAAGGAAACAGGTATGCTAGACCGAAATACCAAGGAACCGCCAGAGCATCTATCAGAGCAGCCTGAGGATCTCTTGACCTTGAACCATACCTTGGAAGCCGAGACGCCATCAGATCCAACTCCGGCACCCCCAATTTAAGGATTAACCTGGAGAACACCTCCAGATGGAGACCCCACTTCTGGGATGAAATGTCTGTCTGCTCAGGAAATCTTCTTCCCAGTTGTCCACTCCAGGAATGTGGATGGCTGATAGACAACAATTGTGAGCTTCCGCCCACTGAATAATCCATGCCACCTCCTTTATGGCTAAAGAACTCCGAGTTCCTACTTGGTGGTTGATGTAAGCCACTAAGGTGATGTTGTCCGACTGAAACCTGATAAACCGGGCAAAAGACAATTGAGGCCAAGCCATCAGAGCATTGTAAATTGCTCTCAATTCCAAGATGTTTATGGGGAGAGCAGAATCCTCTCGAGTCCATAGTCCCTGCACCTTTAATGAGTCCCAGACTGCTCCCCAGCCTAGCAGGCTGGTGTCCGTGGTCACAATCACCCAGGAATGTCTCCAGAAACATGTGCCCTGAGACAGATGGTCCTGAGAAAGCTACCATGGAAAGAGTCTATTGTCGACTGGTTTAGATCTATCCTCTGAGACAGATCCGAATAGTCTCTGTTCCATTGTCTGAGCATGCATAATTACAAAGCTTTAAAATGCAATTGAGCAAAGGGAATGATGTCCATGGAAGTGACCATCAGACCAATTACCTCCATACATTGAGCCACTGATGGCCGAACAGTAGACTGAAGAGAAAGGCAAGAGGAGAGAATTTGGGATTTTCTGACCTCCATCATAAAAATTTTCATAGATAGGGAATCTATTATGGTTCCTAAGAAAACTACCCTTGTAGCTGGAACAGGGGAACTCTTTTCTAGATTCACATTTCAACGATGGGAACGTAGAAAAAAACAACAAGATCTCTATATGAGAGTTTGCTTGATGAAAATATGGCGCCTGAACCAATATGTCATCCAGGTATGGCACCACTGCAATTCCCCGAGACCTGATCACTGTCAAGAGAGCCCCCAGAACCTTTGAGAAAATTCTGGGAGCTGTGGCAAGTCCAAACGGAAGAACCACAAACTGAGAGTGTTTGTCTAGAAAGGAGAATCTCAGGAATTTGTGATGATCCCTGTGTATGGGAACATGAAGATACACATCCCTAAGGTCTATGGTCGTCATGAACTGACCCTCTTGGACCAAAGGAAGAATGGAACAAATGTTCGCTATTTTGAAGGACGGTACCCTGAGAAACTTGTTGAGGCACATTAGGTCTAAAATGGGTCGAACAGTTCCTTCTTATTTGGGAACCACGAACAGATTTGAATAGAATTCTAGACCATGTTCCCTTACTGGAACTGGAACAATCACTTCCAGGGAGGAAAGGTCCTGAACGCAGTTCAAGAATGCCTCTCTTTTTACCTGGTCTGCAGATAATCTTGAGAGGTGGAAACTGCCCCTGGTAGGGAAAGTTTTGAATTCTATATTGTAACCGTGAGATACTATGTCCACAGCCCAAGGATCTTGGACACCTCGTCTCCCCGCTTGACCAAACAGGGACTGCCCCCCACTTGATCCGATCATGCACTGGGGGCCGACCCTTCATGCTGACTTAGACTCAGCTGAGGGTTTCTTTGATTGCGTCCCCTTATTCCAAGACTTGGACTGCTACTGCTTGGAAGAGGGAGAGGAAGACTTTTGACCTTTGAAGTTACGAAAGAAACAAAAAACATAATTTATGCTTACCAGAAAAATTATTTTAATTCCGGATAGGGAGAGTCCACGGCTTCATTGCTTACTGTTGGGAAATACAACATCTGGCCACCAGGAGGAGGCAAAGACACCCCAGTCAAAGGCTTAAATATCCTTCTCACTTCCTCATTAACCCATTCATTCTGCCGAGGGAAATAGGAAAAGTAGGAGAAACATTAGGGTATAAATGGTGCCAGAAGAATAAAATAAATAATAGGGGACCGCCCATAGACAAGAAAAAACGGGCGGGGGCCGTGGACTCCCTATCCAGAAGGAAAGGAATTTATCTAGTAAGCATAAATTATGTTTTTCTTCCTAAAATAGGGAGAGTCCACGGCTTTATTCCTTACTGTTGGGAAAACTATACCCAAGCTCCAGAGGAAACTGAATGAATAACGGGAGGGAACAAAAAGGAAGAGGCGGACCAAATTATTAGGGCACCACAGCCTGCAAAACTTTTCTCCCAAAAGCTGCTTCAGCCGAAGCAAAAACATCAAACTTGTAAAATTTTGAAAAAGTATGTAAGGAGGACCAGGTAGCTGCCTTACAAAACTGATCCATAGAGGTCTAGTTCTTAAAGGCCCAAGAGGAAGCCACTGCTCTAGTGAAATGAGCAATTATCCTCTCAGGAGGACGATGTCCCGCTGTCTCGTAAGCTAAGTGGATGACATTCCTTAATCAAAAAGATAGGGGAGTCGAAGTAGCCCCTTCTGCCCCTTACACCTCCCCGAATAGACAACAAACAAAGAGGAAGATTGTCTAAACTCCTTAGTAGCCTCAAGATAAAACTTCAAGGCGCAAACCACATCCAAATTGTGAAGTAAGTGTTCCTTCGATGAAGAAGGTTTAGGACACAAGGAAGGAACCACAATCATCTGATTGATGTTGCTATCTGACACAACCTTAGGAAGAAAACCTAATTTAGTACGTAAAACAGCCTTATCTGCATGAAAAATCAGATAAGGGGGTTCACATTGCAAAGCAGAGATCTCAGAAACTCTGTACACAGAGGCAATACCAATGAAAACAGAACCTTCCAAGATAACCTGTTGCAAAACCCGAAGAACAAGATTTAGGCTCCAAGGAGGAGGACTGCACAAAGGACTACATGTCTGGAAGCTCAGCCAGGGCCATCTGTCCCCTCAGGGAACTAGCAGAAAAGCCCTTCTCCAGCTGATCCTGGAGAAAAGATAAGATCCTGGCAACCTTAACTCTGTGCCAGGAAAAACCATGCTCTTCACACCAGAATAAGTAGGTCCACCACACCTTGTGGTAGATACACAGAGTAACTGGTTTACGAGCTTGAATAAGAGTATCAGTGACACTCTCAGAGAAACCTATCTTGGCTAAGACTAAGTGATCAATCTCCACACAGTCAGCCTCAGAGAATCTAGATTTTGATGAACAAATGGCCCTTGTATCAGCAGGTCTCTGCGACAAGTTAACCTCCACGGAGGAGATGAGGACATCCCCACTAGATCCACGAACCACGTCCTTCACGACCATGATGGAGCAATCAGGATTACTGATACCCGCTCCTGCTTGATGCGAGCCACCACTCGAGGAAGAAGTAGTAATGGAGGAAAAAGATATATGAGTTTGAACCTCCAGGGCACTGCTAGTGCATCTATTAGATCCCTTGGGGATCCCTCGACCTCGACCCGTACCTGCGTAGCTTGGTATTGAGACGGGATGCCACGAGATCTATCTCTGGTGTCCCCCACTTGCTGCATCTCTCTGCAAACACCTCAGGATGGAGAGACCATTCCCCTGGATGGAAGGATTGCCTGATGAGAAAATCTGCCTCCCAGTTATCCACACCCTAAATGTGGATCGCTGACAGTGAACAGCTGTGAGCCTCCACCCACTCTAGAATCTGAGATACTTCCTTCATCGCTAAGAAACTTCTCACTCCCCCCTGATGGTTGATGTAAGCCACAGAGGTTATATTGTCTGACTGGAATCTGATAAACTTTGACGAACCCAGAAGTGGCCAAGTCTTCAAGGCCTTGAAGATTGCCCATAGTCCCTGTGCCTTCCTGGCACCCCAAACAGCTCCCCAACCGTATAGGCTTGCGTCCGTAGTCACAATCTTCCAGGATGGTATTAAGAAGCATGACAGATGATCTGGACAGAGCCACCAAGAGAGTGATTCTCTCGACCAGCTGTCTAATACAATCTGTTGAGAAGGATCTGAATGATCGCCATTCCACTGCCGCAGCATGCACAGTTGTAAAGGTCTGAGACTGAACCTGGCAAAAGGAATGATGTCCATGCAGGACACCATGAGACCAATCACCTCCATACACTGAGCCACAGAGGAACTCAAGGAGGTCCGGAGGGTGAGATATGCCGAAGTTAGCTTGCAATGTCTCTGGTCTGTTAGAAATATCCTCATGGATATGGAGTCTATTATAGTACCCAGGAATTCTACCTTGGTACTTGGGATAAGAGAACTCTTTTCCAAGTTTATCTTCCATACATGTGATCTAAGAAGACTGAGATGGGACTCCGAAAATTCTTTCACAAGACGAAAGGATGGTGCTTGCAAGTATGGGGCTACTGCAATACCCTGAGTACTGGAAATGGATAGAAGAGCCCTTAGAACGTTAGTAAAGATTCTTGGAGCATTAGCTAGGCCAAACGGAAGGGCAATGAACTGGAAGTGCTGGTCGAGGATCGCAAACCTCAGGAACTGAAAGTGTTCCCTGTGGATTGGAACATGAAGGTAAGTGTCCTTCAGATCTATAGTGGTAATAAACTGGCCTTCCTGAATTAAAGGAAGGATGGACCTTATCGTCTACATCTGAGAAATTTGTTTAAGCACTTTAGGTCCAGAATTGGGCGGAAAGTTTCCTTCTTCTTTGGGACCACGAAAAGGTTTGAATAAAACCCTGAACCTCTTTCTTTGATAGGCACCGGGACAACAACTCCATAGGATGATAGATCCTGAACGCACCCTAGAAAGGCATCCCTATTTTCTGGTCTGGGAGACAGATTCGAGAGAAGGAATCGGCTCTTGGTGGATGAGATTTGAAGCCTATCTTGTATCCCTGAGATACCACCTCCAGGACCCACGGATCCTGTACGTCCTGGAACCAACAGTCTGCCCCTTACACAATCTGATCCCTGATTGGGGGTCACCCCTTCATGCCGATTTGTTTTTGGTGGGCTTCTTATTTTGCTTGGATTTATTCCAGGACTGAGCCAGCTTCCAAGCACTCTTGAGTTCCTTGGGCTTGGAGGAGGATTGTTGTCATTGGGATTTGTCAGAATGAAAGGAACACAAATTAGAAGAAGGGTGAACTCATCATCAGATAACTGGGACCTAATAGCTAAATCTGATAAATATTTAGATGACTCCGGGTCAGGAGAGCTATGTTTAACCTTTCTCTTACACTTGTTAGAGCGAGGTAATGCACTGAGGGCCGCAGACACCGCCTTTTGTAACTGTCCGGCAAAGTTAGCAAGAAGAAGGCCTCCTCTGGATAGGGGATTAGATGTGCTACGGGGAACTGCATGAGGAGTGTATAATGTATCAAGGGTAGTAATCTCATGGGATGCCGAGTCCTGAGAGGTAGACAGCTCAGAGGGACTAAAACCCTTAGCAGGCTTGTCTCCCTTCTTAGACTTATAATGGTGTTAAGGCATGTGGAACATAATTGAGTGGGCGGGAAAACCATGGCCTCCTCACAATATAAACAGGTATGATTTATTACAGAAGAAGTGCCTTCTAACATGTCAGAGTCCTCCATAGCTCAGGTTATACCCGCAGAAGGACACAAATAAAAACATAGGGTTTTTTGTTTGTTTTTTTATTATAGAAAACTGCACCTTTATACTCCCAATGGCTGGGCACTCACCACCTAATAGACCCAGACAGTTAACAGAGGAAACGCTCTTCTCAGGTTCAAGTCTCAGCCAGAATGGAGGAAATGAACAGAGACCACACTCGGTCACATGGAGTGCAAGACAGTACTTCCCTTGTTATTACAAGTACAGCAAGTAATAGGAACTGTGCAACACTTTCAAAGACGAAAGTGAAACTTAAAAGTGGAATCTGTTTGTTCCATCCAAAAACACACAGTCTTTCAGTCCAGGAAAAAAATCACACAAAGCAGCATGTAAATAATTAATGCACTGATAACCCCAACTGTTCAATAAACCCCCTTCAGATGATATTAACCCTGGATCCTATCAAGGTATAAAGAAGCCACACTGACCCTGTTATAGCGTTTTATGTGTAAAAATTGAAACAATCTTACCTGCAGGATCCATGCTGTGGAACAGAACACAGCCTCTCAAGTGTGACAGTCTTATAGCAGCACTCCTGACATGGACTTGAGTGAGAGAAAGAAGGCAGTGAAACTCGTCAACACTGATTGCTTAGGAGCTGTTAGCTGTAGTCTGGATGGTTTTGCAGAAAAAACTTCCCCTGCATCTCCAGAGTCTAACTTTCATCAATACTCTCACTGAGAGGTTGACATGACTACTTAAAACTCCAGTCCTATCTCGAAGGGCAGATACCCTTTTTCAGGACTCTCTGAATCTTCTGACACTTCTCTGCCACCTCCTAACGTGATGAAAGGCAAAGAATGACTGGTGTAATGAGGAAGTGGGGGGGATATTAGCGGCCTTTGGCTGGGGTGTCTTTGCCTCCTCCTGGTGGCCAGGTGTTGTATTTTCGAAAAGTAAGAAATGAAGCTGTGGACTGTCAATATCTTAGGAAGGAAATTACTTTGACGTTTTTTTGAGTCTGTTCTTATCTTGCGGTAGAAAAGGCCCTTTTCCACCCGTAATATCAAAAATTATTTCTGCCAGACCAGGTCCGAACAAGGTCTTACCCTTGTAAGGAGGCGCCAGAAGCTTGGACTTAGAGGTAACATCATCTGACCAAGATTTTAACCACAATGCCCTACGGGCTAGGACAGAGAAGCCAGACATCTTGGCTCCGAGTCTAATAACTTGCATGTTAGCATCAGAAATAAAGGAATTGGCTAGTTTGAGAGCCTTAAACCTATCTTGTATCTCCTTCAACTGAGTTTCTACTAAAATTGATTCAGACAAGGCATCACACCAATAAGATGCCGCACTTGCTACTGTGGCAATACAAACTGCAGGTTGCTATTGAAGACCTTGATGAACATACATGTTCTTCAAATTAGCTTACAGCTTTTTGTCCATGGCATCTTTAAAGGAGCAGCTATTCTCTATAGGGATCGTAGTTCTCTTAGCCAGAGTATAAATAGCCCCTTCTACTTTAGGCACCGTGCGACAAGAATCTTTAATGGAGTCAGCAACAGGAATCATCTTTTTAAATACAGGAGACGGGGAGAAAGGAATCCCTGGCTTCTCCCATTCCTGTCAAATAATCTCCGTCACACAGTCTGGGACAGGAAAAACTTCCACAAAAGATGGAACATCATAGTATTTATTAAGTATACTAGACTTCTTAGGGTTGACAACGACAGAAGTATTCGAGTCATCCAAAGTATTCAGATAGTAATGTTTCTGTTCAACCTAATGCTACGCAGGTTGCCCTCCCTCATAAGTCTGATTAGGAGGATACGTCGGTACCCTCTGAGGGTGAAATCTCAGATTCGGACAGTATTATTCCTTCATCTGATACTGAAGAAGTAAACTTTAGATTTAAGCTTGAACACCTTTGTGTACTGTTAAAGAAAACCAACTGCCAAATATTAAGTTTATACATAAATCCCTATATAAAACATAAGCCACACACATACTAATAAAGTATTTCAACAAAATTAGTCCAAAAAGGAAAAACGTCCCAATAAATGGAAGATTTACCCCTAGTCTCAACATACATAATGTGCCTGCCCACTGCCAAAGAAAATCCTGTATAAAGGATTATAAAAAATATCTTCATATACTGCATATGACATATTCATCTGAAGTGCAAGTCTCCAAGACCTAGAAGACAAAAGCACTTACCTGCAGTCTAGCTGTCCGGCAGGAAGACATCTCACAAGGCGTGAAAGAACACATACTCCTTACAGAGACCTGTAGAAAAAGAAAGAACAGAGTAACCAATTCTGGCTTTCTGTACCATGGGCAGCAATGTGTTAGGAAACAAAACAAGGACTACCTCACAACTTCCTAACTGCTGCTTAAAAGCCACCACTACTCTACTGAAGAGATTGACGTGGACTCAGCTAAACCCACATCCTTGCTTGCAAGGAAAATGACCCAAAAAAAGGAATTAATTTCTTCCACTTTCTTCCAGTGCCATTCCACTGCCTCAGCATGCACAGTTGTAAAGGTCTGAGACTGAACCTGGCAAAAGGAATGATGTCCATGCAGGACACCATGAGACCAATCACCTCCATACACTGAGCCACAGAGGAACTCGAGGAGGTCTGGAGGGTAAGATATGCCGAAGTTAGCTTGCAATGTCTCTGGTCTGTTAGAAATATCCTCATGGATATGGAGTCTATTATAGTACCCAGGAATTCTACCTTGGTACTTGGGATAAGAGAACTCTTTTCCAAGTTTATCTTCCATACATGTGATCTAAGAAGACTGAGATGTGACTCCGACAATTCTTCCACAAGATGAAAGTATGGTGCTTGCAAGTATGGGGCTACTGCAATACCCTGAGTACTGGAAATGGATAGAAGAGCCCCCAGAACGTTAGTAAAGATTCTTGGAGCATTAGCTAAGCCAAAAGGAAGGGCAATGAACTGGAAGTGCTGGTCGAGGATCGCAAACCTCAGGAACTGAAAGTGTTCCCTGTGGATTGGAACATGAAGGTAAGCGTCCTTCAGATCTATAGTGGTAATAAACTGGCCTTCCTGAATTAAAGGAAGGATGGACCTTATCGTCTACATCTGAGAAATTTGTTTAAGCACTTTAGGTCCAGAATTGGGTGGAAAGTTTCTTTCTTCTTTGGGACCCCGAAAAGGTTTGAATAAAACCCTGAACCTCTTTCTTCGATAGGCACCGGGACAACAACTCCATAGGATGATAGATCCTGAACGCACCCTAGAAAGGCATCCCTATTTTCTGGTCTGGGAGACAGATTCGAGAGAAGGAATCGGCTCTTGGTGGATGAGATTTGAAACCTATCTTGTATCCCTGAGATACCACCTCCAGGACCCACGGATCCTGTACGTCCTGGAACCAGGCGTCTGAAAAAAAAACAGTCTGCCCCTTACACAATCTGATCCCTGATTGGGGGTCACCCCTTCATGCCGATTTGTTTTCGGTGGGCTTCTTATTTTGCTTGGATTTATTCCAGGACTGAGCCAGCTTCCAAGCACACTTGAGTTCCTTGTGCTTGGAGGAGAATTGTTGTCATTGGGATTTGTCAGAATGAAAGGAACGAAAATTAGAAGATTGTCATCCCTTAGACTTGTTCTTCTTATCTTGCGGTAGGAAGGCACCCTTGCCTCCGGTAACCCTAGAAATAATTGAGTCCAGGCCTGGACCAAATAAAATCTTTCCCTTGAAGGGAAGAGAAAGGAGTCTGGACTTAGAAGTCATATCCACAGACCAAGACTTCAACCAGAGTGCCCGGCAGGCTAGGACCGCAAAGTCAGAGGCCTTTGCATTTAGGTGAATAATTTGCATGTTCGCATCACAGATAAAAGAATTAGCAATTCTCAGAGCTTTAATTCTGTCTTGAATATCCTCGAGGGGAGACTTCACCTCAATGAGTTCCGACAAAGAGTTGCACGAGTAGGTAGCTGCTCCGGCAACCGCGGCAACTGCAGCCGCCGGTTGAAGAAAAAATCCTGTATGTTAAAACATCTTTCTCAGAAAGGTTTCCATTTTCTTATCCATCTGCTCTCTGAACAAAGAACTATCCTCAATAGATGGAGCCCCACAAATCCAGTTGAGAGTCTGGGACTGGGAACAACTTTTTAAAAGTAGACGAGGGGGAAAAGGAAGAACCAATTCTTTCCCAATCATTCTTAATAATGGCACAGGAAAAGTCAAAGAAACTTTCCTGTCTTCGTAAACTGTGTCTAATTTAGGTATCATAGGTTCTTCAGGCAGCGCGGCCTCTGGAACCTCTAACATAGAGAGAACCTCCTTTAATAAAAAACGCAAGTGCTCAATTTTAAATTTAAAGGACGGTTCCTCTGTAGCAGGAGGTTTAGACGCTAAGGACTCTGACCCCGAAAGTTCACCCTCTGAAGCTACAGAGGTGAACTCATCATCAGATAACTGGGACATAATAGCTAAATCTGATAAATATTTAGATGACTCCGGGTCAGTAGAGCTATGTTTAACCTTTCTCTTGCACTTGTTAGAGCGAGGTAATGCACTGAGGGCCGCAGACACCGCCTTTTGTAACTGTCCGGCAAAGTTAGCAAGAAGAAGGCCTCCTCCGGATAGGGGATTAGATGTGCTACGGGGAACTGCATGAGGAGTGTATAATGTAGCAAGGGTAGTAATCTCATGGGATGCCGAGTCCTGAGAGGTAGACAGCTCAGAGGGACTAAAACCCTTAGCAGGCTTGTCTCCCTTCTTAGACTTATAATGGTGTTAAGGCATGTGGAACATAATTGAGTGGGCGGGAAAACCATGGCCTCCTCACAATATAAACAGGTATGATTTATTACAGAAGAAGTGCCTTCTAACATGTCAGAGTCCTCCATAGCTCAGGTTATACCCACAGAAGGACACAAATAAAAACATTGGGTTTTTTGTTTGTTTTTTTATTATAGAAAACTGCACCTTTATACTCCCAATGGCTGGGCACTCACCACCTAATAGACCCAGACAGTTAACAGAGGAAACGCTCTTCTCAGGTTCAAGTCTCAGCCAGAATGGAGGAAATGAACAGAGACCACACTCGGTCACATGGAGTGCAAGACAGTACTTCCCTTGTTATTTCAAGTACAGCAAGTAATAGGAACTGTGCAACACTTTCAAAAACGAAAGTGAAACTTAAAAGTGGAATCTGTTTGTTCCAGCCAAAAACACACAGTCTTTCAGCCCAGGAAAAAAATCACACAAAGCAGCATGTAAATAATTAATACACTGATAACCCCAACTGTTCAATAAACCCCCTTCAGAGGATATTTACCCTGGATCCTATCCAGGTATAAAGAAGCCACACTGACCCTGTTATAGCGTTTTATGTGTAAAAATTGAAACAATCTTACCTGCAGGATCCATGCTGTGGAACAGAACACAGCCTCTCAAGTGTGACAGTCTTATAGCAGCACTCCTGACATGGACTTGAGTGAGAGAAAGAAGGCAGTGAAACTCGTCAACACTGATTGCTTAGGAGCTGTTAGCAGTAGTCTGGATGGTTTTGCAGAAAAAACTTCCCCTGCATCTCCAGAGTCTAACTTTCATCAATACTCTCACTGAGAGGTTGACATGACTACTTAAAACTCCAGTCCTATCTCGAAGGGCAGATACCCTTTTTCAGGACTCTCTGAATCTTCTGACACTTCTCCGCCACCTCCTAACGTGACGAAAGGCAAAGAATGACTGGGGTAATGAGGAAGTGGGAAGGATATTAGCGGCCTTTGGCTGGGGTGTCTTTGCCTCCTCCTGGTGGCCAGGTGTTGTATTTCCGAACAGTAAGAAATGAAGCTGTGGACTGTCAATATCTTAGGAAGGAAATTACTTTGACATTTTTTGAGTCTGTTCTTCTTGTCTTGCGGTAGAAAAGGCCCTTTTCCACCCGTAATATCAAAAATTATTTCTGCCAGACCAGGTCCGAACAAGGTCTTACCCTTGTAAGGAGGCGCCAGAAGCTTGGACTTAGAGGTAACATCATCTGACCAAGATTTTAGTCCCAATGCCCTACAGGCTAGGACAGAGAAGCCAGACATCTTGGCTTTGAGTCTAATAACTTGCATGTTAGCATCAGAAATAAAGGAATTGGCTAGTTTGAGAGCCTTAATCCTATCTTGTATCTCCTTCAACTGAGTTTCTACTAAAATTGATTCAGACAAGGCATCACACCAATAAGATGCTGCACTTGCTACTGTGGCAATACAAACTGCAGGTTGCTATTGAAGACCTTGATGAACATACATCTTCTTCAAATTAGCTTACAGCTTTTTGTCCATGGCATCTTTAAAGGAGCAGCTATTCTCTATAGGGATCGTAGTTCTCCTAGCCAGAGTATAAATAGCCCCTTCTACTTTAGGCACCGTGCGCCAAGAATCTTTAATGGAGTCAGCAACAGGAATCATCTTTTTAAATACAGGAGACGGGGAGAAAGGAATCCCTGGCTTCTCCCATTCCTGTCAAATAATCTCCGTCACACGGTCTGGGACAGGAAAAACTTCCACAAAAGATGGAACATCATAGTATTTATTAAGTATACTAGACTTCTTAGGGTTGAAAATGACAGAAGTATTCGAGTCATCCAAAGTATTCAGATAGTAATGTTGCTGTTCAACCTAATGCTACGCAGGTTGCCCTCCCTCATAAGTCTGATGAGGAGGATACGTTGGTACCCTCTGAGGGTGAAATCTCAGATTCGGACAGTATTATTCCTACATCTGATACTGAAGAAGTAAACTTTAGATTTAAGCTTGAACACCTTTGTGTACTGTTAAAGAAAACCAACTGCCAAATATTAAGTTTATACATAAATCCCTATATAAAACATAAGCCACACACATACTAATAAAGTATTTCAACAAAATTAGCCCAAAAAGGAAAAACATCCCAATAAATGGAAGATTTACCCCTAGTCTCAACATACATAATGTGCCTGCCCACTGCCAAAGAAAATCCTGTATAAAGGATTATAAAAAATATCCTCATATACTGCATATGACATATTCATCTGAAGTGCAAGTCTCCAAGACCTAGAAGACAAAAGCACTTACCTGCAGTATAGCTGTCCATCAGGAAGACATCTCACAAGGCGTGAAAGAACACATACTCCTTACAGAGACCTGTAGAAAAAGAAAGAACAGAGTAACCAACTCTGGCTTTCTGTACCATGGGCAGCAATGTGTTAGGAAACAAAACAAGGACTACCTCACAACTTCCTAACTGCTGCTTAAAAGCCACCACTACTCTACTGAAGAGATTGACATGGACTCAGCTAAACCCACATCCTTGCTTGCAAGGAAAATGACCCAAAAAAGGAATTAATTTCTTCAGACACCAAACATTACCTCCTCCATTGATAGAGGCAAAGAGAATGACTGGGGATTATGGGTAGGAGAGTGACACTTAGCAGCTTTGCTGTGGTGCTCTTTGCCTTCTCTCCTCCTGCTGGCCAGGAGTGATATTCCCACTAGTAATTGAATGGTGTTGTGGACTCTCCATATCTCAGGAAAGAAATCACATTTATTATGAAGTAAAAAACTAATAATGGAGAATCACAGGACAAATCTGACAACTCAGAAACTCTCCTATATGAAAAAAGCACTTTCCAAGATAAAAGTTTGATATTCAATGGAATGCATTTGTTCAAATGGAGGACCTTGCAGAACAGAAAGAACTAGATTAAATTTCCAAGGCAGAGAAATGTCTCACAACTGGCTTAATTCTTACTAGAGCCTGGACAAAAGTCTAAACATTAGAAAGCTTACCTAACTTTCTATGAAAGAGAACAGATACAGCAAAAATGTGACCTTTAAAGGAGCTAACAGACAAACCATTTTCAAGGCCATCTTGTAAAAAACTGAAGAATTCTAGGAAAAACCTCTGGAAGAGCTACATTCAAAGTATCCCCTTCAAATTCTGTGATTTGTTTTCTAGGCATAATTCAGAAGGAAAAAACAGACAGACGCTTTGAAGGCCTTTTCTTCCCCAGTTGCAGCTCTGGAGTGAGGAGGAAAAGAAAGCAACGTTACTTACACATGGAGGCTAAGTAATAGTCTGTGCCTTTAACATAGTATATTTTCAATAAAGTTATACATGGCAGCATAAACCACTGATTTTTTTTTAAGAAATTGTGAGCAAATTCCTTTGTCTCACATTCCCCCCCTCCCTTTCCCCACTGTTTTAGAGAACAGACTTGAACAGCAGTGAAAGGGAAGGACATTAATCTGGCAACTGACATAATGATGGCATAATGATTCCTGATGATGTTGCAAATTTTAGTGTAATCCACTGAATAGTCAGTAATAAAGAAAGGGGCCTGGTCACAAGGTTTCTTTTCTCTCTCCCTCTCTTTCTTTCCCTTAGGTAGTAATAAGGTAGCTCTGTCCATAATCTTGACAGAGTCCCTTGCATTCTTTATGATGCCATGGCCATAACCCCGGTTTCTGAGTATAGTGGTAAGGTCCCTACTCTCCTTTTCGTAATGTCCCTGTTGGCTACAGTTTCTTTTTACCCTCATGTATTGTCCTTTTGCCACAGCTTTAAACACATTCTCTGGGTGGCAGCTTTTTGCGTGTAGCAATGTGTTGCCTGTAATTGGTTTACGAAAAATAGTGGAGGTCACTTTTTTCCCTGGAACACCAAAAAGGGTTACATCCAGATAATTGATACTGCATTTATTGTGTTCAGAAGTGAATTCAATGCCCCTGTCATTGGTATTCAAATACTCAATGAACCGTGGGATCTCGTGCTCACCCCCTTTCCACACAAACAGAAGGTCGTCTATAAATCTTCTATAGAAGACTATATTGTGCGTGTGTGGATTTCCTTCTCCAAATATGTGGTCCTCCTCCCACCAACCCATAAAGAGGTTGGCGTAGGAGGGGGCAAACTTGGCCCCCATAGCCGTACCACATATTTGGAGAAAGAACTGGCCATTGAAGTTGTGTGTGAGTAGATATTCAGTCACTGTACACACAAATTCACACAGCACTGGGTTCATTCCATGATATTTATTCATGTAGTAACCAACAGCGTTTAATCCTTGTACATGGGGTATTGATGAATACAGAGATTTCACATCTACTGTTATCCATGTGTATCCATCTTTCCAGTCTATTTTGGACACCACATTTAGAATGTGTTTTGTGTCCAAAACAAAGCTGGTCAGCCATTTTATCATAGGCTGTAAGAGGGCATCAAGCCACTCAGACAGAGATTCAAGGAGAGACCCAATGCCACTGACTATGGGCCTACCCTTGACCTCCGTGAGTGACTTGTGCACCTTGTGGTTAAACACAGGTGTCCTAGGGTGCTCAATGTACAAAAATTTGCATGTTCCTTTGTCAAATATCCCCATCTCAAGGCCATCATCTATGAGGTCTTTGAGTTGTTTTTGAAACAATCTGGTGGGGTCAGATCTGAGTGCCTTATATTCTTTTTCATTTGAGAGTTGCCTTGTTGCCTCTCCAATGAAATCTTTAGTACTCACAATGACAACAGAGCCCCCCTTGTCAGCTGATCTAACCACCACCAGATTCTGTAATGCTTGTCTCTCTGCATGTGTGACATTTTGCCTGTTGTTTTTGTCTTTGTAATAAAGATTGGTAAGATCATTTTCCACTCTAGAGTGGAATTTCTCTATTACAGATCCTCTATTTTGTATTGGATAGAACATGGATGCCTTTTTGAATTTTGGGAGAGCAGTTTGTTCAGTGCCTGTTTCCAGTCCCCCTTCTGTTAGAAGTGATTCAAGGACTCTGACATCACACTGCTCCCCAAAATCAAATATAGCATCTGGCAACATTTCCTCTTCTGACCTCTCTGAGGTGCTGGATTCTGCTCCAATAAATCCCTCGTGTTTCATCTTACTAAAATGTGTCCTTAATGTGAGCTTTCTCACCAGTTTATTCACATCAAGGAGTGTGTTAAAGAGGTTGAAACTGGTGGTGGGCACAAAGCCCAATCCCAGTTCCAAAACTCTTTGTTATTGAGCATTCAATTTATATGGGGAAAGATTGATAATGCTTGTGGCTACAGAATCTTTTACTTTTTCCTCAGAGTGTACCTCCCTTTCTGTGAATCTCTTGTATCTTGCCCCCCCACGTCTCTTCTTGGGGGGGGCAATGCAAAAAACCTGATTGGCTTGTGCTATTTCTGTATTTGTCACTATGTGATCAATATTACCAGTAGTAATTGCTGGTCTCTGTATATTATATTTTGAATAAGCGTAAGGCTTGGCATTCTTCAGAATAGGCACTATTGGTATACTCCCTTCCTTAGGTCTAGCTATTTGTGAGGTACTTGATTGGTCATTGGGTCTGGCTGCTTGTGAGTTGCTTGATTGATCTTTGTGGGGTTCAGTAATGCTAAGGGGGTATGGAGTGTAGTTACTATCTGTATCCTCCCCTCCTGAACATGAACTGTCCCCTTGTGAATCAGTGTCATCACCTACAAATTGAATTCTGCGCTGACCCCTTCGACCCCTGCCTCTGTTTCTTTGGCTATTGCCTCTTCTATTTCCTGTACCTCCCCTATTGTTAGTATCCTTGCGTCTAGAAAAATGTTCCCTTCGATTCCAAATATATACCTGATCATTACTGAAATCAGTCTGATCCCGTACAAATTTGCTTTTGTTTCCTTTCTAGCAGCACCTGTTTAGCTTCTGCTACAGTATCCTGCAAAATCTGATCTAATAGTGGGTAGTCTAGGTCCCCACTACGGATATTGAGCTCATTTTGTATCAAAGTAATTTTGTCAGTAATAACACTTAACTGGGTTGTTTTGTACAGGACTAACAATGACATAAATCTAGATGAACATTCAGTTAATGTGGTATTCCACAACTTTATAAATTCTCTGTCCTCAGTTTGGAACGTGGGGAATTTATTTATACGTAATCCGCTAGGTATTAAACCTAATTCATTGTATTTGTTAAGTGTTATAATGTCCCACTTAAGTCTGTTTTCCTTGACTAGCAATTGTTCCATATCCTCAAACAATGCAGTCAGGGAGAGTTTTGTAGGATCCGTAGAAAAGATAGCCTCAATTTCCCTGATATGTTCATCTCTTTCTGTAACACTCATTAAAGAGTAAAAAGTATGTGCTTGTAATTGTGAGCTGCTGTCTGTGTCTGACATCTTGAAAACTGACTTCCCCTCTATATTGTGGATGGGTATACAGTTCTTTGCATGTGTGGGGTATGAGCTGATTCCCACGCTCGGAGGATAAGTCAAATGTCAAAAAGACCCACACACTGCAAACAAACGAAACTTGGTGACCTTGACAGCCGACTTACCGCATTCGATCATGGGGGACCTTATGCTGATCCATTCTCAGTCTCAACCCAGGGCACAGGGCTCCGTCGGAACTCTTACCGCCAAGACTCTTTCTTGTTAAACTGCGATGCTGTGTCACTAATTGCGCCCGGGAGCTTCTGAAGTCAGTCAGCTGGGTATCGGTCACTTCCTCTTCTGATGCGTGCAGCTTGTTGATTGATGGTCATCGGCCCTGAACGTCACAGCCAGGTGTGTGTGTTGGCATCCTATCCAAAGTTGAGGCAGAAGGAGGCAATCCACCAGGGGAATGCCTACTGAATCTGTGCTCACTGCAAGGGAATCCAATTACACTTGCTGCACAATAAGGAGACAGGAGAACCGGCAGATGTGAAGTACAGCGTTTATTCCAAAAAATAGCGCTGTACAAATAAAGATTCACAGTTCATGTATGGGTTAGGAAAACCTCCCAATATCACTGCAAAAGACACTGGCAGCAGTTGGATGGCAAATGTTGGGAGGTAAGAAACAGCTGACGCGTTTCGGCTTTTCAGCCGTAATCTTAGCTGATAAAAATGGTTAAAACAGGCGCCCTTTTTCAAGGGCCATTCCTCATCCCATTTTCTCTGCACACAAACTGAAAGCAGTCGGCAACTGTCACTAAAATGATACAGCCGGGAGAAGTGCTATGCCTCCTGCAATTCTGTCCTGTGCATGGTATTTTACCCAGTACCAGGGGCAATTTTCTTTGCTTACAAGACACAAGCCAGGGGCTCTTCTACTCATTTATGCAGTTCATAAGCAGTGAAGGAAAGGAGGAGGTGGGAGGTCATAAATATGCAGATGACAGAGCTGTGGAAAGTCCAGTTCTCCTACCACATTAATATTGCACTCTGAATAGACTTCTACTGTTCCTGTTCTATCCATTGCTCCTTTTTTTTTTTTTTAACTTTTATTTATATCCAACAGTGTATACATTCATATATATTTACATATCTAAGCTCCATACCGAGCAATACAGTAAGTTAACAAACAAAAGCCACTCAATACACAGTTCAGGTAGAGTTAACATTGATTATGGTATATTAAGATAAACTCTTCTACTGTTCTACTATCTGCTACCAATAGTTTATCATCTGTAGTATAGTTGTATACAATGTTGGGGTTTTTTGGAGAATTTCCTTAAGACAAAATAAACCCGCACATAGAAAAAGAAAAACAGAGAAAAAGAAAAAGGAGAGAGAGAGAGAGAGAGAAAAAACAAACAAAAAAAAAAGAAAAAAAGAAAAAAGAAACAACAACAACCTCCGAGCCCGCAAGGCTCCCTCTTAGGGATGGTAGCTCATAAATTTATGGAATATCTCTAAAATTCCTTATCCATGATCCTGGAAATACTTGAAGCAGGACTAACTCAGCAAAACTAATGGAAGAAACAAATGGAGACAAGATCAGTTGTTGAAGTTGCAATGAATAAGTTTTAATGATTGGTGCCCAATCTATCAGAAATATCTTAATTTTTTTTCTCTGTGGCTTGTGATAAATGAAAAGATTCATATATAATTTGAGATTGTATCCCTTTAAGAATTACCCCTAAACTAGGGGGCTTCTTAGCAATCCAGGACTTAAAGATATTATATCTAACAATTAGTATAATGGTATTCAAAATCCGACTTTTGGAGTCTGACATGGGATCCCTTATCAAACATATAACCTCTTGCAGAGATAACGAATAATCCCCATTATAAAGCCTATTAAACCAATACTGGACTTTCTGCCATAGTTGTTTTATTTTAGGGCAGCTCCATAACATATGAACGAGATCTGCTACACTGTATAAGCACCGCAGGCAATCAGCCTTCTTAAGAGGGTAGAATTTCGCTAGCCTGGCTGGGGGTAGATAAAATGTATTCATTAATTTAATATGAGATTCTTTCCAGTTTACCGCAATAGGATACTTAGCTACCAATTTGCAACTACCTGTAATCATCTCTTGATCAATTGTAGGGATAGAATTAATCCATGAATTAACCAGTTTGTCACTCAGCAGAGTGCCCTGTTTAGCAAGCATTATGTCATAAATTAATGAAATTGAAGTATCTCCAGCTATAAATTTTTGAATAAAGATTTTGACCTCGGACCACCCAAACCTAATTGAAGAGTACCAGCTTTGAGAGCTAATATAATGGCGGACCTGGAAATAAGCAAACCGATTCCCTCTTCCTAATGAATATTTTGATAGAATGGTTTCCCATGGAAGCATCTGGCATTGATCGTCCAATAACTGGACAATATCCTTAAGGCCTCTGTCCTGCCATTCCAAAAATACTTTTTGGTCTGTTCCTGGCAAAAAACGCGGGTTAGCTCTTATAGGTAAGAATTCAGAAAAAAAGGGATTCAATGCCAGTATGGCACAAAACTTCTGCCATGCGCTTATCGGGTTTTTAAAAGATTGTAATAAAAAAACTTCTCGTGGTAGTTCTTTTAGTGGACAATGTAAAAGAGCCTTCAAAGACCAAGGATGGATCAATCTAGATTCCGACTCAAATGATGTTAGGGAAAGCTAACCCCGCATTATCAGATTTTTGAGACAATTTTTCCAATGATATACGTGGTTTTTTAGCTTTCCAAATAAACTTGGAAAACCAAGAATTCAATCTATTTAAATCTTTATTTGTAAGAATTAAAGGAAGATTTTGTAGGGGATATAGAATCCGCGGAAAAATTATTGTTTTGATCAAATTAGTAGATGCAGAGATAGATAAAGGGAGAGCCCTCCATAACTCAAGATCTTCTTTGATCTTCCGGAGAAGTGGATCAATATTGGCAGAGTACCAATATTTGGGATTTTTGTGAATCTCCAAACCCAAATATTTTATAGCAGAGACTGTGCGGAACATTGAATTAGTTTGTCGATTAGCCTGCTTGCCTAGCCACATGAACTCACTTTTATCCAAATTAGACTTATATCCCGCGAAGGAGCTGAACTCCTCCAATATGTTTATAACCTTGGGAATTGTGTCTCTGGTGTTCTGTAGACATATTAAAATATCGTCCGCATATAGTAAAACTTTTAAGTTTGGGTCTAGATCTGGTATTCCCGGAAGGCTTTCTCTCAGTCTGATTGCCAGCGGCTCAAGAGCAATATTGAACAAAAGGGGCGAGAGAGGACAACCCTGTCTCGTCCCTCTTTCCAATATTATCCTAGGGGAGAGCGTCCGATTAACCAATAAGTAAGATTCTGGTTTCCAGTGGATTTTCTGAATGAAGTATAAGAACTTATCTGCAAAGCCAAATTTCTCTAAGGTTTTAAATAGATGAGCCCAAGCTATACTGTCAAAAGCCTTTACTGCGTCCAAAGTAAGGACTGCATTATCATTTAACCTTTTTCTATCTTTAAACTGATCTTTAAACCCCAACGTGGTTAATCTCCTAATATTTTTAGTAGAATTTCGTGCGGACATAAATCCGACCTGATCGGGATGTATAAGTTTGTCCAAACACCCTGTAAGTCTAGTAGCAACAATAGACATTAAGATCTTATAATCCGCATTAAGGACGGAAATTGGCCTATATGAAGCTGGTCCATTGCTCATTGACCATTCACATAAACTCAACCATCAAGTTTCAATATTAACAACGTTTTGCACATTATAGCAAGACACAACCTTACCTCACATTATTACAATCCAGATCCAATGCATTTGGTTGGTGATAAGTACTCAGTGAGTATGAAACTCTGGACTAGATAATAAAACTTTTTATTCAACTTATTAATTTTATTAATAACTAGTAGGAAAGCTTGCCCAATGGGCAGTCTATTGTGGTGACTGAACCACCGAACCACCCTGCCATTTTTGGAAGGGCAGTCTATTGTGGTGACGGAACCACCCTTCCATTTTTGCTGCATCCAGGTGGATTCCGAAAATGGCAGGGTGGTGAAAGACTTCCGAAAATGGCAGGGTGGTGAAAGAATCCATCCAGTTAGATTCTTTCACCACCCCTTTTGCTCTCTCTTCCCCTCTCTTTTGCGCTCTCTCTCCTCTCTCTTTTGATCTCTCTCCCCCTTCTCTTTTGATCTCTCTCCCCTCTCTTTTGTGCTCTCTCCCCCCTCTCTTTTGCGATCTTTCCCCTCTCATTTGCTCTCTCTCCCCCTCTCTTTTGCTCTCTATCCCCCCTCTCTTTTGCTCTTTCTCTCCCACCTCTCTTTTGCTCTCTCTCTCCCCTCTCTTTTGCTCTCTCTCTTCCCTCTCTTTTGCTCCCTCTCTCCCCCCTCTCTTTTGCTCTCTCTCCCCCCTTTCTTTTGCTCTCTCTCCCCCCTCTCTTTTGCTCTCTCCCCCCCCCCCCTGTGGTAATAAAAAAAAATAAAAAATTGAACTACAGAAAAAAATAAACAAATTATCAAAAATAAAACCTAATCCCTATGAAAATAAAAAAGCCACCCCCCCAAAATAAAAACACCCCCTAATCTAATGCTAAACTACCAATAGCCCTTAAAAGGGCTTTTTGTAGGGCATTGCCCTAAGTTAAACAGCTCTTTTGCAGTTACCAAAAATTCTAAGTCCCCCCTAACAGTAAAACCCACCCCCCCAAAATAAATAAACCTAACACTAAAAAACCTAAACTATCCATTGGCCTGAAAAGGGCATTTGTATGGGCATTTGCTGCACATCCCTAATCTAAAAATATATATATATATTTAAAAAATAAAACTAACTCCTAAAAATTTAAAAATTAAATCAAAGTTTAAATTAATTTAAATTACAGAAAACAAAAAAAAAAATCTAATATTACAGAAAATAAAAAATCAAATTTCCAAATTTTACAAAATTAAACCTAATCCCTATGAAAATAAAAAAGCCCCCCCCCAAAATAAAAACACCTCCTACTCTAAGAATAAACTACCAGTAGCCCTTAAAAGGGCTTTTTGCAGGGTATTGCTCCAAGATAATCATCTCTTTTACATTAAAAATACACAAAGCCCCCCCTAATAGTAAACCCCCCACCCATCAAACCCCCCAAAATAAAAAACCTAACACTAAAAAAAACCTAAACTACCCATTGCCCTGAAAAGGTCATTTGTTTGGGCATTGCCCTTAAAAGGGCATTTAGATCTTTTACTGCCCATCCCTAATCTAAATAAAACAAACCCCCCAAAAAACCTAAGTCTAACCCCCAGGTTGGTACTCACGGTTGCTGAAGTCCGGTGGAGAAGGTTCTGTTCCAGGCGGTGACCTCTTCTTTCTTCTTCCAGGAACATCCGGCGCAGAGTGGAGCTGAAGACCGATGACCGCGGAGCTGAAGACTGGCGATCCTGGAACTGAAGACTGGCGACCCTGGAACTGAAGACCGGCGACTGTGGAGCCATGGAGCGTGGAGGATCCTCTTCGTACGATCGCCGCCATACACTGGATAGTGAATTCAAGGTATGCGATTAAAGATGGCGGCCCTTGAATTCCTATTGGCTGATTTGATTCTTAAAATTTAAATCAGCCAATAGGATGAGAGCTGCTCAAATCCTATTGGCTGTTAAAATCAGCCAATAGGATGAGAGCTACTGAAATTCTATTGGCTGATTTGAATAGACAATAGAATTTGAGTAGCTCTCATCCTATTGGCTGATCATCCTATTGGCTCCGCGGTCGCCGGTCTTCAGTTCCGCTCCGCGCTGGATGTTCCTGGAAGAAGAAAAAAGAGGCTGCCGCTTGGAAGAAGACTTTACCTCCCGGAACAGGACCTTATCCGCCGGACTTCAGCAACCGTGAGTACCAGCCTGGGGGTTAGACTTAGTTTTTTTTAAGGTGGGGGGTTCTTTTATTTAGATTAGGGATGGGCAGTAAAAGAGCTAAATGCCTTTTTCAGGGCAATGGGTAGTTTAGGTTTTTTAATGTTAGGTTTTTTATTTTGGGGGGTTTGGTGGGAGGGGGGGTATTTACTGTTAGGGAGGACTTTGTGTATTTTTAATATAAAAGAGCTGATTATCTTGGGGCAATGCCCTGCAAAAAGCCCTTTTAAGGGCTACTGGTAGTTTATTCTTAGAGTAGGGGGTGTTTTTATTTGGGGGGTGGGCTTTTTATTTGCATAGGGATTAGGTTTAATTTTTGTAAAATTTGGTAATTTGATTTTTTGTTTTCTGTAATGTTAGCCTTTTTTATTTTTTGTTACTTTAGTAATTTTTTTTTTTTTAGTAATTTTTATTTTAGTTAATTTGTTTTAATTTAGGGGGTGCTAGTTTAGGGGGTGTTAGGTTAAGGGGCTTAGTAATTTAATTAGTTATTTGCGTTGTGGGTTATTGGCGGTTTAAGGGGTTACTAATGGCTAGAATAAGAGTTTTGTCGGTAAAGACCCGCGTAGCTAACGCAGCTTTTTTTCCTACCGCTGCTTCCAAACAACGCTGCTTCAACCCTCAATACCAGCATTGCTTACGGTAGCGGTAAGCTGGCAAAACGTGCTTGTGCACGATAACCTTACACTTATTAACCCCTAATCTGCCGCCCCCGCTATCGCTGACACCTGCATTATATTATTAACCCCTAATCTGCCCCTCCGTACACCGCCGCAATCTACATTATCCCTATGTACCCCTAATCTGCTGCCCCTAACACCGCCTACACCTATATTATATTTATTAACCCCTAATCTGCCCCCCCAACGTCGCTGCTACCTTACCTACACTTATTAACCCCTAATCTGCCAACCGGACCTCGCCGCTACTCTAATAAAGTTATTAACCCCTAAACCGCCTCGCAAACCCTATAATAAATAGTATTAACCCCTAATCTGCCCACCAACGTTGCCGCCACCTAACTTCAAGTATTAACCCCTAATCTGATGACCGGACCTCGCCGCTACTCTAATAAATGGATTAACCCCTAAAGCTAAGTCAAACCCTGACCCTAACACCCCCCCTAAATTAAATATAATTTTAATCTAACAAAATAAATTAAATCTTATTAACTAAAGTATTCCTATTTAAAACTAAATACTTACCTGTAAAATAAACACTAACATAGCTACAATATAACGAATAATTATATTGTAGCTATTTTAGGATTTATATTTATTTTACAGGCAACTTTGTATTTATTTTAACTAGTACAATAGCTATTAAATAGTTATTAACTATTTAATAGCTACCTAGTTAAAATAATTACAAAATTACCTGTAAAATAAATCCTAACCTAAGTTACAATTAAACCTAACACTACACTATCAATAAATTAATTAAATAAATTACCTACAATTACATACAATTAAGTAAACTAAACTAAATTACAAAAAAAACCCCCACTAAATTACAAAAAATAAAAAAAGATTACAAGAATATTAGGCTAATTACACCTACTCTAAGCCCCCTAATAAAATAAAAAAGCCCCCCTAAAAAATAAAGGTCCCTACTCTATTCTAAATTAAAAAGTAACCAGCTCTTTTACCAGCCCTTAAAAGGGCTTTTTGCGGGGCATGCCCCAAAGTAATCAGCTCTTTTGCCTGTAAAAAAAAAATACAACCCCCCCCAACATTAAAACCCACCACCCACATACCCCTACTCTAACCCAAACCCCCCTTTAATAAACCTACTAAAACACTACCCCCCTGAAGATCACCCTACCTTGAGCCGTGTTCACCCAGCCGGGCACCGATGGACCAAAAGAGGACATCTGGAGTGGCAGAAGTCTTCATCCTATCCGGGCAGAAGAGGACATCCGGACCGGCAGACATCTTCATCCAAGCGGCATCTTCTATCTTCATCCATCCGACGAGGAGCGGCTCCATCTTCAAGACCTCCGGCGTGGAACATCCTTCTTCCCCGACGACTAGGCGACAAATGAGGGTTCCTTTAAATTACATCATCCAAGATGGCGTCCCTTGAATTCTGATTGGCTGATAGGATTCTATCAGCCAATCGGAATTAAGGTAGGAAAAATCTGATTGGCTGATTGAATCAGCCAATCAGATTCAAGTTCAATCCGATTGGCTGATCCAATTAGCCAATCAGATTGAGCTCGCATTCTATTGGCTGTTCCAATCAGCCAATATAATGCGAGCTCAATCTGATTGGCTGATTAAATCAGCCAATCAGATTTTTCCTACCTTAATTCCGATTGGCTGATAGAATCCTATCAGCCAATCGGAATTCGAGGGACGCCATCTTGGATGACGTCATTTAAAGGAACCGTCATTCGTCGTCTAGTCGTCGGGGAAGAAGGATGTGCCGCGCCGGAGGTCTTGAAGATGGAGCCATTCCTCGTCTGATGGATGAAGATAGAAGATGCCGCTTGGATGAAGATGTCTGCCGGTCCGTATGTCATCTTCTGCCCGGATAGGATGAAGACTTCTGCCGCTCCTGATGTCCTCTTTTGGTCCATTGGTGCCCGACTGGGTGAACAAGGCTCAAGGTAGGGTGATCTTCAGGGGGGTAGTGTTAGGTTTATTTAAGGTAGGTTTGGGTTAGAGTAGGGGTATGTGGATGGTGGGTTTTAATGTTAGGGGGGTTGTATTTTTTTTTACAGGCAAAAGAGCTGATTACTTTTGGGCATGCCCCGCAAAAAAAAACTTTTAAGGGATGGTAAAAGAGCTGGTTACTTTTTAATTTAGAATAGGGTAGGGACCTTTATTATTTTGGGGGGATTTTTTATTTTATTAGGGGGCTTAGAGTAGGTGTAATTAGCCTAATATTCTTGTAATCTTTTTTTATTTTTTGTAATTTAGTGTTTGTTTTTTTTATTGTGTGTAATTGTAGGTAATTTATTTAATTAATTTATTGATAGTGTAGTGTTAGGTTTAATTGTAACTTAGGTTAGGATTTATTTTACAGGTAATTTTGTAATTATTTTAATTAGGTAGCTATTAAATAGTTAATAACTATTTAATAGCTATTGTACCTAGTTAAAATAAATACAAAGCTGCCTGTAAAATAAATATAAATCCTAAAATAGCTACAATATAATTATTCGTTATATTGTAGCTATATTAGTGTTTATTTTACAGGTAAGTATTTAGTTTTAAATAGGAATACTTTAGTTAATAAGATTTAATTTATTTCGTTAGATTAAAATTATATTTAACTTAGGGGGGGTGTTAGGGTTAGGGTTAGACTTAGCTTTAGGGGTTAATACATTTATTAGAGTAGCAGCGAGGTCCGGTCATCAGATTAGGGGTTAATACTTGAAGTTAGGTGGCAGCGACGTTTGGGGGGGGGCAGATTAGGGGTTAATAAATATTATGTAGGTGTCGGCAATGTTAGGGGCAGCAGATTAGGGGTTCATAGGGATAATGTAGGTGACGGCGATGTGCTGTCGGCAGATTAGGGGTTACAAATATTTATTATAGTGGCAGCGATGTGGGGTGACCTCGGTTTAGGGGTACATAGGTAGTTTATGGGTGTTAGTGTACTTTAGAGCACTGTAGTTAAGAGCTTGATAAACCGGCGTTAGCCCATAAAGCTCTTAACTACAGCCTTTCCATGGGCGGTAGGAGTCTTGTCGGTAGAGGGTGTACCGCTCACTTCAACCAAGACTCTAAATACCAGCGTTAGGAAGATCCCATTGAAAAGATAGGATACGCAATTGGCATAAGGGGATCTGCGGTATGGAAAAGTCGCGGCTTGAAAGTGAGCGTTAGACCCTTTCCTGCCTGACTCTAAATACCAGTGGGCGGCCAAAAGCAGCGTTAGGACCCCTTAACGCTGCTTTTGACGACTAACACAGAACTCTAAATCTAGGCGTAAGTTAATTAGGTTTATTGCGATGTGGAAGTTTTGTGGTTTAGGTGTTAATAGGGTAATTAGGTTTATTGCGATGTTTGGGTTTTGCGGTTAATAGGTTATTTATGTTTATTGCGATGTGGGGGTTTTGCGGTTTAGGGGTTAATAGGGTAATTAGGTTTATTGAGATGTGGGTGGTTGACGGTTAAGGGATTAAGGGGTTAATTACTTTATTATTTTGCGATGTGTGGGTTTGCAGTGTAGGTGTTAATACTTCGTGTGGAAGGCTCGTTTTTTTTGTTATACTTTGTGCGGGCGGTGTTTTTTTTTTTTTTTTTGTAATGCTCCGTTTGCCTTCCCTGCATCCCGGTGGATTCCGAAAATGGCAGGGTGGTGAAAGAATCCTTCGCTGTATCCAGGTTCATTTTTTTTGCTGTGCGTGCAGCCAATATTCCATTGAGGATGCGTGCGCAACTGCCGACGGCTACGGACATTACAAACACAATTATAGTACAGATGATTTTGATGCAATTATGAAATTTGTCAGGTCTGCAATGTACTGTATATAGTTCATAAAATTCACTTTTTGGTAAACCAGAGTGATACTTCTACTATGTGTTTAACCACTTTGCAAATTAGAGCATGTCATTTTTCGATTATTATTGCACTTTAATTTCAAAATTGGATCATATTTTGTAGTAAACCTGACAGATGATAACAAAAAAGTCTCCCTAAACTTTAATAGCTTTCTATTGTTAAAATAAGTTGTTAAAGGGACATTCCAGTGAAAAGTGGAATCCAAATTGAGAAAGATAGGTAGGAAAGACAAAAGCAGGGTCTACAGAGTTGCAAATTAGAACTGTCATCCAAAAAGTATAAATGGGCGGAGCCTGTGGACTATCTTCATTTCGAAAGAAAATAATTTATCGGGTAAATGATGATGAGAGTCCACAGGGAAACCTTGAAATGTAGGCTTGAATACCCAAGATGACAGTTCATGGCAAAGCAAGGGTGGGAAAAATGAAGGCAGTTAAATTTGCCGGACACTGCAGTCTGAAGGATTTTCCTGCCAAAAGCCACTTCAAATGGGGGGGGGGGGGGTGGAGCTTGGCCGCACAGGAATATGGCTGCATGAACAAGTAGCTTCGATGCCCTAAGTCTGTGTGCCGGCCGAAATGAACTAATAAATGAAAACTACCAGCCTTAAACTTTGCTGTAGCAGTCAAGGGACTGTCCCCAACACCTGTCACTTCACTTTCACAGCACCGGTAAGCGCATAACAGGGGCCATCAACGGCTATCACAAACGGCGTCACAGGGCCTAAGCAGTGTACCCAAGACCTTGCAACGCTCACGATCAGCCAGACAGCAAGAACAGACCCCACAAAGGTGTAAAGAGAGCGGCTGGGGGGATCTCCACGAGGGCCATGAAAATATAGAGACACAAGCCGCATCAATACTGAGGGGGCTATACACCGTCAGAGGGATTGCACAGTGAGTACCCGTTTCCTAAGGGACCCTAGGGGGGAGTAAAAACCACTGCAGCTAAGGGCCCTTATGAACAGCACCAAACCCTGGTCTCGAGGAGAACTTGGTGCATAGAAACCCCCTGAGCATTCAGGAAATAATAATAGTGGGCTCATCCTGAGCACAAGGCCCGAGACAGCTCACTGACCCCAGGGGTTAGTAGGCATCAAAAGAAGCGGCGCCCACACAAAGACACTCAGTGGTTGAGAGCCACCAGCTGGACTGCCCCCGCAGACTCCCTTATACCATACAGTAAGGAACTGCAGGACACAACAGGGGACCCAAAACTCACACATTTGCACTGGTGCATTAACATGAGTGAGGATTAAGCTCTAAAATAACTGCTTACTCTAAGAGCCTACCACATCATTCCTGCACTTCTTCCCCAAGGCTTTAAACAACATAACATAGGAACACTCCCCTCCTTACCTCCACACTCCACTCTCCGGGGAGTCTGTGGGGGCTCACATTCACTGGGATGCCAAATAAAAGATTACCAAAACTGACCAAAGAAAACAAACTATCCACCATGAACAACTACCTAAAACCTGCTGAACCTACCCTGAAACCCCCCTGTGAACCTCATCCAAAAAGCAGATAGGAGGTAGAAGCACTGGTACATAGGGGAGGCTCTGACTATACAAAAAATGTCACCAAAGATGACCTCAAATATTTTGCCTCAAAGGAAGACATACGAGAAGCCATGCAAGAAGTAAAAGATCTGTTTGGTGAATTTAAAAAAGATATCTCGGCACTAGAGCATAGAGTTACAAAACTCGAAGACAGACAAGAGTCCCAACAATCAGAAATACAAGTGCAGTCAGAGAACACTCATATACATTCGGACATGAAACAAAACCTTATTGATAGAATGGAGGACCTGGAGAACAGGAGCAAAAGGAACAACCTTAGGATCCGTGGGATCCCTGAATCTGTACATCCAAATGCCCTGCTGGGATACCTAAAAGTCTCTTCCGTACTGCAAAAGACATGCCGACAGCACCAGAAGTCCCAATAGAGAGGGCGCATCGTGCCCTTCGCCCGAAACCACCTACCAAGGCTCCCCCGAGGGATGTAATTGTGAAGCTGCTCTCCTATAGAGACAAAGAAGAGATCCTCAAGGGAGCCAGAAATAAAACTCCACTCACACACACTGGCACAGAAGTGCAGGTGTTCTCGAACCTCTGCCCAACCACTCTGCAGAAAAGACCTCAAATTCATCACGGCAGTCCTCAGAGACAACAATATCCCATATCGATGGGGTTTTCCAACATGTATCATTGCTACAAAAGATAAAGCCATATCTGTATTTCGAAGCCCATCTGATCTAACAGCATTCAACAAAAGCATAGGCCTCAACATTAAACTTCCTCCTGCACTGGCCCACCTACAGGATGCATAATCTACATCAGGGGAGCACCTCCGTGAAACAAAGACTGTACAGATCTTATATACTTGATGCCTTGATACGGCCAGCTAGAATGGGGGTCATCACACCCCAGATACAGAACCTTTACAGCAGACTTCATTCAGAGAAGTGGGGCCCTCTTGTTAAGTTTGATGCCTCGCTTTCCACTCTCCACCTGATCCTCAGATAAGTGAGGTTGTTTTAAACCTGTCAGTCTCTGTTGCACTATCTATATATTGAATGTATATAAGTTATTGGTTAATCACATCACAGATAGTAGACTTATACAAACACCCTATCTTGCACACATAACACACACTTAAACTCTAAAGAGCATCACCATGGAGAAGGATGGATAACCTTACAACTCATTTTGGGCTGCCCGGCCCACCTCCCTCTTTACACTCAAACATCCACCTCCACACACTGCTACAGCTCGCACAAAGCACATTCGTTTTTATTATACACACATCACTGAACAAGGTCCACACTTCAAAGGCACAGGACTAGGGATACCGCCCCTAGTGATTTAACTTTTTTCTAGTTGTTATATTGTTATATTTCATATTGAACTGTAAATTTGTTTCTGTTTCATCACAGTCTAACAAGGGATTACATCCTTACAGGCTTATCTACTCGTTATTGAGAAGATGTAATCATTTCCACCTATCCCTCGCCCCCCTTCCCCCTACAAAAATCTCCCCTAGTAAGGTCTCCTTCAATCTTTCTTTTCCTTCCCTCACCTCCTCCCTTCCCTCTTTCCCCCTTTACTCCCATCATGACATGACACCATGGCGCAATGCAGACATCATAACCAATCACATGGAATAGAATTGATTACGGTAAATGTCAAAGGCCTGAATAACCCAGGGAAAATATCCATAGTCCTAAATGACATCCAAAGGCTGGGGGGAGATGCGGTCTTTCTCCAAGAGACACATTTAAAAAAAGGCTGCAAACCTAAATGGTTTCAAAAACATTACACGCAAGCTTACTTTGTCTCCAGCCCAACCAAGAAAAATGGGGTGGGTGTGTTGTTTCATGCGAAAACCTCTTTTTACCCCACACACATAGAGAGGGACACAGAGGGACGCTATAGCATAGTTACGGGACTTCTGTACAACAGACCTGTGACCTTGGTGAACCTATATTTCCCAAACTCAGCACAGGTGCCCTTCTTTAAAAAAATGACACAGAAAATTTTAGAGCTCCAAAAAGGAGTCCACTTCATGGGGGGGATTTCAATATCTCCTTAAACTCCCTGATAGACACCTCTGACGGCTCCTCCAGTGCAACCTCCAAAACTCTCAAAACAATAGCTAACGTCCTGATGGAACTGGTTGTTCATGATATATGGCGCATAACACACCCAAAAGCTAGAGACTATACTTTCTTCTCACACCCTCACAATAAATATTCTAGGATAGACTGCATCTTCACAGACACATCAGGACTATCGACCATATCAGAAAGCTCTATCCAAAACATAACATGGTCGGACCATGCTCCGGTCACCTGTACAATCCACTGGCCTGATACTCCTGTCTCCTCCTTCGTGTGGAAGCTGGATGACACCCTGCTAAATAAAAGTCCAAGAAAGAGCAGCACCACTGAAAAAGCAATTCAAACTTTCTTTATTGGGACATCATGAAGACAAAAAAACATGACGTTTCGGTCTATCTGACCTTAATCATGTGGTTTTTTTTGTCTTCATGATGTCCCAATAAAGAAAGTTTGAATTGCTTATTCAGTGGTGCTGCTCTTTATTGGACTTTTACTTCCACTTGGGTTGTTTGGCAGGACCCTTAGAGCGTGCACCCGCTTGCAGATTGTGCTGGGCTTCATTGCATTTTTGTTATTCACAACCCTGCTAAATAACCCCATTACTAATGCTGATATTACCAAAATGCTCATAGACTACTTCCAACTCAATTTGACAGATGACATGTCACTAACGACCATTTGGGAAGCACATAAGTGTGTATTACGTGGGGAATTTATTAAGATTAGAGCCAAACACAACAGACTTAAAAGGGAAAGGCCTCAAACTCTACTATCACTAGCCTCACACCTTGAACAGCAACACAAGTCCAACCCCACAAATACAGTTATTGAGAAGATGTAATCATTTCCACCTATCCCTCGCCCCCCTTCCCCCTACAGAAATCTCCCCTAGTAAGGTTTCCTTCAATCTTTCTTTTCCTTCCCTCACCTTCTCCCTTCCCTCTTTCCCCCTTTACTCCCATCATGACATGACACCATGGTGCAATGCAGACATCATAACCAATCACATGGAATAGAATTGATTACGGTAAATGTCAAAGGCCTGAATAACCCAGGGAAAATATCCATAGTCCTAAATGACATCCAAAGGCTGGGGGGAGACGTGGTCTTTCTCCAAGAGACACATTTAAAAAAAGGCTGCAAACCTAAATGGTTTCAAAAACATTACACGCAAGCTTACTTTGTCTCCGGCCCAACCAAGAAAAATGGGGCGGGTGTGTTGTTTCATGCGAAAACCTCTTTTTACCCCACACACATAGAGAGGGACACAGAGGGATGCTATAGCATAGTTACGGGACTTCTGTACAACAGACCTGTGACCTTGGTGAACCTATATTTCCCAAATTCAGCACAGGTGCCCTTCTTTAAAAAAATGACACAGAAAATTTTAGAGCTCCAAAAAGGAGTCCTCTTCATGGGACCCTTAGAGCGTGCACCCGCTTGCAGATTGTGCTGGGCTTCATTGCATTTTTGTTATTCACAACCCTGCTAAATAACCCCATTACTAATGCTGATATTACCAAAATGCTCATAGACTACTTCCAACTCAATTTGACAGATGACATGCCACTAACGACCATTTGGGAAGCACATAAGTGTGTATTACGTGGGGAATTTATTAAGATTAGAGCCAAACACAACAGACTTAAAAGGGAAAGGCCTCAAACTCTACTATCACTAGTCTCACACCTTGAACAGCAACACAAGTCCAACCCCACAAATACAGCCCTCAAGGGGGAACTAGAAGAGACAAAAACAGACCTGTTAAATCACCTACAAGAAGAGCACCAAAGAAAAGCGCTCCTTATAAAACAGAAATTCTATGAGCAAAGCGACAAAGCGGGCAGAATGCTTGCTAGAGCTTTAGCCTGTAGAAAACTCAAATCCTATATCCATGAAATCAGTGACTTACACAATAAAACCCAGCAGGACGCGAAAAACATTGCGAACACCTTTAGGGAGTACTACAAAGGATTATATAAATTAGATCCCAACACTCCAAAATTGACTGCCACCAGGTGTAGAACAGTGGAGCCCCCCCGGATACAAAAGTATCTATCGGAAGTTGCCCTACCATCACTTTCAGAGGAGGACAGAAACACCCTAAAAGAGCCATTCACGCTCACTGAAATCCTTAATACCATCAAAGATTTTCCGTCGGGCAAAAGCCCAGGCCCAGACAGACTAGGATCTAGATACGATAAAAACTTTGCTCACATACTCGCCCCCCGCCTCCTAGAAATGATTAATTCTGTTTGTGACACAGCCTCTCTCCCAAGCTCCATGCTAGAAGCACACATTGTTGTGCTCCCAAAACCTGGTAAACCTCTCACAAAACCTGATAACTTTTGACCGATCTCACTGCTTAACTCTGACATTAAGATTCTAGCTAAATTAATATCGAATAGGCTCAACAGATTTTTACCGCAACTCATCTCTACTGACCAAGTAGGGTTCATCCCAAATAGAGAAGCGAGGGACAATACTGTAAAAGTCCTACAGCTGATCTCTCATGCCCACTGTAATGTTCCGGTGTACATCCGCTCAGGACACAGACCCTCGGGGCAGTGGTAGGGATTTGAAGACACCGACCCCTGACCCAGGGAAGAGTATCCTGGACGTGGATAGATGATATTCTGTGATTCATAGTTGCTATAAGTTATTGTAGAATTCATGGAGAGTGCAACATTTGTATACAATATATTCTGGCTTCACTGTGACTTATAGTTAGTTAATAGGAGTAGCTGCAGGATTCAATGAGAGAAAAATATAGCAACGTGGAATGTTCAGGCTTCAGAGTAAACTGGTAGAAGATTAACACTTAGATGCAAACTAAGGTTTGTTGCAGGTTCACAGTTCATAATATTATATAGAGCTGTATGTCAGAATTAAGTAGAGCAGCACAGGTGATAGACAAGTTGCAAATTTTAGGCATTACTTACTGTTTGTGCATATATATGCAAACCAAGGTTTGTTGCAGATTCACAGTACATAATATTATATAGAGCTGTATGTCAGTAATAATCAGAGCAGCACAGGTTATAGTCAAATTGCAAGTTTAAGGCATCAATTGCTGTTTGTGCATATATTGGAGAATCACATGAAAGCTTTTAACTGAACACATAGATGCAGAGTTCTGAATATGTTAACATATTTGTAGAATGATATTTCAGCTATGACAACTTGTAGCAGAGAATAGTTATAAAGTTCTGAGTAAGATGCTGTTGTAATAATTAGAGAGTGATGATAACCAAAAGTATACTTGATTTATAATAAAGTTCAGAGTTTGTTAAATAGCAGTGTCCAGGTAACAAAATGGAATTATTTGGATACTTGCGATTTGATGATTTTAAGCAGAGGAAATAGGGAAAGCTGAAGCTTGAATAAGTTGGTAGAATTCATGCAGGATCAGCCACAGACCTCAGTTGTTTTCAGGAACACAAATTCAAAGTTAATGCAAAGCACATTAGACCTGAGAAGGCTTAAAAAGAGGCTGAGGGAATCAGGTGCATGAATGATTAATCAGGCAGGCAAGCTGAATGAAAATACTGCCCAAAACCAGCATGAGTGTCAGAATCAGGGAAGGCAGTCTTAAAGGGATAGTGACATTAGGCTGAGATATGTTACACCCACAAGACGGAGAAGGCGTTTGATCGTGTTAGCTGGTCATTTATGCTTTTTACCCTTAAGAAAATGAACATAGGACCCACACTTATAAAATTGATCATATCACTGTACTCCTCACCGAACGCCAAAGTTTTGTTTTCGTAAACGGGGTCTTATCGGATTCCTTTAGCATATCAAATGGAACGAGACAGGGTTGCCCCCTTTCTCCCCTTCTTTTAGCCATATCTATTGAACCCCTAGCTAGAAAAATAAGAGCAAACCCCATGATTGAAGGTTTAAAAATCCAGAACAAGGAATACAAATTAGCTATGTACGCAGATGACGTTCTGCTCACTCTAACAAACACTGTATGTTCCTTGCCTGAAGTGCTGAAAGATATAGAGCATTATGGGACAGTTTCTAATTTCCACCTCAACCTTAATAAGTCAGAACTCCTTAATATTAGTGAACCCCGTGCACACTTTAACCAAACAGCGAGCACCTGCCCGATCAAGATAGTTCATAAGGGACTCCAATATCTGGGAATAACCATCAAGTCATCCCTCCCGGATATAGTTGATTCCAATTACAAAAAGATTAAAGAAGAAATTATAGCAGACCTGTCCAGATGGAAAAAAAACATTTCATGGCTGGGTCGAATTAATATAGTTAAAATGAATATTCTGCCTAGAGTTTTGTACATCCTCCAAACCATTCCCTTGCCTCCTGCCACTCCATATGTACAACACATTCAGAAAGCAATAGAAGATTATGTCTGGCAGGGAATCAAACCCAGAATAAACAGACATACAATGTACAGATCTCGGTCTGCAGGTGGGACAGGCCTTCCAAATTCACACTCATGCAGCCAGGCCATATCACTACAGCGCATAACCAAGTGGTGCCAAAACTTATCGCACAAAGTCTAGATAAAACTGGATACAGATGTCCTACACTGTCATAACGTAGGAGCTCTAGCCTGGACACTACAGAAACACAGCCCACCTCATTATTATCTTATCCATTATTAAAAGAGACACTATCAACATGGGATAAGATAGCTGCCACACAGAGCATTATATTATCGCCCTCTTCACCCTTAACCCCGTTACGGGACAATCCGACCATAGGCATTCAATTACCAGCAGCACAGGCCAAACAAGCACTCCCATTAAATAAGCTGGCTATCTATAATATATTGGCACAGGAACACAACAGGAACTTAGGGACTGGATCCCTGCCTTTTTAGATCATGGTTCCACTGCGCCCAAATATCGCATTATATAGCAACCCATAGGCATAAAACATCACTTCTCAGATGACTCACACCTTTCGAGTCTCTCTGTACACAAACATCTCCGCAAAACCACCTTATCTCACACATTTACGACCTGCTCCAACACAATGGACACTATAATCTTCCTACATATGTACAGGGATGGCACAAGGAACTTGGGCAAGAATTTGACCCCAAGGTATGGAGCAAAGCCTTCAACACCACCAAAAAATGTTCAATCTCAGCCAGAGCCCAGGAGACCCAATATAAATTCCTAAGCAGATGGTACCTAACCCCCCCAAAGAGTTAAAAAGATTTACCCCAACACATCCGGTAAGTGCTGGAGGGGCTGCGGAGGTGAGGGCACTATTTTACACGTGTGGTGGAACTGCCCTAAAATAGAGGGCTTCTGGAGAGAGATTTTTGATGTGATTAACAAAAAATTAGATCTTTCAATTCACCCCACCCCTTCACTTCTACTATACCTTGATCTTGCAAAATTAAAAAGCATGCAAGACAAAGCACTTTTCGTCATAATGTTGAACGGTGCCAAGTCAATGATCCCTAAACGTGGGAAAACAGATACCACTCAGAGCCTCCCTGATTGGAAGAACCTAGTTACTACCCAGTTATAGCTCGAAATATACCACTACTTTAAGATAGGGAAACCTGAGATACACAAATACATGCTCCTAGTGTGGAATGACATCCCCTTTAATTCAACTTCACAACAGATAAACATTAATACCACTTATCTATGCTGAGTCAATAGACACATTAGCCCACTCTTTCTCACCTACACCAGCTTCCGCTGGGCCTGGTCCTCCATCCATCCTCTCCTTCCCCTTATTATTCACTTTCCTCTCCCCTCTCCAGAAATGAAGCCCATCCCTAGTCCCCCTCATTCACTCCCATCCTCCCCCTACCTTCTTTTCTCTATGATTAATCAGATTGTGAATAGTACAAGTTGCACATGTTCTGTATTAAACTGTTTAATAAAAAAAAATTGGTTAAAATAATTGCAAATCAAATGCTAGATTCATAGTATAGACAACGTGACGGGAGGTAACTCTTACCTTCAGTCGAATGAGGACACCATTTCATCTCAGAGAACTTTAGAAATTTCAAGGATAATATTAGCCTTAACAATTAACAGAGACTCATAGAAACATTTTGCCTTAGTTGATGCCACTGTATCTGTCTAAAGAACCGTGTGGTTCTCTGTGTCTGTATTTTCTATATTTATACTTAAATAAAGATTTGCAAAAAAAAAAAAGCCACTTCAGAGGAAACAAAAATATAAAAATTTGGAGAATAAATGCAGTTCCAAGGATGCATCATTTCTGAAAGCCCAGGAAGTAACAACTGATCTGGTGGAATGAGCTGAGATAGGCTTAGGGGGAGACTTTCCTGCTACCAAGTAAGCTTTGTGAATCACATACTTGATTCAAAAAGCTAAAACTATTGTTGCAGCCTTCTGACCTTTGTGAGCACCAGAATAGTAAACAAATCAAAGCAAAACCAGGCCTTCTGAAAAAGACTAATTCTGCCCTCTATGAGAACAGATTCTGGTTTGGGGCCACACCTCCATACATATGAATTGGACTCCTATTTTTTTTTTTTTTTTTAGAAGAGCCATGTTTCCAGGCAGGCTTGGAGGACTCTGACTTTTGAGAGTAGTAAGAAGTCTGATCTTTATAGGAATGAAAGAAACCAAACCAGTTCACCAGCCTATATTTTCCCTTACTTCTTATCTAGAGTAAGGAAGGCTCCTTTACCACCGGTAAAAGTCTTGATAATACAGTCTAAATCAGATCCAAAAAGAATCTTCTCTTATAGGAAAGAGACATTAATATGTTCTAGGACCCCATATCAGCAGACCAAGATACCAGCCATAAGGTCCTATTTTTCAGGACTGCCAGGAACATAATACGGTATTGTCCTACGTATAGGCCACACTTTTCCCCCCTAATTTAAATTAGGGAAGCAGCCTATAATCGAGAGGTCATTGATGGCTCCTATGTCATTCGATAATATCGATGGCTGTTAGATTCAAATGCTATTTCAAGTATGCTATTTGGGTGGTTTTTACGCCTTTTCCTGCTCCTGGGTGCATTTTTAATATCACTGTAAGTTTTTATCTTTGTTTCTATACACCCATGTGTTGTAAATTTAATTAATTATTGTTACCACTGTTGGGCAAGGGAGAAGGTGGGGACTGTTCCCATCAGTCTCCTTGTTGTCCATTCCTTTTTTCCTTCCTTATTTACAGTATAACTACAAACTAGTTTTCAATATTTCTGTGAGCATATAACATATGCGGTCAAAAGCAGGACTAACTGCATAATTGATACTAAAAGTGTTAAAAAATACCGGTACATCTGTTCATATTCATTAAATAAAATACTGTTTTACTGTTCTACTAATGTGTATATTTTCCTTAACAATTAAATTTAATAATGGCACCAAAATTACATTTTCTTTAAAATGGCACCAAACTTTAAGGGTGCGGGTTATAATAAGGGGTGACCTATACTCGGGACAATACGGTATTTACATCATTAAACTATTAGATATTCTAATAACTTTCATGCAAATTGAAAATCATGTCCAACATAGGAAAATCAGCATATCTAGAATGACTCAGAGTGCACAGAAGCACAAGTCATTAATCCAGTTCTGCATAGATGATAGTTGAACATAAAGGGACAGATTAAGAGTTGCATGTTAAAAGTTAAGCACTAGCGAAAAGGGGTTTATCGCGGATATTTGCGTGCATTGTTAACTGCTAGTATTACAAGCTGAAAGTAAATGCGATCGCTTTCATGCAATCGTGATTTAAACTAGAATGATTAACGTGTTCTCAGAGCTCTGGTTAGCTGTTCGTGAAACAAAAAAATTGCATAAAACATATCAAAAATATAATACAAAATACAGTTGCACTAATAATAATTCTATATAATAAAAACAAAATGTTAAATGTATTTATTTCTTGACACGGTGAGTCCACGGATCATCAATTACTGTTGGGAATCAATACCCAAGCTAGAGGACACAGATGATTAGGGAGGGACAAGACAGGTAAACTAAACGGAAGGCACCACTGCTTGAAAAACCTTTCTCCCAAAAAAACCTCGGCCGAGACCAAATAAGCAAATTTATAAAAGTTGGATAGGATATGCAGAGAAGACCAAGTAGCAATCTTGCAAATCCAATTCATAGAAGCTTCGTTTTCAAAATCCAAAAAGAAGAGACAACCCTAGTGGAAAGAGATATAATTATATCAGGAGACTGCTACCCAACAGTCTCATAGCAAACCAAATATACTTCTCTACCAGAGAAAGAAAAATAGCAGAAGCTTTCTGCCCTCTACATTTCCCAGAAAAACGAGCAAGCAGGGCAGAAGACTGGCGAAAATCCATAGTCTAAGGGAAGAAAGGAACAGAGGCGCCAAACATGGCTTAGTAACGTCAAGGCACATAAACACAGAACCAACAAGATAAAATATACTCACAAATGAGGCGCACCCAAATGGTGCTATTGTGGCAGACTGGAACTTAAGCAGTGGTCCAGCTCACTGATCGCCGCCAGCTCAACGTTAGATCCAGAAAATCCTTGAGAGGGCCTGTTAGTTAAAGCCTGGAGGGACAACAAGAAGGCACAAACATAGCCCAGTAGCGTTTGAACCAAGGAGATAGAAAGACTATAAAGTTGCACTTACAGGAAGCAAAGCACCTCCAGGTGCAATATCAGCAGTACTGGGACCTCTCAGACGCCCAGTGGACTGTAGAATCCCAAAGGCAAGATAACGAATGTCCCAAATAAGAAAAAATGAACTGGAGAGAGTATATGCCCCCAGCGAGAGCAAAAAATGGATGGTAGCAAGTGTATATTTAAAATATTAAAAACAAGCAACGCATTTCTCAGCCACCGCAGGGCTGTTTCTTCAGGCTATAAAACAATATTAAAACACACTTGCTATATAACAGGGAGAGGGAAGTAGGCTTGACTCTGATAGGGCACCTGTGTGTATATATTGATGATTAGTTGATATAGCAACCTCTGTATACAAAACTCTCACAGGTAACATTCAAAACATTTACAATTGTGTCAACATTAAATACATATATATACAAAGCCAGCACAAAATCATATCACAATGTACACAAAAGAATTTATACATAAAATTCAAATTGATTGAATAAAAGCCTAATGGAATACATAAAAATGTATATATGCTTATAAACTTAAAACATTTTATAAACAATACATAAAATAACCCGTGTATGCAGCATAATACTGTGTAAACAAAACATCCACTTTGTATGCAAAATCAGCTCCTAGCGAGATGCTTCTTTTATATGTACCACACTATCTCTACTAATATAAGACATTTGTTAGTGTCAAACTAATATGTGTAGCTGCTCACATTGTGAGCTTATTGTACCTGCATGAATAGTCCGTGGAACAAGGGCTTAAACAAAGTGATTTTTATGTAGATCGTTTTAAAAGAGTACATTGTGTCTGAAAAATGCAAAGACATTGTTAACTCACTGTTTGTAAGGACGCCATTAAGCCCCCTCCTCTTGCGTCACTAGAGAGGTACACATGTGACGTTTCTTTTTGGTCCAATCCCAAAGAGGATTCTCCATGACAGAGTGGGACCATCCAAGCCTCCCAATTTTTCCAATCCCTAAGTAGAACGGCAGCACAGGGAGGAGTACATGAGAACCGTGTGTATCATCCAGTTATCGCCGATATAGACAGCCCTTCTGTAACCCTGGTTACCCTAATAAATAATCGACTATGCACTTACTATGAGAGTATGTATTCTCTAAGGCCAAAGCCTATCAAATTTATGGACTTGTAGCCTCGATCTCCCATGTGAACAGAAACCCTTATAAAGAAACGTATACTAAAAATAACAGACCTCTTGTCTATACTTAGAGAAAGAGTTGACAAGACTATAGGGATAATATTTAATTGCTAGAACTTTACTATATAACTGAATACTAATATTTACTAACCACTAACAAGGGGTTTAACATATGTTTATAAACACATAAAGGTAGAATATTAGTGAATGAGTAAGAAATATATGTGTGTAAATTGGTAGCATAACTGGCGTCTGTTCCTATATCAAGTGAAAGGAAGCTGTGAAATTGCTTTTATTCTATAGAGAGGAGCAACTATGGAAATACGAGATAGTGAAATCAAGTGACATTATAATATAGAGTGAAAAGCATATTGTGTCAATAAGACAATATATAAGTAGCTAGTACAAAACCTATTGTAAGTGGTGATATATTATATTAGCCCTAAGAATGTGTGAAAGAAAATAAAACAGTATGAATATACAGATACCCCTAAGTGTGGGACCTCCAAGGGAATAATCTATGTAATGTGTGCACCTAAAATTAGTATGTAAATATATCCGAATATTTGGCAAGAATATGTGGACTGTCTATAAGTGAACACATATATATTCAAAAGGGATCGACTGTGTGATATGTGTATAGTGTAAAATATCTATTAGTGAACCCATATAAATTTAAATTAATATGAATATGTGTGTTTGTTGACTACCACCAGGTATGTAATATCATGACCCTGTGATAATTTTGATAATAATAATGGTAATAGTAGTAAAAAAATTACAAATTGGTGTATACTGTAGTGTTAAACAACCACTGTGTAAGCGTGATGCAGTATTTGGGCTAGTGTTTAAGATCCCATTTCGATTTAGATGTTAGCAAAAACTCTATAATAGTCGGTGAATGACTTATTAAGATGTTTACCTACCACTGTGTAGGTTGAAAAATGACTAAGTGTTATTTTTAAATAACATACTTGGTATTAAAACAGATATTAGGCTAATATTTTAAAGAATTATATATAAAAATAAGTAATCAGCGCCTAGGACTGATATCTGCTCACTATAATAAAGACCCCCTAAATAGGTCTAAGAAACAGAACACAGAAAATAGGATATATAGGAGCGCCACTGGCTAAGATATACCACAGGAGTCAAAATATTGAAATCGAATATTTGTACAAGTATTTAATAAAATCTGTGTAGATAAAAAATAACAAAAATTGACAAAAATTGACAAAATTTACAAAAATTAACAAATAATGAGATCAGAATATTAGACCGAACTGATGAACTCACTAGAGTACAAATTCTAGGGATAATAACCCTTTGATTCCTACTGCATGGATATAATCCAAAAATGAATTGGTACAGCTCATATGTTTAAAAATGAGATCGTGAAACGTAAGTGTCAATATAACCATAAAAATAAAAATAAAAATGAATTCAAATATAAAAAATGAAAGGAAATATAATTGTGAAGATAACAATCCAGTAAAGGATTAGTTTCTTAGTGAAGGACCCATGTTATGAGTCTCAAAATAAATTTTCCTTTATCAAATTTGAATAGATAGTGATAAAAAATATATATATATATATAAGAACAAATCAAATCCTTGTGATATATAATACTCCTGTGTATAATGTGCAATAATATAATACAATCCAAAATGAGTGAGTTAATGCAATACAATCAAAATTAAGTGGGTTTAACCATTTATAAACCTAAAGCTCAACTAAGCTGGTACCAGCTATAATTCAATTAGCTTTGGGACACACCGGTCCGTTCTGATAATAAAACTTTCCAATAATTGATATATATCTGGTTATAAAATCATATCATGTGACAATTTATAAAACAATCAAATAATAAACATTTATATCATCATTATAAACGATTGAATGAAAGAAGAATAATAATAAAAAATATATAAAATATAAAAAACAGATGAAAAACAGATGAAAAAATGTCCAAAATCTATCAAATCCTGATGAAATGTAAGTAGTAGTTCCTTCCTTAAAAGTCTAATTAGAGTAAAGTCCTTGAGTATATTGAAGTCCAAAGTCCTAATCCTTAGATAGAGGTATATATATAAAAACCTAAAAGAAAAAGGGAAAAAAGTGCACTAAACAAATGTGCTTTTAGGGTATGGACGGATGTCTGTCTGTCATGTACATTTATTTCCATGACAGATAGAGTTGTCATGGAAATAAATGTACATGAAAAATATTGTAAGTCCTGGATATATTAGCCCGATATCAGTCAAAATTTGCCCTTTTCCAAAATGGTTTCTTTAAACCAGAAGAACCGCACATATTGATATCCGGTCTAGCCGAAAATTTGTTGTTCCTTCTTGCCCGTTCGCAAAATGGTTCCGCGAAACCGGAAGTGGTAAAAAACCGGAAGTACCTAGTACATAGACATCCGGTTGTTGAGCGGAAGTGAGACATAGTGGCAACAAACAAACTGGCAATATCGGACTCGATTTTTGGCGGGATTTTCTTGGCGCAATTTTTTTGGCGCAATTGTGAAAAAACGCCCAATACAAAAATATAAAAGGTCAGCATTGATTAAGCCTCCATATGTCTTGAAAAAGGCCCCATTTAGAGGGCCGAAACGCGTAGACGACTATCCGAAAACCAAGATTGAGAGGCTAATCATATCCAGGACCGGGCTTTGAATGGTAAGACTATTTTCAATAGTCCATACCCTAAAAGCACATTTGTTTAGTGCACTTTTTTCCCTTTTTCTTTTAGGTTTTTATATATATACCTCTATCTAAGGATTAGGACTTTGGACTTCAATATACTCAAGGACTTTACTCTAATTAGACTTTTAAGGAAGGAACTACTACTTACATTTCATCAGGATTTGATAGATTTTGGACATTTTTTCATCTGTTTTTCATCTGTTTTTTATATTTTATATATTTTTTATTATTATTCTTCTTTCATTCAATCGTTTATAATGATGATATAAATGTTTATTATTTGATTGTTTTATAAATTGTCACATGATATGATTTTATAACCAGATATATATCAATTATTGGAAAGTTTTATTATCAGAACGGACCGGTGTGTCCCAAAGCTAATTGAATTATAGCTGGTACCAGCTTAGTTGAGCTTTAGGTTTATAAATGGTTAAACCCACTTAATTTTGATTGTATTGCATTAACTCACTCATTTTGGATTGTATTATATTATTGCACATTATACACAGGAGTATTATATATCACAAGGATTTGATTTGTTCTTATATATATATATATATATTTTTTATCACTATCTATTCAAATTTGATAAAGGAAAATTTATTTTGAGACTCATAACATGGGTCCTTCACTAAGAAACTAATCCTTTACTGGATTGTTATCTTCACAATTATATTTCCTTTCATTTTTTATATTTGAATTCATTTTTATTTTTATTTTTATGGTTATATTGACACTTACGTTTCACGATCTCATTTTTAAACATATGAGCTGTACCAATTCATTTTTGGATTATATCCATGCAGTAGGAATCAAAGGGTTATTATCCCTAGAATTTGTACTCTAGTGAGTTCATCAGTTCGGTCTAATATTCTGATCTCATTATTTGTTAATTTTTGTAAATTTTGTCAATTTTTGTCAATTTTTGTTATTTTTTATCTACACAGATTTTATTAAATACTTGTACAAATATTCGATTTCAATATTTTGACTCCTGTGGTATATCTTAGCCAGTGGCGCTCCTATATATCCTATTTTCTGTGTTAATATTTTAAAGAACCCTAATTGGTCCATATAATCAATATATAGCTCTATAGTAATCTTCACATGATATAACGGGCTAGTGAAAATTATCAAAAAGCTGCCATATCCCAATTTTCATTGAGCCCGTCTGGCTGAAGGGTTCTTAGTCTTTTAATCCAATATGTCTCTCTCTTTCTGAGAGTCATAAAGGCATTAGTACAGGATTTGGAGATCGCTTCTATGGGTGTTATTTTTATTGGATTCTTCTGTTTTTTATGATGAATCAAACAGTGTCTAGAAACACTATGGGATTTGGCGTTCTTTTTGATGTTATAAGAATGCTCACCCCATCTTTTTTTGATCTTCCTACAGGTGCGGCCTATATACTGGGCCCCACATTTGCAGCTTAAAAGATAAATGACAAAAGAAGTTTCACATGTCATGTAACCTTTGATGTTTAAAATTCCCCCCGTACTGGAGGATGTAAAGGTAGAAGCCCTATGGGAAATAAAGCTGCACATACCACAGCATTTTCTGCAACATTTAGAGACCATATTTTTAGGGGGCCTAATACCCAAAGCATTAGGGCATGTAGTATTATTAAAAGAATATTTGTTTCTTACAATCTTACTGGGTGCTAGAGTGGTTTTGAGTGTTGGTGCTCTTCTATACACCACTTTTGGTTTATTCCCTATAATTTTCCTGAGGGTGGAATCATTGGTAAGAATGGACCAATGTTTGTTAAGAATTTTGTTAATTGCCAGATAGTGAGAAATGTATCTGGTGATGAAGAGTGGTGGGTTTAATTCTTTGAAAGTTGCTTGATCTTTATGTTTTTTATTATTATTGATATTAAAGTAACTGGATCTATCTTCATTTCTAACTCTGTTGATTTCATGATTGATTAAATCTTGTGGGTATCCCTTTTCGAGGAATCTATCTCCAATTACTTTAGCCTGTACATCATAATCCTCTATTTTCGAGCAATTTCTCCTGATTCTTCTAAATTGTCCATATGGGACATTCAACTTCCAGCTCTTATAGTGATTGCTCTCAAAATGAAGGAAGCTGTTGCAATCAACAGTTTCAAAGAAAGTTTTTGATCCCACTTTACCATCAGTGGTTTTACTCAACACGAGATCAAGAAATTCAATTTCATCTCGTTTTATATTGTGGGTAAAAGAGATACCGAAATTGTTGTTATTAAGATGGTCAATGAACCTATGAATTTCGTCCTCGGACCCCTTGTAGACAAAGAGAAGGTCGTCTATATAACGGCCATAGAACACCAGGCTCGCTGCGAATTGAGAGTCATATATATATATTGTTGCTCAAAATTGCCCATGAACAAATTGGCAAAACTCGGAGCGAAACTGGTGCCCATGGCCGTTCCCTTTGTCTGAAGATAGTACCTGCTCTGGTAAAAGAAATAGTTGTGCTTGAGAATAAAGCGTATTAATTGAATAATAAAATCCACTTGTTCGACTGGCTCTAATTCCTAGTTCATGTTGAATATTCGAGTACAGGGCCCCTACATCACATGTAACCCACCAACAATTTTCATCAAGAATAGATATTTTACACTATACACATATCACACAGTTGATCCCTTTTGAATATATATGTGTTCACTAATAGACAGTCCACATATTCTTGCCAAATATACAGATATATTTACATACTAATTTTAGGTGCACACATTACATAGATTATTCCCTTGGAGGTCCCACACTGGAGGTATCTGTATATTCATACTGTTTTATTTTCTTTCACACATTCTTAGGGCTAATATAATATATCACCACTTACAATAGGTTTTGTACTAGCTACTTATACATTGTCTTATTGACACGATATGCTTTTCACTCTATATTATAATGTCACTTGATTTCACTATCTCGTATTTCCATAGTTGCTCCTCTCTATAGAATAAAAGCAATTTCACAGTTTCCTTTCACTTGATATAGGAACAGACGCCAGTTATGCTACCAATTTACACACATATATTTCTTACTCATTCACTAATATTCTACCTTTATGTGTTTATAACCATATGTTAAACCCCTTGTTAGTGGTTAGTAAATATTAGTATTCAGTTATATAGTAAAGTTCTAGCAATTAAATATTATCCCTATAGTCTTGTCAACTCTCTAAGTATAGACAAGAGGTCTGTTATTTTTAGTATACGTTTCTTTATAAGGGTTTCTGTTCACATGGGAGATCGAGGCTACAAGTCCATAAATTTGATAGGCTTTGGCATTAGAGAATCACATACTCTCATAGTAAGTGCATAGTCGATTATTTATTAGGGTAACCAGGGTTACAGAAGGGCTGTCTAGATCGGCGATAACTGGATGATACACATGGTTCTCTTGTGCTCCTCCCTATGCTGCCGTTCTACTTAGGGATTGGAACAATTGGGAGGCTTGGTCCCACTCTGTCATGGAGAATCCTCTTTGGGATTGGACCAAAAAGAAACGTCACATGTGCACCTCTCTAGTGACGCAAGAGGGCGTGGCTTAATGGCCTTCTTTAACAACAGTGAGTTAACAATGTCTTTGCATTTTTCAGACACAATGACCTAGATTTGGAGTTTGGCGTTAGCCGTGAAAACCAGCGTTAGAGGCTCCTAACGCTGGTTTTAGGCTACCGCCGGTATTTGGAGTCACTCAAAATAGGGTCTAACGCTCACTTTTCAGCCGCGACTTTTCCATACCGCAGATCCCCTTACGTCAATTGCGTATCCTATCTTTTCAATGGGATTTTTCTAACTCCGGTATTTAGAGTCGTTTCTGAAGTGAGCGTTAGACATCTAACGACAAAACTCCAGCCGCAGGAAAAAAGTCAGTAGTTTTTCTGGGCTAACGCCGGTTTATAAAGCTCTTAACTACTGTACTCTAAAGTACACTAACACCCATAAACTACCTATGTACCCCTAAACCGAGGTCCCCCCACATCGCCGACACTCGAATAATTTTTTTTAACCCCTAATCTGCCGACCGCCACCTACGTTATCCTTATGTACCCCTAATCTGCTCCCCCTAACACCGCCGACCCCTGTATTATATTTATTAACCCCTAATCTGCCCCCCTCAACGTCGCCTCCATCTGCCTACACTTATTAACCCCTAATCTGCCGACCGCAAAGCGCCGCCACCTACGTTATCCTTATGTACCCTAATCTGCTGCCCCTAACACCGCCGACCCCTATATTATATTTATTAACCCCTAATCTGCCCCCCTCAACGTCGCATCCACCTGCCTACACTTATTAACCCCTAATCTGCCGAGCGGACCTGAGCGCTACTATAATAAAGTTATTAACCCCTAATCCGCCTCACTAACCCTATAATAAATAGTATTAACCCCTAATCTGCCCTCCCTAACATCGCCGACACCTAACTTCAATTATTAACCCCTAATCTGCCGACTGGAGCTCACCGCTACTCTAATAAATGTATTAACCCCTAAAGCTAAGTCTAACCCTAACACTAACACCCCCCTAAGTTAAATATAATTTACATCTATCGAAATTAATTAACTCTTATTAAATAAATTATTCCTATTTAAAGATAAATACTTACCTGTAAAATAAATCCTAATATAGCTACAATATAAATTATAATTATATGATAGCTATTTTAGGATTTATATTTATTTTACAGGTAACTTTGTATTTATTTTAACCAGGTACAATAGCTATTAAATAGTTAAGAACTATTTAATAGCTAAAATAGTTAAAATAATTACAAAATTACCTGTAAAATAAATACTAACCTAAGTTACAATTAAACCTAACACTACACTATCAATAAATTAATTAAATAAACTACCTACAATTAACCTAACACTACACTATCAATAAATTAATTAAATACAATTCCTACAAATAAATACAATTAAATAAACTAGCTAAAGTACAAAAAAATAAAAAAGAACTAAGTTACAAAATATAAAAAAATATTTACAAACATAAGAAAAATATTACAACAATTTTAAACTAATTACACCTACTCTAAGCCCCCTAATAAAATAACAAAGCCCCCCAAAACAAAAAAAAATGTAATTGTATTTATTTTTAGATATTGTATTTAATTAATTTATTGATAGTGTAGTGTTAGGTGTAATTGTAGGTAATTGTAGGTATTTTATTTAATTAATTTATTCATAGTGTAGTGTTAGGTTTAATTGTAACTTAGGTTAGTATTTATTTTACAGGTAATTTTGTAATTATTTTAACTATTTTAGCTATTAAATAGTTATTAACTATTTAATAGCTATTGTACCTGGTTAAAATAAATACAAAGTTACCTGTAAAATAAATATAAATCCTAAAATAGCTATAATATAATTATAATTTATATTGTAGCTATATTAGGATTTATTTTACAGGTAAGTATTTATCTTTAAATAGGAATAATTTATTTAATAAGAGTTAATTAATTTCATTAGATGTAAATTATATTTAACTTAGGGGGGTGTTAGTGTTAGGGTTAGACTTAGCTTTAGGGGTTAATACATTTATTAGAGTAGCGGTGAGCTCCAGTCGGCAGATTAGGGGTTAATAATTGAAGTTAGGTGTCGGCGATGTTAGGGAGGGCAGATTAGGGGTTAATACTATTTATTATAGGGTTAATGAGGCGGATTAGGGGTTAATAACTTTATTATAGTAGCGCTCAGGTCCGCTCGGCAGATTAGGGGTTAATAAGTGTAGGCAGGTGGAGGCGACGTTGTGGGGGGCAGATTAGGGGTTAATAAATATAATATAGGGGTCGGCGGTGTTAGGGGCAGCAGATTAGGGTACATAGGGATAATGTAAGTAGCGGCGGTTTACGGAGCGGCAGATTAGGGGTTAATAATAATATGCAGGGGTCAGCGATAGCGGGGGCGGCAGATTAGGGGTTAATAAGTGTAAGGTTAGGGGTGTTTAGACTCGGGGTACATGTTAGAGTGTTAAGTGCAGACGTAGGAAGGGTTACCGCATAGCAAACAATGGGGCTGCGTTAGGAGCTGAACGTGGCTTTTTTGCAGGTGTTTGGTTTTTTTTCAGCTCAAACTTGCATATTTTGCAAGACTATACCCCCACCCTTGTCTGCCTGTCTGATGACCAGATCCGATCTATTCATTAAACTAGTTAGGGCTTTCCTTTCATTAAAATTGAGCTTATTTTTATATCTCATTTTTTTCTGTTTTTTAGCTGATTTTTCTAGATCCTCCAAGACTAGGTTAGCAAAAATGTCGATATGATTCCCACTACTCTTGGGAGGCACGAAACTGGACTTCGGCCTGAAATTAGTATGAATATATTCATCGAATAGATCTTCCATGAGCATACAGGGTTCATAGGAAAAGCAACCCTCGCTCAAATGGGAATCCATCAGATCAGTAGTGATGGGTCTCAAATTGTAATTTTTTAGTTTTTTTATCCGCAAAGTATTTCTGTAAGGATAATTTACTGACATAACTATTAACGTCTACGAATATTTCATAAACATTAAAGTTATTAGAGGGGCTAAATGATAAGCCCCTACCTAGGACCCTAATCTCGTCATCACTAAGTGTATGTGATGAGAGATTAAAAATCCCATTCTTGAGTCTCTCTAATTTCTCTTTTTTGCGGGTGACGGATTTACCTCTAGCTCTTCGTTTCCGAGTTGTCTTTTTTGTCTTTGAGGATAGGAGGGTCCTATGGGACCGTGCCAAACTGGAGGTTCCTGATTGTAATGACTCCCCCCTAAAAAAGACATATTGGGAGTGTTAATAATATCAGTAGACTCATTATCAACATTTTGTAATACTTGATATCTGTTAGAGTGTAAAAAATTAGGATGTTGTGGTCTCTGATCAGTATCATTGTGTACTGAAATTGTTGTTATTAAGATGGTCAATGAACCTATGAATTTCGTCCTCGGAACAAGAATCCAGAACAAGGAATACAAATTAGCTATGTACGCAGATGACGTTCTGCTCACTCTAACAAACACTGTATGTTCCTTGCCTGAAGTGCTGAAAGATATAGAGCATTATGGGACAGTTTCTAATTTCCACCTCAACCTTAATAAGTCGGAACTCCTTAATATTAGTGAACCCCGTGCACACTTTAACCAAACAGCGAGCACCTGACCGATCAAGATAGTTCATAAGGGACTCCAATATCTGGGAATAACCATCAAGTCATCCCTCCCGGATATAGTTGATTCCAATTACAAAAAGATTAAAGAAGAAATTATAGCAGACCTGTCCAGATGGAAAAAAAACATTTCATGGCTGGGTCGGATTAATATAGTCAAAATGAATATTCTGCCTAGAGTTTTGTACATCCTCCAAACCATTCCCTTGCCTCCTGCCACTCCATATGTACAACACATTCAGAAAGCAATAGAAGATTATGTCTGGCAGGGAATCAAACCCAGAATAAACAGACATACAATGTACAGATCTCGGTCTGCAGGTGGGACAGGCCTTCCAAATTCACACTCATACAGCCAGGCCATATCACTACAGCGCATAACCAAGTGGTGCCAAAACGTATCGCACAAAGTCTAGATAAAACTGGATACAGATGTCCTACACTGTCATAACGTAGGAGCTCTAGCCTGGACACCACAGAAACACAGCCCACCTCATTATTATCTTATCCATTATTAAAAGAGACACTATCAACATGGGATAAGATAGCTGCCACACAGAGCAATATATTATTCACCCTTAACCCCGTTACGGGACAATCCGACCATAGGCATTCAATTACCAGCAGCACAGGCCAAACAAGCACTCCCATTAAATAAGCTGGCTATCTATAATATATTGGCACAGGAACACAACAGGAACTTAGGGACTGGATCCCTGCCTTTTTAGATCATGGTTCCACTGCGCCCAAATATCGCATTATATAGCAACCCATAGGCATAAAACATCACTTCTCAGATGACTCACACCTTTCGAGTCTCTCTGTACACAAACATCTCAGCACAACCACCTTATCTCACACATTTACGACCTGCTCCAACACAATGGACACTATAATCTTCCTACATATGTACAGGGATGGCACAAGGAACTTGGGCAAGAATTTGACCCCAAGGTATGGAGCAAAGCCTTCGACACCACCAAAAAATGTTCAATCTCAGCCAGAGCCCAGGAGACCCAATATAAATTCCTAAGCAGATGGTACCTAACCCCCCCAAAGAGTTAAAAAGATTTACCCCAACACATCCGGTAAGTGCTGGAGGGGCTGCGGAGGTGAGGGCACTATGTTACACGTGTGGTGGAACTGCCCTAAAATAGAGGGCTTCTGGAGAGAGATTTTTGATGTGATTAACAAAAAATTAGATCTTTCAATTCACCCCACCCCTTCACTTCTACTATACCTTGATCTTGCAAAATTAAAAAGCATGCAAGACAAAGCACTTTTCGTCATAATGTTGAACGGTGCCAAGTCAATGATCCCTAAACGTGGGAAAACAGATACCACTCAGAGCCTCCCTGATTGGAAGAACCTAGTTACTACCCAGTTACAGCTCGAAATATACCAACCTGAGATACACGAATACATGCTCCTAGTGTGGAATGACATCCCCTTTAATTCAACTTCACAACAGATAAACATTAATACCACTTATCTATGCTGAGTCAATAGACACATTAGCCCACTCTTTCTCACCTACACCAGCTTCCGCTGGGCCTGGTCCTCCATCCATCCTCTCCTTCCCCTTATTATTCACTTTCCTCTCCCCTCTCCAGAAATGAAGCCCATCCCTAGTCCCCCTCATTCACTCCCATCCTCCCCCTACCTTCTTTTCTCTATGATTAATCAGATTGTGAATAGTACAAGTTGCACATGTTCTGTATTAAACTGTTTAATAAAAAAAAATGGTTAAAATAATTGCAAATCAAATGCTAGATTCATAGTATAGACAACGTGACGGGAGGTAACTCTTAGCTTCAGTCGAATGAGGACACCATTTCATCTCAGAGAACTTTAGAAATTTCAAGGATAATATTAGCCTTAACAATTAACAGAGACTCATAGAAACATTTTGCCTTAGTTGATGCCACTGTATCTGTCTAAAGAACCGTGTGGTTCTCTGTGTCTGTATTTTCTATATTTATACTTAAATAAAGATTTGCAAAAAAAAAAAAAGCCACTTCAGAGGAAACAAAAATATAAAAATTTGGAGAATAAATGCAGTTCCAAGGATGCATCATTTCTGAAAGCCTAGGAAGTAACAACTGATCTGGTGGAATGAGCTGAGATAGGCTTAGGGGGAGACTTTCCTGCTACCAAGTAAGCTTTGTGAATCACATACTTGATTCAAAAAGCTAAAACTATTGTTGCAGCCTTCTGACCTTTGTGAGCACCAGAATAGTAAACAAATCAAAGCAAAACCAGGCCTTCTGAAAAAGACTAATTCTGCCCTCTATGAGAACAGATTCTGGTTTGGGGCCACACCTCCATACATATGAATTGGACTCCTATTTTTTATTCTTTTTTTAGAAGAGCCATGTTTCCAGGCAGGCTTGGAGGACTCTGACTTTTGAGAGTAGTAAGAAGTCTGATCTTTATAGGAATGAAAGAAACCAAACCAGTTCACCAGCCTATATTTTCCCTTACTTCTTATCTAGAGTAAGGAAGGCTCCTTTACCACCGGTAAAAGTCTTGATAATACAGTCTAAATCAGATCCAAAAAGAATCTTCTCTTATAGGAAAGAGACATTAATATGTTCTAGGACCCCATATCAGCAGACCAAGATACCAGCCATAAGGTCCTATTTTTCAGGACTGCCAGGAACATAATACGGTATTGTCCTACGTATAGGCCACACTTTTCCCCCCTAATTTAAATTAGGGAAGCAGCCTATAATCGAGAGGTCATTGATGGCTCCTATGTCATTCGATAATATCGATGGCTGTTAGATTCAAATGCTATTTCAAGTATGCTATTTGGGTGGTTTTTACGCCTTTTCCTGCTCCTGGGTGCATTTTTAATATCACTGTAAGTTTTTATCTTTGTTTCTATACACCCATGTGTTGTAAATTTAATTAATTATTGTTACCACTGTTGGGCAAGGGAGAAGGTGGGGACTGTTCCCATCAGTCTCCTTGTTGTCCATTCCTTTTTTCCTTCCTTATTTACAGTATAACTACAAACTAGTTTTCAATATTTCTGTGAGCATATAACATATGCGGTCAAAAGCAGGACTAACTGCATAATTGATACTAAAAGTGTTAAAAATACCGGTACATCTGTTCATATTCATTAAATAAAATACTGTTTTACTGTTCTACTAATGTGTATATTTTCCTTAACAATTAAATTTAATAATGGCACCAAAATTACATTTTCTTTAAAATGGCACCAAACTTTAAGGGTGCGGGTTATAATAAGGGGTGACCTATACTCGGGACAATACGGTATTTACATCATTAAACTATTAGATATTCTAATAACTTTCATGCAAATTGAAAATCATGTCCAACATAGGAAAATCAGCATATCTAGAATGACTCAGAGTGCACAGAAGCACAAGTCATTAATCCAGTTCTGCATAGATGATAGTTGAACATAAAGGGACAGATTAAGAGTTGCATGTTAAAAGTTAAGCACTAGCGAAAAGGGGTTTATCGCGGATATTTGCGTGCATTGTTAACTGCTAGTATTACAAGCTGAAAGTAAATGCGATCGCTTTCATGCAATCGTGATTTAAACTAGAATGATTAACGTGTTCTCAGAGCTCTGGTTAGCTGTTCGTGAAACAAAAAAATTGCATAAAACATATCAAAAATATAATACAAAATACAGTTGCACTAATAATAATTCTATATAATAAAAACAAAATGTTAAATGTATTTATTTCTTGACACGGTGAGTCCACGGATCATCAATTACTGTTGGGAATCAATACCCAAGCTAGAGGACACAGATGATTAGGGAGGGACAAGACAGGTAAACTAAACGGAAGGCACCACTGCTTGAAAAACCTTTCTCCCAAAAAAACCTCGGCCGAGACCAAATAAGCAAATTTATAAAAGTTGGATAGGATATGCAGAGAAGACCAAGTAGCAATCTTGCAAATCCAATTCATAGAAGCTTCGTTTTCAAAATCCAAAAAGAAGAGACAACCCTAGTGGAAAGAGATATAATTATATCAGGAGACTGCTACCCAACAGTCTCATAGCAAACCAAATATACTTCTCTACCAGAGAAAGAAAAATAGCAGAAGCTTTCTGCCCTCTACATTTCCCAGAAAAACGAGCAAGCAGGGCAGAAGACTGGCGAAAATCCATAGTCTAAGGGAAGAAAGGAACAGAGGCGCCAAACATGGCTTAGTAACGTCAAGGCACATAAACACAGAACCAACAAGATAAAATATACTCACAAATGAGGCGCACCCAAATGGTGCTATTGTGGCAGACTGGAACTTAAGCAGTGGTCCAGCTCACTGATCGCCGCCAGCTCAACGTTAGATCCAGAAAATCCTTGAGAGGGCCTGTTAGTTAAAACCTGGAGGGACAACAAGAAGGCACAAACATAGCCCAGTAGCGTTTGAACCAAGGAGATAGAAAGACTATAAAGTTGCACTTACAGGAAGCAAAGCACCTCCAGGTGCAATATCAGCAGTACTGGGACCTCTCAGACGCCCAGTGGACTGTAGAATCCCAAAGGCAAGATAACGAATGTCCCAAATAAGAAAAAATGAACTGGAGAGAGTATATGCCCCCAGCGAGAGCAAAAAATGGATGGTAGCAAGTGTATATTTAAAATACTTTATTAAAAACAAGCAACGCATTTCTCAGCCACCGCAGGGCTGTTTCTTCAGGCTATAAAACAATATTAAAACACACTTGCTATATAACAGGGAGAGGGAAGTAGGCTTGACTCTGATAGGGCACCTGTGTGTATATATTGATGATTAGTTGATATAGCAACCTCTGTATACAAAACTCTCACAGGTAACATTCAAAACATTTACAATTGTGTCAACATTAAATACATATATATACAAAGCCAGCACAAAATCATATCACAATGTACACAAAAGAATTTATACATAAAATTCAAATTGATTGAATAAAAGCCTAATGGAATACATAAAAATGTATATATGCTTATAAACTTAAAACATTTTATAAACAATACATAAAATAACCCGTGTATGCAGCATAATACTGTGTAAACAAAACATCCACTTTGTATGCAAAATCAGCTCCTAGCGAGATGCTTCTTTTATATGTACCACACTATCTCTACTAATATAAGACATTTGTTAGTGTCAAACTAATATGTGTAGCTGCTCACATCGTGAGCTTATTGTACCTGCATGAATAGTCCGTGGAACAAGGGCTTAAACAAAGTGATTTTTATGTAGATCGTTTTAAAAGAGTACATTGTGTCTGAAAAATGCAAAGACATTGTTAACTCACTGTTTGTAAGGACGCCATTAAGCCCCCTCCTCTTGCGTCACTAGAGAGGTACACATGTGACGTTTCTTTTTGGTCCAATCCCAAAGAGGATTCTCCATGACAGAGTGGGACCAACCAAGCCTCCCAATTTTTCCAATCCCTAAGTAGAACAGCAGCACAGGGAGGAGTACATGAGAACCGTGTGTATCATCCAGTTATCGCCGATATAGACAGCCCTTCTGTAACCCTGGTTACCCTAATAAATAATCGACTATGCACTTACTATGAGAGTATGTATTCTCTAAGGCCAAAGCCTATCAAATTTATGGACTTGTAGCCTCGATCTCCCATGTGAACAGAAACCCTTATAAAGAAACGTATACTAAAAATAACAGACCTCTTGTCTATACTTAGAGAAAGAGTTGACAAGACTATAGGGATAATATTTAATTGCTAGAACTTTACTATATAACTGAATACTAATATTTACTAACCACTAACAAGGGGTTTAACATATGTTTATAAACACATAAAGGTAGAATATTAGTGAATGAGTAAGAAATATATGTGTGTAAATTGGTAGCATAACTGGCGTCTGTTCCTATATCAAGTGAAAGGAAGCTGTGAAATTGCTTTTATTCTATAGAGAGGAGCAACTATGGAAATACGAGATAGTGAAATCAAGTGACATTAAACCCCTTGTTACTAACCACTAACAAGGGGTTTAACATATGGTTATAAACACATAAAGGTAGAATATTAGTGAATGAGTAAGAAATATATGTGTGTAAATTGGTAGCATAACTGGCGTCTGTTCCTATATCAAGTGAAAGGAAACTGTGAAATTGCTTTTATTCTATAGAGAGGAGCAACTATGGAAATACGAGATAGTGAAATCAAGTGACATTATAATATAGAGTGAAAAGCATATTGTGTCAATAAGACAATATATAAGTAGCTAGTACAAAACCTATTGTAAGTGGTGATATATTATATTAGCCCTAAGAATGTGTGAAAGAAAATAAAACAGTATGAATATACAGATACCCCTAAGTGTGGGACCTCCAAGGGAATAATCTATGTAATGTGTGCACCTAAAATTAGTATGTAAATATATCCGAATATTTGGCAAGAATATGTGGACTGTCTATAAGTGAACACATATATATTCAAAAGGGATCGACTGTGTGATATGTGTATAGTGTAAAATATCTATTAGTGAACCCATATAAATTTAAATTAATATGAATATGTGTGTTTGTTGACTACTACCAGGTATGTAATATCATGACCCTGTGATAATTTTGATAATAATAATGGTAATAGTAGTAAAAAAATTACAAATTGGTGTATACTGTAGTGTTAAACAACCACTGTGTAAGTGTGATGCAGTATTTGGGCTAGTGTTTAAGATCCCATTTCGATTTAGATGTTAGCAAAAACTCTATAATAGTCAGTGAATGACTTATTAAGATGTTTACCTACCACTGTGTAGGTTGAAAAATGACTAAGTGTTATTTTTAAATAACATACTTGGTATTAAAACAGATATTAGGCTAATATTTTAAAGAACCCTAATTGGTCCATATAATCAATATATAGCTCTATAGTAATCTTCACATGATATAACGGGCTAGTGAAAATTATCAAAAAGCTGCCATATCCCAATTTTCATTGAGCCCGTCTGGCTGAAGGGTTCTTAGTCTTTTAATCCAATATGTCTCTCTCTTTCTGAGAGTCATAAAGGCATTAGTACAGGATTTGGAGATCGCTTCTATGGGTGTTATTTTTATTGGATTCTTCTGTTTTTTATGATGAATCAAACAGTGTCTAGAAACACTATGGGATTTGGCGTTCTTTTTGATGTTATAAGAATGCTCACCCCATCTTTTTTTGATCTTCCTACAGGTGCGGCCTATATACTGGGCCCCACATTTGCAGCTTAAAAGATAAATGACAAAAGAAGTTTCACATGTCATGTAACCTTTGATGTTTAAAATTCCCCCCGTACTGGAGGATGTAAAGGTAGAAGCCCTATGGGAAATAAAGCTGCACATACCACAGCATTTTCTGCAACATTTAGAGACCATATTTTTAGGGGGCCTAATACCCAAAGCATTAGGGCATGTAGTATTATTAAAAGAATATTTGTTTCTTACAATCTTACTGGGTGCTAGAGTGGTTTTGAGTGTTGGTGCTCTTCTATACACCACTTTTGGTTTATTCCCTATAATTTTCCTGAGGGTGGAATCATTGGTAAGAATGGACCAATGTTTGTTAAGAATTTTGTTAATTGCCAGATAGTGAGAATTGTATCTGGTGATGAAGAGTAGTGGGTTTAATTCTTTGAAAGTTGCTTGATCTTTATGTTTTTTATTATTATTGATATTAAAGTAACTGGATCTATCTTCATTTCTAACTCTGTTGATTTCATGATTGATTAAATCTTGTGGGTATCCCTTTTCGAGGAATCTATCTCCAATTACTTTAGCCTGTACATCATAATCCTCTATTTTCGAGCAATTTCTCCTGATTCTTCTAAATTGTCCATATGGGACATTCAACTTCCAGCTCTTATAGTGATTGCTCTCAAAATGAAGGAAGCTGTTGCAATCAACAGTTTTAAAGAAAGTTTTTGATCCCACTTTACCATCAGTGTTTTTACTCAACACGAGATCAAGAAATTCAATTTCATCTCGTTTTATATTGTGGGTAAAAGAGATACCGAAATTGTTGTTATTAAGATGGTCAATGAACCTATGAATTTCGTCCTCGGACCCCTTGTAGACAAAGAGAAGGTCGTCTATATAACGGCCATAGAACACCAGGCTCGCTGCGAATTGAGAGTCATATATATATTGTTGCTCAAAATTGCCCATGAACAAATTGGCAAAACTCGGAGCGAAACTGGTGCCCATGGCCGTTCCCTTTGTCTGAAGATAGTACCTGCTCTGGTAAAGGAAATAGTTGTGCTTGAGAATAAAGCGTATTAATTGAATAATAAAATCCACTTGTTCGACTGGCTCTAATTCCTAGTTCATGTTGAATATTCGAGTACAGGGCCCCTACATCACATGTAACCCACCAACAATTTTCATCAAGAATAGATATTTTACACTATACACATATCACACAGTTGATCCCTTTTGAATATATATGTGTTCACTAATAGACAGTCCACATATTCTTGCCAAATATACAGATATATTTACATACTAATTTTAGGTGCACACATTACATAGATTATTCCCTTGGAGGTCCCACACTGGAGGTATCTGTATATTCATACTGTTTTATTTTCTTTCACACATTCTTAGGGCTAATATAATATATCACCACTTACAATAGGTTTTGTACTAGCTACTTATATATTGTCTTATTGACACGATATGCTTTTCACTCTATATTATAATGTCACTTGATTTCACTATCTCGTATTTCCATAGTTGCTCCTCTCTATAGAATAAAAGCAATTTCACAGTTTCCTTTCACTTGATATAGGAACAGACGCCAGTTATGCTACCAATTTACACACATATATTTCTTACTCATTCACTAATATTCTACCTTTATGTGTTTATAACCATATGTTAAACCCCTTGTTAGTGGTTAGTAAATATTAGTATTCAGTTATATAGTAAAGTTCTAGCAATTAAATATTATCCCTATAGTCTTGTCAACTCTCTAAGTATAGACAAGAGGTCTGTTATTTTTAGTATACGTTTCTTTATAAGGGTTTCTGTTCACATGGGAGATCGAGGCTACAAGTCCATAAATTTGATAGGCTTTGGCATTAGAGAATCACATACTCTCATAGTAAGTGCATAGTCGATTATTTATTAGGGTAACCAGGGTTACAGAAGGGCTGTCTAGATCGGCGATAACTGGATGATACACATGGTTCTCTTGTGCTCCTCCCTATGCTGCCGTTCTACTTAGGGATTGGAACAATTGGGAGGCTTGGTCCCACTCTGTCATGGAGAATCCTCTTTGGGATTGGACCAAAAAGAAACGTCACATGTGCACCTCTCTAGTGACGCAAGAGGGCGTGGCTTAATGGCCTTCTTTAACAACAGTGAGTTAACAATGTCTTTGCATTTTTCAGACACAATGACCTAGATTTGGAGTTTGGCGTTAGCCGTGAAAACCAGCGTTAGAGGCTCCTAACGCTGGTTTTAGGCTACCGCCGGTATTTGGAGTCACTCAAAATAGGGTCTAACGCTCACTTTTCAGCCGCGACTTTTCCATACCGCAGATCCCCTTACGTCAATTGCGTATCCTATCTTTTCAATGGGATTTTTCTAACTCCGGTATTTAGAGTCGTTTCTGAAGTGAGCGTTAGACATCTAACGACAAAACTCCAGCCGCAGGAAAAAAGTCAGTAGTTTTTCTGGGCTAACGCCGGTTTATAAAGCTCTTAACTACTGTACTCTAAAGTACGCTAACACCCATAAACTACCTATGTACCCCTAAACCGAGGTCCCCCCACATCGCCGACACTCGAATAATTTTTTTTAACCCCTAATCTGCCGACCGCCACCTACGTTATCCTTATGTACCCCTAATCTGCTCCCCCTAACACCGCCGACCCCTGTATTATATTTATTAACCCCTAATCTGCCCCCCTCAACGTCGCCTCCATCTGCCTACACTTATTAACCCCTAATCTGCCGACCGCAAAGCGCCGCCACCTACGTTATCCTTATGTACCCCTAATCTGCTGCCCCTAACACCGCCGACCCCTATATTATATTTATTAACCCCTAATCTGCCCCCCTCAACGTCGCATCCACCTGCCTACACTTATTAACCCCTAATCTGCCGAGCGGACCTGAGCGCTACTATAATAAAGTTATTAACCCCTAATCCGCCTCACTAACCCTATAATAAATAGTATTAACCCCTAATCTGCCCTCCCTAACATCGCCGACACCTAACTTCAATTATTAACCCCTAATCTGCCGACTGGAGCTCACCGCTACTCTAATAAATGTATTAACCCCTAAAGCTAAGTCTAACCCTAACACTAACACCCCCCTAAGTTAAATATAATTTACATCTATCGAAATTAATTAACTCTTATTAAATAAATTATTCCTATTTAAAGATAAATACTTACCTGTAAAATAAATCCTAATATAGCTACAATATAAATTATAATTATATGATAGCTATTTTAGGATTTATATTTATTTTACAGGTAAGTTTGTATTTATTTTAACCAGGTACAATAGCTATTAAATAGTTAAGAACTATTTAATAGCTAAAATAGTTAAAATAATTACAAAATTACCTGTAAAATAAATACTAACCTAAGTTACAATTAAACCTAACACTACACTATCAATAAATTAATTAAATAAACTACCTACAATTACCTACAATTAACCTAACACTACACTATCAATAAATTAATTAAATACAATTCCTACAAATAAATACAATTAAATAAACTAGCTAAAGTACAAAAAAATAAAAAAGAACTAAGTTACAAAATATAAAAAAATATTTACAAACATAAGAAAAATATTACAACAATTTTAAACTAATTACACCTACTCTAAGCCCCCTAATAAAATAACAAAGCCCCCCAAAATAAAAAAATGCCCTACCCTATTCTAAATTACTAAAGTTCAAAGCTCTTTAACCTTACCAGCCCTGAACAGGGCCCTTTGCGGGGCATGCCCCAAGAAGTTCAGCTCTTTTGCCTGTAAAAAAAAACATACAATACCCCCCCCCCAACATTACAACCCACCACCCACATACCCCTAATCTAACCCAAACCCCCTTTAAATAAACCTAACACTAAGCCCCTGAAGATCTTCCTACCTTATCTTCACCCTTCCAGGTTCACCGATCCGTCCTGAAGAGCTCCTCCGATGTCCTGATCCAAGCCCAAGCGGGGGGATGAAGAGGTCCATGATCCGGCTGAAGTCTTCATCCAAGCGGGAGCTGAAGAGGTCCATGATCCGGATGAAGTCTTCATCCAAGCGGGAGCTGAAGAGGTCCATGATCCGGATGAAGTCTTCTATCAACTGCATCTTCAATCTTCTTTCTTCCGGATCCATATTGCAGACCTCCGACGCGGAACATCCTCTTCTCCCGACGCCTACTAGCCGAATGACGGTTCCTTTAAGGAACGTCATCCAAGATGGCGTCCCTCGAATTCCGATTGGCTGATAGGATTCTATCAGCCAATCGGAATTAAGGTAGGAATATTCTGATTGGCTGATGGAATCAGCCAATCAGAATCAAGTTCAATCCGATTGGCTGATCCAATCAGCCAATCAGATTGAGCTTGCATTCTATTGGCTGATCGGAACTTAGTTCTTTTTTATTTTTTGTACTTTAGTTAGTTTATTTAATTGTATTTATTTTTAGATATTGTATTTAATTAATTTATTGATAGTGTAGTGTTAGGTGTAATTGTAGGTAATTGTAGGTATTTTATTTAATTAATTTATTCATAGTGTAGTGTTAGGTTTAATTGTAACTTAGGTTAGTATTTATTTTACAGGTAATTTTGTAATTATTTTAACTATTTTAGCTATTAAATAGTTATTAACTATTTAATAGCTATTGTACCTGGTTAAAATAAATACAAAGTTACCTGTAAAATAAATATAAATCCTAAAATAGCTATAATATAATTATAATTTATATTGTAGCTATATTAGGATTTATTTTACAGGTAAGTATTTATCTTTAAATAGGAATAATTTATTTAATAAGAGTTAATTAATTTCGTTAGATGTAAATTATATTTAACTAAGGGGGGTGTTAGTGTTAGGGTTAGACTTAGCTTTAGGGGTTAATACATTTATTAGAGTAGCGGTGAGCTCCAGTCGGCAAATTAGGGGTTAATAATTGAAGTTAGGTGTCGGCGATGTTAGGGAGGGCAGATTAGGGGTTAATACTATTTATTATAGGGTTAATGAGGCGGATTAGGGGTTAATAACTTTATTATAGTAGCGCTCAGGTCCGCTCGGCAGATTAGGGGTTAATAAGTGTAGGCAGGTGGAGGCGACGTTGTGGGGGGCAGATTAGGGGTTAATAAATATAATATAGGGGTCGGCGGTGTTAGGGGCAGCAGATTAGGGGTACATAGGGATAATGTAAGTAGCGGCGGTTTACGGAGCGGCAGATTAGGGGTTAATAATAATATGCAGGGGTCAGCGATAGCGGGGGCAGCAGATTAGGGGTTAATAAGTGTAAGGTTAGGGGTGTTTAGACTCGGGGTACATGTTAGAGTGTTAAGTGCAGACGTAGGAAGGGTTACCGCATAGCAAACAATGGGGCTGCGTTAGGAGCTGAACGTGGCTTTTTTGCAGGTGTTTGGTTTTTTTTCAGCTCAAACTTGCATATTTTGCAAGACTATCCCCCCACCCTTGTCTGCCTGTCTGATGACCAGATCCGATCTATTCATTAAACTAGTTAGGGCTTTCCTTTCATTAAAATTGAGCTTATTTTTATATCTCAATTTTTTCTGTTTTTTAGCTGATTTTTCTAGATCCTCCAAGACTAGGTTAGCAAAAATGTCGATATGATTCCCACTACTCTTGGGAGGCACGAAACTGGACTTCGGCCTGAAATTAGTATGAATATATTCATCGAATAGATCTTCCATGAGCATACAGGGTTCATAGGAAAAGCAACCCTCGCTCAAATGGGAATCCATCAGATCAGTAGTGATGGGTCTCAAATTGTAATTTTTTTGTTTTTTTATCCGCAAAGTATTTCTGTAAGGATAATTTCCTGACATAACTATTAACGTCTACGAATATTTCATAAACATTAAAGTTATTAGAGGGGCTAAATGATAAGCCCCTACCTAGGACCCTAATCTCGTCATCACTAAGTGTATGTGATGAGAGATTAAAAATCCCATTCTTGAGTCTCTCTAATTTCTCTTTTTTGCGGGTGACGGATTTACCTCTAGCTCTTCGTTTCCGAGTTGTCTTTTTTGTCTTTGAGGATAGGAGGGTCCTATGGGACCGTGCCAAACTGGAGGTTCCTGATTGTAATGACTCCCCCCTAAAAAAGACATATTGGGAGTGTTAATAATATCAGTAGACTCATTATCAACATTTTGTAATACTTGATATCTGTTAGAGTGTAAAAAATTAGGATGTTGTGGTCTCTGATCAGTATCATTGTGTACTGAAATTGTTGTTATTAAGATGGTCAATGAACCTATGAATTTCGTCCTCGGACCCCTTGTACACAAAGAGAATGTTGTCTATATAATGGCCATAGAACACCAGGCTCGCTGTGAATTGAGAGTCATATATATATATTGTTGCTCAAAATTGCCCATGAACAAATTGGCAAAACTCAGAGCGAACCTGGTGCCCATGGCCGTTCCCTTTGTCTGAAGATAGTACCTGCTCTGGTAAAGGAAATAGTTGTGCTTGAGAATAAAGCTTATTAATTGAATAATAAAATCTACTTGTTCCACTGGCATATATATATCTTGTACAAGGTAGGACCGTACGGCTCATATTCCAAGTTCATGTTGAATATTCGAGTACAGGGCCCCGACATCACAGGTAACCCACCAACAATTTTCATCAAGAGTAAAATCTTTTAGTTTCAAAATTAAATCCAACGAGTCCCTTATAAATGATGGAAGGGATATTACAAATATCTGCAGGAAATGATCAATGTAGGCAGATAGGGAGTCTGTAAGACTCCCTATCCCTGCAATGATAGGTCTACCTTGTGGTTTAATTGGGTCCTTGTGGACTTTGGGCAAATGATAGTAATGATAGTAGTTTACACAGTATTATGCTGCATACAAGGGTTATTTTATGTATTGTTTATAAAATGTTTTAAGTTTATAAGCATATATACATTTTATGTATTCCATTAGGCTTTTATTCAATCAATTTGAATTTTATGTATAAATTCTTTTGTGTACATTGTGATATGATTTTGTGCTGGCTTTGTATATATATGTATTTAATGTTGACACAATTGTAAATGTTTTGAATGTTACCTGTGAGAGTTTTGTATACAGAGGTTGCTATATCAACTAATAATCAATATGTACACACAGGTGCTAGCACTTAACCCATTAACTAATTGCCCTATCAGAGTCAAGCTTACTTCCCTCTCCCTATTATATAGCAAGTGTGTTTTAATATTGTTTTATAGCCTGAAGAAACAGCCCTGCGGTGGCTGAGAAATGCGTCACTTGTTTTTAATAAACTATTTTAAATATACACTTGCTACCATCCATTTTTTGCTCTCGCTGGGGGCATATACTCTTTCCAGTTCATTTTTTCTTATTTGGGACATTCGTTATCTTGCCTTTGGGATTCTACAGTCCACTGGGTGGCTGAGAGGTCCCAGTACTGCTGATATTGCAACTGGAGGTGCTTTGCTTCCTGTAAGTGCAACTCTATAGTCTTTCTATCTCCTTGGTTCAAACGCTACTGGGCTATGTTTGAGCCTTCTTGTTTTCTCTCCAGACTTTAACTAACAGGCCCTCTCAAGTATTTTCTGGATCTGAAGTTGTACTGGCGGCGATCAGTGAGCTGGACCACTGCTTAAGTTCCAGTCTGCCATAATAGCACCATTTGGGTGCGCCTCATTTGTGAGTATATTTTATCTTGTCGGTTCTCTGTTTATGTGCCTTGACGTTACTAGGCCATGTTTGGTGCCTCTGTTCCTTTCTTCCCTTAGACCACGTTATACCAGGATGACCATCCTATGACAGAGAGCTGCCTCCTTTTTCAAGATTGTATGGACATTTATCTACATTTGCCATTATTCACAATATATTTTCTGATTTTGACTTTCTGATTGATTGTTTTATTCTGATTGATTGTTCTATTTTGGCTTTGGTGCTATAGCTATCAGAAAGCACCCCTAAGAGTGTGGTATACGTTTGTGTACACCACTCTCTATATTTTGAAAATCCATAGTCACCTGAAATAAAAAATCTTTGAAGCACACACAACCGCTAAGTTGCGCAACAAACATTCTTCAGAAAAGAAGACTATGGGCTCCATGTACGAAGCAGCGAAAGCTGCTCCGGAGCCTTTGCGGGGCAGGTTCGCATATGCGAGCCTGCTTCCCGCAATGTAAGAAGCAGCGGTCATTAGACCGCTGCTTCCTACACCCTACGCCACCTCTTAGGTGGCGAAGCAAAATCACCGAGAGCTCGCTCGCTCTCGGTGATTGACAGCCCCTTCAGTCGCGTGATTGGTCGCGCGACTGAAGGGGCGGGCATTACACACTCCGCTGAGTGTGTAATGATACATACGGGCAAGCGGATCAATAGATCCGCTGCCCGTGTGTAGCGGAGGCGGGCGGACAGCTTCGCGAGTTAAGAAGCTGTCCGCCCGCCTCTTAGTACATGGAGCCCTATGTCTAAGAAATGGAACAACAATTTCCTTATTAAAATTATTGACCAAAACCACTTTAGGAAGGAACCTAAGTTAGTGTTAAGGTCAGCCTCATCAGCATGAAAGAGAAGATAAGGTGAATTACACTGCAAAGCTGAGAGTTCCAACACTCTCTGAGCAGAGGAGATAGCGATAGGAACAAAACCTTCCAAGAAAACAATTTATATCTATGGAATGCAATGGCTCAAACGGAGCTTGCTGCTAAACTTTTTTTAAGAACCAGGTTAAGGCTCCCAGTAGGAGCAACATATTTCAACACAGGCCTGGGTTTGACAAAGGGATTACACATCCGGCACATCCCCCCGACACTTATGCAGCAAAAAAGATGAAGTATCTGACCCTTCTGAAAGCTGACTGACAAAATCTTTCTCCAGACCTCCCTGAAGAAAGGACAAAATGCTAAGAATCCTTGCCCTACTTCAAGAGGAGCATTTGGATTCACACCAATAATTAAATTTATGCCATACCCTATGGTAAACTTTACTCATAACGGGCTTGCAAGCCTGAATCAAAGTCTCAATGACCGACTCAGAAAGAAAAACCCTGCTTAGACAAAACTAAGCGATCAAACTCCAAGCAGTCAGCTTCAGAGAAAAGAAATCTAGATGAAAGATGGGAGCCTGAATCAAAAGGTCTTCCTCAGAGGCAGTCTCCAAGGTGGAAGAGATAACCTCTCCCCTAGGTCTGCATACTAGAACCTGAGAAGCCACGCAGGGACTATTAGAATAATGGACGCTCTTCTGAAGATACGATCCATGACTCGTGGAAGGAAAGGAAACGGAGGAAACAGGAATGCCAACCTAAAATCCCAAGGAACCACCAGAGAAACTAACAGAGCGGTCTGAGAATCTCTTGACTTTGAACCGTTAAACAAGTTGGCTTTTGCCGAAACGTTGTCAAAACCAACCCGGCATCCCCCATCTAAGGGCTAAGTTGGAGAACACTTCTGGAAGGAGTTCCCACTCCCCAGGATAAAAAGTCTGTCTGCTCAGGAATTCCGCTTCCCAGTAGTCCAGTCCTGGAATCTACATGAACTAAGGAACTCCGAGTTCCTCCTTGATGGTTGATGAAAACCATTGAGGAGATATTGTCTGACTGGAACTAAGGACAACTAAAGCCAAGCCATAAGAGCATTGAAAATCACTCTAAACTCCAAGAGGGTAAAAAAAAGGAGAGCAGACACTACCGAGTCCATATCCCTGCCCTTAAACAAGACCCAGACAGCTACACCTGAGAAACCACTACGGAAAAGAGACTCATGTTGACTGACCTAGATCTATCCTCTGAAACAGATCCGCATTCTATAGAAAAAACAAAGAGAATGATGTCCAAGATAACCATCAGATCGATTCCCTTCATCCTTGAGACACTGAAAAGTTAAGGAAAAAACAGCCGCAACTGGATTAAATGGACACCCAGCTCCAGCAGCTGGATTCGAACCAACAACCTTTGAGTTGCAAAGCCACAAAACTAACCATTAGGCTACATGGGCTGCTTGGTCCCCAGCCTTCTGGTTGCCAAAAGGCTAAACTATTTACCAGACCACAAGAGCTCGCTGTTGGCAGGCCAGAAGACTGCATAGAAAAGAAAAGGAATAAACCTTGATTATATGATGTCTGTTAGAATCTTCTCTTATGAAAGAAAATCTATTAAGGTCCAAATAAATCACCCTTGTAGATGGAACAAAGGAACTCTTCTCCAGATTCATTCCCTAACCATGGGAAAGAAGATTGGGCAATATCTCTTGAAAGAAAGAGACTGTTTGAAGAAGGATGACACCTGCATTATATATTGTCCAGAAGAGCATGAATTACCTCAAGACCTAAAAGCCTTTCTAGGATGACAAGACTCAGAAACTTGAGAAGATCCCGAATAATAGGAACAATAATACACATCCTTCAGGTCTATGTTCGCTCTGAACAGGACCTCTCAAACCAAAGGAGAATGGATACAAATTTGAGGGACAAAACCTGAGAAACTTGGAAGAAAATACCTAGATTCCGTTCCCAGACTGGGACTGGAACAAGGTTGACAAGAACAGTGTATCAATGTCGTCCCAGTAGCCAAAACCTCCTTTAACAGTACAGGAGGTGTGCAAGCATACATCTGAAGGACACCACTTTAGCATCAGATGAAGGAATTATACTGTCCAATTCTGAGATTTCACCTTCAGAAACTACCTGCGAGTCCTCCTCACCAAACTTAAGAGAGGGAGAGACCTGAGCAATACAATATGAAGCAGCAACCGTACTATCTGAAAATGAAAAAGTCCTCTTGCTTTTTCCCTGAGAATAAAGGAAAAACAGATAAAGTCGCAGATACCACAAAGGGTACATGAGCTGCAATTTCTGTAGGCAAATAACTCCTCCAGGAGACTGAAAGGAATTGCAGGGCACTGCATGTGACACCATAGGGGCTAGGGACATTTAAGGAGAAAACTGTGGCATAGCCTAAACAGCATCATGCTGAGAGACATGAGACTAGTACATATCATTGAGAAAATGAAATTTGAAAAAATAATACTGTCACTTTAATCATAAAGAGACAACACAATTAACAAGATAAACCCAATCTCTATAAATGGGGAAAAAAACTCCTGTTCCTATACTGTATAAAATATAGGCAATACCCAAAACCCTCTAACAATAGAAATGGGATAATGGGGATCTACATGCAAAAATTCTTGTTAAGAAGAAGTTGGAGAACACTTCTGGAAGGAGTTCCCACTCCCCAGGATAATAAGTCTGTCTGCTCAGGAATTCCGCTTCCCAGTAGTCCAGTCCTGAAATCTACATGAACTAAGGAACTCCGAGTTCCTCCTTGATGGTTGATGAAAACCATTGAGGAGATATTGTCCGACTAGAACTAAGGACAACTAAAGCCAAGCCATAAGAGCATTGAAAATCACTCTAAACTCCAAGAGGGTAAAAAAAAGGAGAGCAGACACTACCAAGTCCATATCCCTGCCCTTAAACAAGACCCAGACAGCTACACCTGAGAAACCACTACGGAAAAGAGACTCATGTCGACTGACCTAGATCTATCCTCTGAGACAGATCCGCATTCTATGGAAAAAACAAAGAGAATGATGTCCAAGATAACCATCAGACCGATTCCCTTCATCCTTGAGACACTGAAAAGTTAAGGAAAAAACAGCCACAACTGGATTAAATGGACACCCAGCTCCAGCAGCTGGATTCGAACCAACAACCTTTGAGTTGCAAAGCCACAAAACTAACCATTAGGCTACATGGGCTGCTTGGTCCCCAGCCTTCTGGTTGCCAAAAGGCTAAACTATTTACCAGAACACAAGAGCTTGCTGTTGGCAGGCCAGAAGACTGCATAGAAAAAAAAAGGAATAAACCTTGATTATCTGACGTCTGTTAGAATCTTCTCTTATGAAAGAAAATCTATTAAGGTCCAAATAAATCACCCTTGTAGATGGAACAAAGGAACTCTTCTCCAGATTCATTCCCTAACCATGGGAAAGAAGATTGGGCAATATCTCTTGAAAGAAAGAGACTGTTTGAAGAAGGATGACACCTGCATTATGTATTGTCCAGAAGAGCATGAATTACCTCAAGACCTAAAAGCCTTTCTAGGATGACAAGACTCAGAAACTTTAGAAAATTCCCGAATAATAGGAACAATAATACACATCCTTCAGGTCTATGTTCGCTCTGAACAGTACCTCTCAAACCAAAGGAGAATGGATACAAATTTGAGGGACAAAACCTTAGAAACTTGGAAGAAAATACCTAGATTCCGTTCCCAGACTGGGACTGGAACTTACATTCCTATAAAGGAAAGCCCTGAACTCAGTTCAAGGAATGCTTCTCATCATACCTGGATTGCAGATACTCGAAAATGAGAAATCTGTTCCTAGGAGGAATCTTAAATAGAACTCCATGAAACATGACTGACCCTGCAGAAATAAGGAAGGAATATCTTCCATTGGTCTTATTCCCTTGACGAGAGGCAAAAAACCCTTGTCTCGTAAAGTCCAGAGACAATTCTGCCAGCCAAGTCCAAACAAGGTCTCAGCCCTGAAAGAAAAATGCCAGAAGCGTGGAATGGGGGAAACATAAATTATTAAACCTGCAACTGCAGAACTATAAAGCCTAAGCTGTACTGCTAAGCCACAAGTAGGCTACTCATCCAAACAAGATATCAACCACAAAGCTCTGCAGACTAGCACATCAAGTCTAATAATACAAGGCATTGTTCCCAATGGACAATTAAACCTCCAGTTTCTCATCCAAGGATTAGAAAAGGAGCACCATAAGGATCGAAGTTCTCTGAGCCATAGTAGAAAATTACCCTTCTACCTAAGGCACCGTGCATTTAATGGAGTCAGCTTACAGGAAAATCCTTTGAGGGAAGGAAGAAAGGGAGAAGGTATCCCTAGCTTCTCCTAATCCGAAAAAAAAAATCCAAGGCATGTCTAGAAACGCTTCCTCATAGGAAGGAACGTCCAAGAATGATAAAGTTCACAAAACTTACCAAGGTTGACAACAACAGTGTATCAATGTCGTCCCAGTAGCCAAAACCTCCTTTAACAGTACAGGAGGTGTGCAAGCATACATCTGAAGGACGCCACTTTAGCATCAGATGAAGGAATTATACTGTCCAATTCTGAGATTTCACCTTCAGAAACTACCTGCGAGTCCTCCTCACCAAACTAAGGAGAGGGGGAGACCTGAGCTATACAATATGAAGCAGCAACCATACTATCTGAAAATGAAAAAGTCCTCTTGCTTTTTCCCTGAGAATAAAGGAAAAACAGATAAAGTCGCAGATACCACAAAGGGTACATGAGCTGCAATTTCTGTAGGCAAATAACTCCTCCAGGAGATTGAGAGGAATCGCAGGGCACTGCATGTGACACCATAGGGGCTAGGGACATTTAAGGAGAAAACTGTGGCATAGCCTAAACAGCATCATGCTGAGAGACATGAGACTAGTACATATCATTGAGAAAATGAAATTTGAAAAAATAATACTGTCACTTTAATCATAAAGAGACAAAACAATTAACAAGATAAACCCAATCTCTATAAATGGGGAAAAAACTCCTGTTCCTATACTGTATAAAATTTAGGCAATACCCAAAACCCTCTAACAATAGAAATGTGATAATGGGGATCTACATGCAAAAATTCTTGTTAAGAACAGACCCCTGTTCCATCAATCTGCAATAACATCTACCATAGAAGAAACGTTGCAAAATAGAAAACATCAAATCAGCATGCATGTACATGAATTCCAATTAGCAAGCAGCTAAATAAAGTCCTTTATTGTTTTATTCTCAAAAAAGAATATACACTCTGAGACTTCACTGTCACATCATACGTATATATATATATATATATATAAAAAATATCCGTGAAACTGATAATTGAAAACTCAAATAAACAGATACTGTCTGCCTACATATGCAGACAGGCTCCATAGAAAAAATATTGTAGCCCCAAGATACTTTAGCGAGATAAAGACAAGACTGTCAGAACACTCTAACCCCACCACTCCGTTCTCTTTCTGAAAACATGGCGGGTCATATAAGCGCAACTATTCACACAGAAATGGCGCCGCTGCCTTCTTTACTAACCAAGAAAGAGGTGGGCGAGCGAGTGAGTACCATACAGGGCTAAAATAAAACGGAAGAAAATTGAATCCTTAACACTACCGCCATAATAGCGGAAAGCTCTCTAGTCCAGCGACATGAATGAATATAAATAAGGCAAAACATAAGACCCACCCAGGCTGTAAGTCCAATAAAAAAACAAGCCCCTTAAACCAAACACCTGTTTCCACAGTGCTGCAGAAAAACCTTTTCCTCCGCATGAACTAAGACTAGTACACACTACAAGGAAAAGTACAGGAATTATATTCCTAAACATCGAGAGAGTAAAAATTCTAGCCTTATGAAGCCGGTTAACCCCCTTATTACTAACAAAGGGTAACTAGTGTCTCTCTTATTTGTCACAGTAAGTGCCTGCACCTGCCACAAATAATATCCCAACTAGGATATATCAGTCCCATTATATTTTGCAGAATCTTTTAAAGTGCCTAATCTGCCATACATAGAAGACCCAACAGCACTTACTTGTATGTAGCCGTAGACCTGTGTAGAAAAGAAAGGCTAGAGTAAACCTACTCATGCTTTCTATACCAGGGTAGCATAATGTTAGGAAAGTGCAGCAAGGCCCACGTTTTCACCTCTTAGGATTTACCACACGGCTATTGGCTAAGAGGTGAAAAGGTCACCTCTTAGCAAAAACATTTTTAGCCGTGGGCTGCTGTAGCAGCTTAAAACGGTGATTGGTTAAAACAAATTAAGGAGCTTTCTACATGAAGTATCTTATACTTCATGAATGAAAGTCCCCTTTATTTGTTTCAAAAGTCTATCCTAGGATTTACTTTCACTGTAAAGATATGATGTCTCAGGTGTTAGAAGAAAAAAAAGGCAGGCAAAGGGGTTTAGAGATTCATACATATACATGTCTAAAGAAGATGTATATGTATGTGTGTGTATATATATATATATATATATATATATATACAGTGGGGCAAAAAAGTATTTAGTCAGCCACCAATTGTGCAAGTTCTCCCTCTTAAAAAGATGAGAGAGGCCTGTAATTTTCATCATAGGTATACCTCAACTATGAGAGACAAAATGTGGAAACAAATCCAGACAATCACATTGTCTGATTTGGAAATAATTTATTTGCACATTATGGTGGAAAATAAGTATTTGGTCACCTACAAACAAGCAAGATTTCTGGCTCTCACAGACCTGTATCATCTTCTTTAAGAGGCTCATCTGTCCTCCACTCATTACCTGTATTAATGGCACCTGTTTGAACTTGTTATCAGTATAAAAGACACCTGTCCACAACCTCAAACAGTCACACTCCAAACTCCACTATGGTGAAGACCAAAGAGCTGTCGAAGGACAACAGAAACAAAATTGAAGACCTGCACCAGGCTGGGAAGACTGAATCTGCAATAGGCAAGCAGCTTGGTGTGAAGACATCAACTGTGGGAGCAATAATTAGAAAATGGAAGACATACAAGACCACTGATAATCTCCCTCGATCTGGGGCTCCACGCAATTTCTCACCCTGTGGGGTCAAAATGATCACAAGAACGGTGAGTAAACATCCCAGAACTACACGGGGGGACCTAGTGAATGACCTGCAGAGAGCTGGGACTAACGTAACAAAGGCTACCATCATCAGTAACACACTACGCCGCCAGGGACTCAGATCCTGCAGTGCCAGACGTGTCCCCCTGCTTAAGCCAGTACATGACTGGGCCCATCTGAAGTATGCTAGAAAGCATTTGGATGATCCAGAAGCGGATTGGGAGAATATGGTCAGATAAACTGTTTGGTAGAAACACAACTCGTCGTGTTTGGAGGAGAGAGAATGCTGAGTTGCAACCAAAGAACACCATAACTACTGTGAAGCATGGGGGTGGCAACATCATGCTTTGGGGCTGTTTCTCTGCAAAGGGAACAGGACGACTGATCCGTGTACATGAAAGAATGAATGGGGCCATGTATCGGGAGATTTTGAGTGCAAACCTCCTTCCATCAGCAAGGGCATTGAAGATGAAACGTGGCTGGGTCTTTCAGTATGACAATGATTCCCAAACACACCACCCGGGCAATGAAAGAGTGGCTTCGTAAGAAGCATTTCAAGGTCCTGGAGTGGCCTAACCAGTTTCCAGATCTCAACCCCATAGAAAATCTTTGGAGGGAGTTGAAAGTCCGTGTTGCTCAGCGGCAGCCCCAATACATCACTGCTCTAGAGGATCAAGGTTACAAGTCCATCTCCAGAGATCTTAATGTTCCTGTGTCCACTGTGTGCAACATTGTCAAGAAGTTTACAGCCCATGGCACTGTACCTAATGTTCCTGAACATGGCCGAAAGAGAAAAGTTGATCAAAGATTGCAACAAAGGATTGTTTGAATGGTGGAATGCCTAAACATTTATAATTGCAACAATTTTCCGGGGCGAAGTGTGCATTAACTGACAGAAAATGCAGGGGTGCCAATATTTTTGGCCATGACTGTATATATTTAAAGAACAAAGTAGAATACACCTCCAACAGAGGTATAAGCTTTTTGGTGTAGGGGCGCAAAACTACAGAGTGTGATAAAACAAGCACATAAGATTCATACCTAAAATATAAAATAAATGGAATATCTATGGATTTACTTATATAAGAAAATATATACAAATATGTGCTGGCTCTAAATTGCTGTGGTAGGAAGCAATAAAAGTTGAAATAAAAATAAACGTATATTGAATACGTATATGTACAATTTGTACTGGGGTGGAATCTATACCAGCTGCTATGGGTCCATAAACCAATACAGCGGGATATCCTTTTTCTAGAAATCCCTAACAAGTGAATGAATGGAGAAAAGAGAGAACTGGATATGTGCCCAGTGCTAAGTATAGATACCACAATCCTCTAAGAGTACAGTATAGAGATGATTGTATAAAAAGTGTGAATAGTTTCCTATACCTAACATACTGTAATTACAAAGTTCTTAAAAATCTATATTTAAGAAGAGGTGGCTATGTTGCAAATAGTATCAATGCATACCAAAGCGCCAACTATGCGAAGGCTGGGTCTGGACCTAATGCAATATTATCAAACGATTACAATAAACAATTTATTGAGTACACAAATAAGTTAAAAACATGGATCCATGTATAAACAATCAAATTTATACAACAATAATAGCTAAATGAATAGTTAAAACAAATAGTTATGTAACGGATATAGCATTTAAAATTGTGCAAACATTGCTCTTAAAAATATTCATAAAAAATTCCAAATTTAGTATAAGGCTCACAACAGAAATTCAACTTTGTGTTTACCAAATACACATACACAGATTTGTACAGCAATAATAGCTAAATGAATAGTTAAAACAAATAGTTAAATAGCAGATATGGCATTTAAAATTGTGCAAACAATGCTCTTAAAAATATTCCTAAAAAATTCCAAATTAAGTATAAGGCTCACAACAGAAATTCAACTTTGTGTTTACCACATACACATAATAGGTGAAATATATTAGTCAGTTATATAATATTATCTAACCAATAATGTTCTCGATTCTATGCAATACTAAATATTGCCAATAGTGACTAATGTTTAGGGCTCTGAGTAAGACCTTTAACTGTGTGTTTACCACATACGCATTGTCAAGTAAAAAATATTGTGACAGCAATAAGCCAATGTAAAGAATGTGTATCAAAAAAGTTGTGTGCAAAAATTAGTGTACAAAAGATATTAATGGTCAAAAAATAGGTTGATCTTCAAAAAACGTGAATTAAGAACAAAGATTGTGAAAAATGAAAAAACAAAAATTTACAAAAACATTGTGGTGTGTTCCAATAGTAACTTGTATAAATGTAAATAATAGTCCAAAAAATAGTCCAACAGTGAAAACTTAATAGAAAAAATAATTCAACAATAAATTATAATAAGTAGTGTGTCTCTTTAAGAAAAAATAATAATCCTTAAAGTGTTGTGAATCCTAACAGCAATAGTTATGGTGATTTTCCAAGTGTTTTATACTGAATAGCAGTGTCAGTACTTGCTAGCCTTTTCCAACCCAAAATTCTATCTTCTTGGCAAATATTTTGTTATAAAAAAAAAAATAAAAAAAAAAAATAGGTTGATCTTCAAAAAACGTGAATTAAGAACAAAGATTGTGAAAAATGAAAAACCAAAAATTTACAAAAACATTGTGGTGTGTTCCAATAGTAACTTATATAAATGTAAATAATAGTCCAAAAAATAGTCCAACAGTGAAAACTTAATAGAAAAAATAATCTAACAATAAATTATAATAAGTAGTGTGTCTCTTTAAGAAAAAACAATAATCCTTAAAGTGTTGTGAATCCTAACAGCAATAGATATGGTGATTTTCCAAGTATTTTATACTGAATAGCAGTGTCAGTACTTGCTAGCCTTTTCCAACCCAAAATTCTATCTTCTTGGCAAATATTTTGTTATAATCCCTGGATGATCCTTCTGTAAAAGAAAGATATGATGGTGTAGATTGTTTTTAGATCAATAGAAAATGAAATTGTGCTTACCAGTCGACGCGTTTCGGTCACAAAGAGACCTTTTTTAGTCTTGATAAAGGTCTCTTTGTTAACTGCACCGGCCGGTTGCAGTCACCGTAACTATTCGTGTAAAAACAACGGAAGAGTTGGATTCAGCAAACAGAATGTGTGTGTGCACTATTATAGTGTACCTTTCTCTTCTTTCAATATACCGTGTGCAACTGTTGCCTCTGGCCTGACAGGAGATCCGGGTCCAGGAGAGGTACTGTCGGTATCCAAGACTCTGACAGAAGCAAGCAAGCATCACACTTACCTCATACGATTGGGGTGATAGCTTGTAAGTAGATTACCTCGAGGGAAGCTACATGGGACACCGTTTGCCATTTGTGGATAGACTTTTAGTTGTATAAGCTTTATCACTCCATTGCTCGTTGTGTGGTCTCCCGGCATTCTTCTGCTCTTTTATTCAATTTTATTTGTGTGCATTGATACTATTTGCAACATAGCCATCTATTCTTATAAATATATATATTTTTAAAAAGTTTGTAATTATGTTAGGTGTATGAAGCTATTCGCACTTTTTATACAATCATCTCTACTGTACTCTTAAAGGATTGTGGTATCTATACTTAGCGCTGGGCACATATCCAGTTCTCGCTTCTCTCTCTCTCTCTCTCTCTCTCTCTCTCTCTCTCTCTCTCTCTCTCTCTCTCTATATATATATATATATATATATATAATTATATATAATTATATAAATATATATATATGCACAAGAGTACCTGAGAGATATTGGTAAGATAAGTGAATATAGCTATAAAGTAAGTCACACTTATTATTTTGTTTCCCAGTGCATATAAAAGTTATATTTATACTATTAAAAAAACATACCATAATTAAAATATATTTTTTTTCTAAAAAATGCTGACCAGCATCTGAGACTTCAGTGAGTCATATATTTTTGCTGGTGGTATGTATACTGTATATAGGTGGGTATATTTGTGAATTCATGTGTATTTATGTGTTTGTAAATATATGTTGGAAAAATGGCACCAAATGACTTGCTCGACACATGGTTACTGCAAACCTTCGTTTTGTAAAAAGAGTAATATCTGCAAAATGCAATAATCCAAAGCGCAATAAAACGAGGTATGCCTGTATATATTTATATACACAGGGTATATATATATATATAGGGAGACTAGAGAGAAATGCACTCACAGGAACGAACAACCAGCTCAATATCATTGTTAGCCTGTTCTATGGCGATTCACCACCTGGGTGCAACTTCTTTTAGCCCAGTAATGCTTTTTACAGAGTAGAATTCTCCTGTAGTATATCAGTCTGACCCCGCCCATTACGGCCAGTCCAGAGCCGAAATACCAGGCAACCCCAGACGATCGTTTCGGCCTTCATTGGGCCTCGTCAGTGAGGTGTAGCAGTATTCCTCTAAGCACACTGAGCAAGGGGTCCACGTCTGGGTTACCCTTTTTCACATAGGGAGACTAGAGAGAAATGCACTCACAGGAACGAACAACCAGCTCAATATCATTGTTAGCCTGTTCTATGGCGATTCACCACCTGGGTGCAACTTCTTTTAGCCCAGTAATGCTTTTCACAGAGTAGAATTCTCCTGTAGTATATCAGTCTGACCCCGTCCATTACGGCTAGTCTTACTGGGCTAAAAAGCTGCACCCAGGTGGAAAATCGACATAGAACAGGCTAACAATGGTATTGAGCCAGTTGTTCGTTTCTGTGAGTGCACTTCTCTCTGTGTATATATATATATATATATATATATATATACATATGTATTCATATGTGTACATATGTATTTACAGACATGAAAACACATAAATACCTACAGTATATATACATATATAGACATATATAGAAGTGCATTGGAGCCCTTTGCAGTCAAGTAAAGGAAAACATGTAAAAGCATATTTATGCAATATTCATATTTAATAAAGTATTATACTGTCTGCACACCTTTATTTATAAATAGATATTCCTATATATATATATATATATATATATATATATATATATATATATATATATATATAACAATCAGATATATGTAGAAATATCTATTTATGATTAAACAGAACATATTCTGCTATGTGAAAAACTTTGGAATGTGAAATATTCATATTTTCATGTCAGGTTAGCACACTTGAGAATATGCGTTTGGGTTTGTGCACGAGTAGGGTTTTTCCTCCATTGACTCCTATGGGGAATAAGTTATAACTCACGTGATATTATAAGTTCAGCTTTTTACGGTCCGAGGGTTAGCTCACCAGAAAAAAACTATTTATTTTCAACTTGTAATACAAGTACTACCCGATGCGCGCAAAAAGCTTACTTCTAGCAGAGTTCTCACTCAAGCAGGAGCATTATATACCACTTCACTTGTATTCTGGACGAAAGTTGGATAAAACTGTTCAACATAAAATGAGCATAAGCCATACTTATGGAAATAAAAAAAACCTGCGTAGAATATGGTGCCAGTAATAAATCTTACTGAGTGTACATGCACATACACTTTGCAAATGTACAGAAAATAGACATAATTAGTCTATACAGCATATTGAGAATATGTAATGACATACTGGTCAAAGTGAATTAGAAATAAATCTTATTACATACCCCTAAAATATACAGTGACTGTGATCTGCACAGGGGTCATATGGTGACCGAATAAAAAACAGTCACATATACACATAATGAATCTGAAGTCATAACCCCATAATGGTTTAAATAAATTATATTTTAAAAACATAATGTGAAATCATGACTCAAGACAAGTTGGGTATCAACACATCCTACCTCTGTCCTAATAAGGATATAGCTTGTCATTTAAAATACATGACCACATAGATACCTCACTTAAAGGGACATTAAACCCAAATTTTTTCTTTCATGACTCAGATGTAGAATACCATTTTAAACAACTTTCTAATTTACTTCTATTATCTATTTTGCTTTATTCTCTTGATATTCTTTTCTGAAAAGCATATCTAGATAGGCTCAGTAGCTTCTGATTGGTGGCTGCCTCATGTGATTGGCTCACCTATGTGTATTGCTAGTTCTTTAACAAAAGATATCTAAAGAATGAAGCAAATTAGATAATAGAAGTAAATAGGAATTTTGTTTAAAATTGTATTTTCTATCTGAATCATGAAAGAAAATGTTGTGGTTTAATGTCCCTTTAAGGGTCAAAGTGTAATCATGGAGACAATTATGACATACATACAGAAATGCCATCAATAAAAATACAGGAATAAAGGTATGATAAGAAAATCTACCTTTAAAGTGGAGACTTGCTTATTAGACACCAAATCTAGTAAATAAAGAGTTAAGCTAACAAAATTTTACAAATGTAAAGTTTAGGAGCCAGCCTTTTTTTGGTTCTTAACCTGGGATGAGCTTGCTTATGGGTGTCTAAATGTAGCTACCAATAAGCAAACATGTATTCCTGCTTTTAAAATAAAAAATATCAAGAGAACAAAGAACAATTGATAGTAGGAGTAAATTAGAAAGTTGCTTAAAAATGCATGCTCTATCTGAATCATAACAGAAAAAAAAATTGGGTTTAGTATCACTTTAACTATAGCTCATTAAAAGAAAATATCATTAAAGACCTATCGAGTTGTAATAATTACCATTTCGTGTATGTTTTAACTTAATTCCCATGCCAGAGAAATATCGCCTAACTTGGCAAAAAAACATTTATTGATTTTGCTTGGCATGAAAAACACCCAAGGATCCACCAAAAAAATTATGCAATCACCAAAAGGCGGATTAGGGATGCCTGACTTGCAGACATCGATTTGCAGTTATCCTCCAAAAAATAATTGATTGGTAAATACACAAAGATTATAAAGGATGGGTCCAGTTGGAACAAGACATTATGCAAACTACATACATACCAAACTAATGCTGGTCCTTTAAAGGGATACTAAACCCAATTTTTTTTCTTTAATTATTTGGATAGAGCATGCAATTTTAAGCAACTTTCTATTTTACTCCTATTATCAAATTTTCTTCGTTCTCTTGCTATCTTGATTTAAAAAGCAGGAATGTAAAGCTTAGGAGCCGGCCCATTTTTGGATCAGAACCTGTGTTGTGCTTGCTTATTGGTGGCTACATTTGGTGGTGGTGTTCTGTTATCCAAGAGTTATGGAGAACTGTTATTAACGAAATTGAAGATACAAGTGTATTTGCTCAATATTCTGCTGCAAATATATATATTCTCAGAAGTCTGCAATTATGTGTTTCAGTTAACCAAACTGCTTTCCTGTGATTCTCGAATATTTGCCAGAACAGTATTTAATACTTGTCTATCACCTGAACTGCTTATTAGTCTGGCATTCTGCTCCAACTTATATTGCAAACTGTGAACCCTGCAATAACTCCTAGCAACTATGGGGCATATTTATCAAGCTCTGTATGGCAGCGGACAGAAATCAACCCAATCGAATACGATCGGGTTGATTGACACACCCTGCTAGCGGCTGATTGGCCGTGAATCTGCAGGGGGCGGCATTGCCCCAGCAGTTCACAAGAACTGCTGGTGCAATGATAAATGCCGACAGCGTATGCTGGACAGCGATGTGCAGTGGACATGATACGCTACTTTGTATCATGTCCGCTCACACATTGTTAAATATGCCCCTATGAATCAAAGTATCTATTATCTGTTTCCTTTAAAGCCTGAATATGTTGCATAGATATTGTTTACACTTCATGAGCTCTGCAATAGATCCTAGCAACTATAAATCACAGTATCTATTATCTGTTTCCTTTGAAGCCAGAATATGTTGTCTAGTTATGTTTTACACTTCATGAACTCAGCATTAACTCCTTGCAACACTGAATCACAGAATTTCAACTATCCATGTTCAGGATACTGTTCCCCGGGTCAGGGAACAGTGACAGAAAGCTAGTGCCCGAAAAAGGACTCTGCAGTGATAGTGGATGCCCCGGCTCGGAAAGACAAAAAGATTACAAACTATCTCAGACCCAAGCTATCTCTGAAGGAAAAACAGAAGATTTTCAGAACTTTAAAAATGTAAAGACACAGGACTCCCTTACTAGAATTTCATCTACTCATGTCTGTGATTTCCATTTTGGTGAAACTGATTATATCAATGAGGAGTATGAATTCATAGATTCAGTAGATGAATTTCAGACTTTTAAAAAATTTAAAGAGACAGGACCACTTTTCCAGAATTTTATCTACTCCTCCTGCCTGTGATTCCCATCTTGGGGAAAGTTACTCTGAGGGCTCGATGATTGAAAGCTCCCTGGGCTGGCGAGATTATTAAAGAATGCTAGCCAGTCTATCTATTTCCCTGGTGGAATGGTCTAAAGCCACTTTTTACCCTGAAAACAGGGTGTCTCTCTAAGGGGAGTATATACTGCATTTTCATATGAAAAGTGCACAATATTTTTTTTATTTTAAACATGATACAAATAAAATTTGTATTTTTAAGGTGCATCAAAAATCGTAACAAAATTCTTCACCAAATATCGTATTTTAATAAAAACGTAAAATGTGTATGTAATTTACACAGGAATAAATCGTATTAAATATGCATAGCATAAATCTTAATTTTAGTACACTGGATGTGCAAAAAACACTCAGAAATGTGTACTTATAAATACAAAATGCAAAGTGTAATTGCTGTTTTTCTGTAAAATGGGCTGAACATGGACGTTCCATAGTCGTATATGAAAATATCTCCCTAGTGCCAGCGTAATTCTATAAAGATTTTCGCACTGCAGATCTCACAGTTTCTTCTTGCCAACTAAAAGGTGGCAAGCTTTTCTCAAAACACTACGAATACTTAATACCCTAATAGAAAAACACATATATACGAAAATATAGGCAAAAGTAAGATGCTATACATAGAAAGCAGCATAATGTGATTTATATTGGCTACAGGATTTAATTTTTTAAGTGCTCCCCCTGCTCCCTGCTAACATCGCTCTAAGGAGCGAAGTGTCCCTATCCAGCGAGCTCCATTACTTTTATTAGGAGCCATCTCGACACTCACAGGGACTGCCCCTTTTTATGATCATTCCACCAGGGCAGCCTGGCGAGAAAAACTAGGTTTGAGCTAGAGAAGTTTATATCATGGAGCCCTAAATCTGAATATGTCAATGAGGAGGATGACTTCATAGATCCTGCAGAGCTGGTACTAGACTGGTATGAGCACAACTTTAATTCACCACAAACTCAGACAAAACCTCAAGCTATTGGCTATAATGACATCCTGGGATGCTATATTTATAATATAGAATGTGCAAACAGTTTCCATCATGAAACCTCTCCTGGAAAAACTGACCTTGCAATTATTGATATTCCTAGTGACTCTGAGGATTCAACAGACTTAGAGGTGGAAGAAGAGACATCTGGTTTACAGACTGCTGTTTGCAGACATGGTCCCCTCAAGAAGTTTTTGCTGAATTGTTATCTAAGAATTATGCATCAAGTGGGGATTTCTGTTCTCAAACTAATATGTGGCACTTCAGGCCACATTGGCGCTGCCCTAAGAAGCCTCATATTGGGAAGAAATCTCAGCTATCTAAGTTCTGTCCTAAAAAGAAAATATTTCTGACCACAGAAAATCAGAAGTGTAAAAAAAGGAAACTCAGCCTGAATCTCCTGTTTCAGTTTCTGTTGTGCCAGATCCTCTGTTGCCTCATGATACTCCCAACACCAAGCTGGGTGTTTTGTCTAGTCGACTTCAGTCCCTTATTGAAGTACTTAATGGTTCCTCTTCTCAAACTCTACAATTACAGTCACTGCTTTCAACTGCTGATTCCTTGCCTCACTCGGATGCTGCCTTAACGTCTGTGAAACCAGTGCTAGAAACAAAGGATCACTTTGTTCAAGATACACAACCTTTCAGCTTTTCACAGTGTAATGTTGAAGACGAATTCCCTGGAGAATTCAGTGCTGAAATTCAAACCCAAATTAGCATGTCTGCTGACCCCTAGAAAACTTCTCAATCAGAATATTGTATCAAAATGCATCTGCCAGAGGGCGGAGCCAACTATACTACTGAGAAGTCGCATCTGCAATCTACTCCGTATCCCAAGTGCTGTTAAACACCTTAAATCTCTTGACTTTTGCTAAATATACTAATTTCATCTGTTCCCCTAAGCCCCCTGATAAGTGACCACTGAGTTATTACTCCGAGGAGAGAGCCACAAGCTAAATGTAAGCTACCCGTCAGAACCGGGAGGTCTGGCCGCAGCTGCCTCTATCTACTTCTGTCTGCAAAAGGTGACCATCCACATCGGCCCTTGGCCGCGAACATTCCACAACCAGGAGCACTTACCACTTCAGCTCAGCACCCTTTATATGCTCAAACGAGCAGCGGTATCTACCCACTCACCGCCATACTTTGGGCAGACTGAGGGGAATCCGCCTCGCAGAGGCCTTGCCTTCATACTTCTCTCCGGAGGCGTAATTAATTGAGAGACAGCACTGATTCATACAGCTGGACATCCCGGAGCTCAGTAGCCTAACGGATCAACGCTGCACACAGGTATTTCTGCAGCGCACTTTACACTCACGTGGCTTTTCCGATAGGCCTCACTTAAATTTACAGCATTGAGTAACATACCGCAATTGGGACTGCCCTAATATATTTTCCCCTCAACCCCATAAATCTCCAGAAGCCTAATAACTTTCATTTTATTGGGGAAATTGGAGAACCTGCTAAGTTTGTGTTTGAAGGAGAGCCAAAGGAGCATGGTAAAGACGGCTTGAAACCATAAAAGCAACATTTCTGTTACATAGCTGCAAACCCTCCACCTCTACATTCATTTTCTGACTACAGATCCACTGATATGGGTTTAACCTCTGTCTGATGCCTTAGCTGGTTAATCTAATTGTATATCTAAATCTCAAACTAAAGAGTCCCACTGGATGTGTTTCCTGACTGCCCTTAAAGAGATATACACCTGAACAAGGATTCTTCACTACTGTGTCCCTTTGTGTAGGAACCCAACCTCTAAGGTCATAACCTCTCAACCTCATCTCTAAAAACCACTTATCTATAGGGCATAACCCCTCTACCTCCTCACCCTCCTTTCCCGTAGGCCCTAAATTCCTGCGGGTCATATCCCATATCCCTTGTGCCCAACCTGCTCAGGGAGAGCATATACCCCTGGTGAGTGAGATAGAATATTATTCAGTCTACCAATCTAAAGAAATTATTCTGGTTAAATAACCTGCACCCCCACCTTTCATTAACCACTATTTAGGAGGAATGATGTGCTGAGTGCAAACTGCAGGGGGGGGGGGCAGAATCTCTGTACTACAATACAACCAATACTTGGCATAGGAGGCCACAGCCTGTAGCTGATACATTTGAGACCACCTTCTATCTATCTTGAACCGAAAATGTCTCACTCTCAAAAAAAGAAAACAAAGCATACTGAACTTCCAAAAAGAACCCTCTCTGATCATTTTTTGCACAAGGCTACGTATGAACAAGACATATCGGATGAAGATTCCAGGGACTCCCTCACCACCACAAAAGACCTTCAAAGATCGGTTTCCCACCCAACTGACAGGTCGCTGACCCAGCACTCGTCTATCTTAGACTCTCTCAAAGATCTATCTGACAAGATGGACTCACATCACTCCTCCCTAAAACAAGAGCTAAAAGCCTCAGTATCAGAACTTAAGAGAGACATCTCTCTATTGGGTGAAAGGTCTGAAAATTTGGAAAAAAAACAAGAAGACCTTCATCTTGATCACTCTAACTTATGGACATATACGCAGTCACTGGCAGAAATGATCACTGATTTAGAAGCAAAACTGGCGGACCTTGAAGATAGGTCCCGCCGCAACAATATAAGAATTCGGGGTATACCAGAAGAAGTGGGTACTACTGATCTCCCCAAATATCTCATAGATCTGTTCAAAGAATTACTGGGATCAGTTCAAGAACAAGAGGCCCTGATTGATAGAGCCCACCGGGCTTTACGACCGAGAACTGCACCCTCTGGCTCATCCAGAGATGTTATCCTCAGATTACATTATTTTACATTCAAAGAGAAATTACTCAGAGCTTCATATCAAAATAAACAGCTAAAAGACCCGTTCCAATCTATCCAGATTTTTCCCGACTTATCCACTCACACACTGAACAAACGACGCTCCTTCCAACAAATAACTCAGACTTTACGTCAAAATAATGTCAAATACAGATGGGGCTTTCCGGTTAAGTTATTTTTCCAGATAGAAGAGCAATCACACATTGTTTCTACTGTTGAACAAGGCTACAAGATCCTACAAACAGCAGGACTACTTCGCCCTCAAAATACATCCAAAGATCTTCCAGCCTCCTCTGAGAAGCTTAATGCCACCGCTCCAGAGTGGAGACCTCTCCCACAACGGTTCAGCTATCAAGCTAAAAGAAAAGAACTTCACTCTCCACAAGGAGGCCCCTGATACTGATCTAAAGTGTACAGAACTTTGCACATACTGTTTACCTCCCTTCACCTTCTCATTGAATGATCATAAATTATTCAATTTTCCACTCCAGAACTTGCATAGGTGAATCACACTCAAGATGGTAATGTAGTGACGTTAACTCTGTTTCCTTACTTTTATTGTTATCTCTATTTCCTATGTGTTATACGGTTAATGCATTTTCAGTTATACTAATGTTGTTTTTCTTTTTATAGTAATAGTTAGTTCTCAACACAGATATAGGACCTATTCTGTACAGCCCTAATTTCTAGCAATGCCACAAAGTCATAATCTCTCGTTTTATAAGAGCTGTCACATAGACAGAAATCCATTACATTACCTACCAGTAGCGCCATACTGTTCAAAAGTGTGCAGAACCTCCCGTACACTAATCACCCCCCTCTTACCTTTTACTACTCGAACATAATGTAGTTGATCTCCATCTTAGACACCATAAGGTTGATTCACACTGAGGACAGCGATATACTAATGTAAGCTCAGTTTCCCTGATTTAATTATCTTTCCTCTATTTGTTTTCTGCTTTCTTTTGTACCTCTTTGTCTTCATGTTATATGGTTATTATATTGCCAGATTCGTTGTTATTGTTTGTTTCTATAGACCCTGTTATGTCTCAACATCAATATATGCCACTTGTTTAACTGCATTGTGCTAGTATAGATGACATGCATGTTCTCTCTCCTTTTTATCACCTAATTTAATTTCTTTGTAAGAGTAGAGAAAAGGGGGAAACATTCCATATTTCCACTCTCCCACATGTTAAGCTAATGTTTCATTTGTTCTTTCTTTAGACCCCCGCACCCCCCCCCCCCCCTCATCTCTATTACTACATATACCTATCCCCCCTTTCACTGCTTTCTAATATCTGCAGCATTGGATATATAAACACCTTAACTTTATTCTCCCACTTATACTATTTATTTATTTGCAGCGCTTGGTTTACTAACTTCCTTACAGCATTTGCGTACCTTTTACAATATTGTCTCAACTGGCCTAGTTATACTTATAATTACGTATTATTCTAACCCCCTCATCCTTAAGCTAGTTCACTCTCTTTTTAAGTGACTTTAATTCAATATTACCCTTACCTCCTCATTATCACCCGATCCCTCACCCTTTGAGCGGCTCTTGCCCGCTGATCACCCACTCCTCATACTTCAATATTGATAGTATTACGGTGCATACAATTTATCTATTTGCTCTCGTAGATTTTTTTTTTTTTCTTTCTTCTCCCTCTTCGTTAACCCCTTTTTTTCTTCCCCTCCTTAACTCCACCCCCTTTACTCTCTCCATCAATTCCATATAGTAGTCATGGCCCAGCTACGCATGCTGACCCTTAACACTCAGGGCCTTAACTCTCCTACTAAACGCAGCCTTATGCTAAATATGCTACAACACACCAAGATTGATATTGCTCTACTCCAGGAAACCCACTGGCTCGCCAATTCAGTCCCCTCTTGCAGATATAGGAAATACCCAATACTTATAGAAGCCTCATTTACCACCAAATCTAGAGGGGTCGCAGTTCTTATTAGCTCTCTGGTGAATTACGAACCAATCTACACAGAAATTGACCCGCAAGCCAGATTCATTGTATTAATATGTAGATTAAACGATAAACTGTTTACCATTGTAAATGCGTACACACCTAACACAAAACAAATTAGATTTCTCAGACGTTTATTAGACTTAGTAATGACTATCCAGCAGGGTGAGCTGATACTGGGAGGAGACATGAACATGATCTGGGATCCCACTTTAGATAGACTAGGCCCCAAAATTTCTTCAGGGGAGAGATCCACACACCCACTCTCAATGTCATTTCAGAAACTACTCGCCAAATTTGATTTGAATTATGCATGGAGGGCTCTACATCCTTTTGACAAGGAATTTACCTTGTATTCCCCACCGCACTGCTCTTATAGTTGTATTGACTTTCTCTTCTTGAGCTCACGGGCCTTAGAACAAGTGGCTCTGGCTAAGATCCTTCCAATTTCATGGTCTGATCATGACGTCGTACTACTCATATTAGGCCTACGTCCCACACTTATTCCCCCTTACTCCTGGCGGCTAAAAAATCATTTAATTACTCACCCAATTCTCAAACTCGAATCCTCAGACTTAATAAAGAATTACCTTGAAGTTAATGATACCCCCCATATCTCTACAGAAATAATATGGGCATCTCTGAAAGCCTTTTTGAGAGGTCATTACATGGCTAAGGAAACCCAGTTCAAAAAGGCACAAAACCCATCTCTAACCACTCTAACCTGTCATCTTAGATCACTTAAGAGCTCCCTAGCTACCTCTTATACTATTGACTTAAATACTCAAATATCTGATCTGACGAAACAAATCAGAGACTTGGAACTTAGGAAAACACAGGTAAATCTGGAGAAATTTAAACAGATCTATTACTATAAAAGTAATAAGATCTCCTCCTTTTTAGCCTCTAAACTGAGACACAGAACCGCTCAGTCCAAGATAATATGAATTAATTCGAGCCGTGGCACGGTCACCTCACCAAAGGACATTGGGGAGACCTTCCGAGCGTACTACTTGGATTTATACAATTTATCAGATTACGACCCAACCCCTCTTTTAGAGACACAAGACATCCGAAAGTTTCTAGAGTCTCTCAACCTTCCTTCGGTTAATCCGGAGCTCTCCCATGACCTCACTGCCCAGATCACACTGAAAGAAGTCAGTGATAGCAATAAAGATCTCAAAATTTCTAAGTCCCCAGGTCCAGATGGATTTCCGGGCCAGTTTTACAAGACCTATGTTGACATTGTAGCCCGTTTTATGCAGAGTCTTTAACGAAGTGATGGGAAAGGGTTCCTTCCGTGCAGAATATTTAGTAGCATCTATTACTACTATACTTAAGCCCGGTAAAGACCCCCTGAACTGTGGGAGTTACCGCCCCATCTCCTTGTTGAATATTGACACAAAACTGTATGCTAAAATCCTGGCTAATCGGTTATCCAAACTACTTCCTGCCCTAGTGCACCCTAATCAGGTCGGATTCATACCCATGAGAGAAGGGCCTGACGCTACTAGATATGTTTTGGACATCTTAATTCAAGCAACCGAAACAGAGACGCCCATGCTCGCCGTGTCACTGGATGCCGAGAAGGCCTTTGACAGGATGAGATGGGTTTATTTATGGGAAACCATGAAAGTGTTTCAATTTCCGACAGCCTTTATCACAGCCATTCAAGCACTCTATACTAGCCCCTCAGCTGTAGTTCGAGGTGTTGGATTCCAATCTGACCCTTTTAAAATATCCAATGGCACTAGGCAGGGGTGCCCACTGTCACCCTTGCTTTTTGCGTTAGCAATAGAACCCATTGCACAGGCGATCAGACTAGACCCGAATATTGTAGGGTTCTCCACCCAGGGAATACAGCACAGAATTTCACTATATGCTGATGACATCACATTACTTTTAACACAGCCTTTTCAATCCCTTCCTGCTGTATTCAATCTTCTTAAATACTTCTCTTCCCTAAGCTTTTATAAATTGAATCTCTCCAAGACGGAAGCTCTTCATATCCACATATCTTCTCCTGATCTCATTCGCTTGCAGAAGCTGTATAATTTTCACTGGTCCGCTCAGTCAATTAAACTGTTAGGAGTTCACCTTAGTATGGATACCTCTATTGTTATTTCCAAAAACTTCTCCGACAGGCTTCCTGAATGGCGCGTGCTTTTGGACTCTTGGGAATTCCGGGAGATATCTTTGGCCGGTAGGATAGCAGCGATCAAGATGACATTTATCCCTAAAATTATATATCTATTTCGGTCCCTCCCCATAAACTTGCCCAGATCCATTCTGAACAAAATGCAGAGTCTCGTCACATCCTATGTTTGGAAGGGCAAGACACCAAGGACAGCCACTCACACCCTCCAGAGGCACGTTTCTGATGGCGGTTTAAGTCTCCCTAACATTATATTATACTTTCAAGCAGCTCGCCTCACTCACTTATTAAAATGGAGTTATTCCTCTAACTCAGCCTCCTGGCGAACGGTGAAATTATCCCTACTCCCTAGTGGCCTCCAGTTAAAAGATTTACCTTGGGTTCCCACACATTATAGGAAAGACCTCAAACTGACTCACCCAGTAATTTTTGAGACCCTACAGTTTTGGGACCAAATCAGACACTCCCCTAATATTGCTCCCCACCCTTCCCCAAGGCAGACAATATCTAGCACTCTCATTTGTTTACCAGACTCCCATATACTTGCATGGGCTCATTATGATGTTAAATACGTTTCAGACCTATACGACCGGGCTCATACCCTCTCCCATGTTAACTTATGCAGAAACCTCCAACTACCTCGTTCTTTGAATTTTGAAGCTTTCCGCCTCTGCTCTATTCTTAAATCATGGAGATTCCCCTGGACAGCCCTCAGGGATACAACAAACTGGGAAAGACGCTAGTCACTGGCTTCACAGATCAAGGGCGCTCTTTCTTATCATTACAACACACTTATTGAACCATACTCGCTCCATAAATTATCCCAACATATAGCATGGGAAAAAGAGCTATGTTTCACCTGTGAAATTGATACCTGGCATAGAGAAATTTTAATTACGAAGAAAATTCTGCACTATGCCACCCTCTGGGAACTACACTTCAAAATAACAGTACGTTGGCACCTAGTCCCAGTCACTCTCCACAAGATATACCCTACTCACCCACCTATCTGCTGGAGAGGCTGCGGTCATTTAGGCACACAGAGTCACATATGGTGGTCCTGCCCACTCATTACTCCCCTCTGGTCCCAACTTTTCAACATACTCAGGCGACTAGACATTGCCCACCCGCTAAGCCCCCAGACATGTATTTTGCACTTAGAGTTCCCCCCACTCACTACTCCACAAAAATATCTGACAATATACTTATTAATGTCCACCAAACTAGAGATTGCGAAGGCCTGGAAGCAGAGATCCCCTCCTTCCATCAGACAGGTCATGGCCACTGCTTCATTCATACACAAGATGGAATCCTACGCATATGCTGCCACATACTCGTCTGACACATACCTTGATATATGGCGCCCCTGGGTAGAGCAAATTACCCCCTCAGAAATCTAATCTCCTTCTTTAAATACCCCTCACCTCATCCCTTCCCCCAAAACCTTTACTTTCCTCTCTTCCCTATTATTACTTTCCCTCCATTACCTCCTTTTCCTTCCTCTTTCCCCCTCTCCTCGAACCTCCCCCCCCCTTTTTTTTTTTTTTCCCTTCCATACACCCCTTCTACGAGCCATTAGATACTGTCAATTCCTGCACATCAGTAATATTTATCAGAAAAAGAGAAATCATTTTTGTAACTTCAGGTCATGCCTCTATCAATATCTTATTGGCCATTAAGCTTAAGTTCTTGGTCTTCCCCTCGCGAAGATAAGGTAATGGGGTCACGACCCCACTATAATTCTCTGCTATAATGTACCATTGATTGATTGTTCTTTTTTTTCTTGGTTTCTATTTTTCTCTTCTATCTGACGATAACTGAAGTTACTCTTGAAAACAAAAGAATATGTGTATATTGAAACTAATGTTATCCCTGCGTGGATATTGATCATTTACATGTTTGCATTTATTTTTCTCAATAAAAATTCTTTTTGAAAAAAATGCATCTGCCAGAAAATAGCATACTTCAGTACAATCCACCTTCTCAAAGTTCTTCTGTTACTGCATCTAAGAAAATGTTTCCATTGGGAGATACTTATCATCAACCTTCATGTTCTACTATATCTGTTCCCTGTTCGGGCATTCCTGATGTTGAACCCTGTGAGAATATTATTGAACCTAGTCCCCAAGTGAAAATTCTTTACCCTGAATTATGTGCTAAAATTTTTGAACCAGGTCCATGAGTGGCCATTTCTGTTCCTGATTCCCATGATGATACTACTAAACTGGGCATCTAGGTGAGCTCTCCCGTTTTTTTACGCTGAAGCGGCCAATCTTGTTTTTGACCCTGGTATGGATATTCCTTTGTTTAGCCCTGAAATAGGCGTAAAAATACTTGACCTTGAACTTAGCCTTTCCCTCTGCTCAGAAGAGAGTATGATTCTTGGCTCTAAAGGGGGTTCCTTTTTATTTTCTATAGTTGAACTTGATCCGAGTACAAGTATCTCAGCAACTGTCCCAAAAACATAATTTATGTAAGAACTTACCTGATAAATTCATTTCATTTATATTGGCAAGAGTCCATGAGCTAGTGACGTATGGGATATACAATCCTACCAGGAGGGGAAAAGTTTCCCAAACCTCAAAATGCCTATAAATACACACCTCACCACACCCACAATTCAGTTTAACGAATAGCCAAGCAGTGGGGTGATAAAGAAAGGAGTAAAAAGCATCAACAAAGGAATTTGGAAATAATTGTGCTTTATACAAAAAAATCATAACCATCATAAAAAGGGGGTGGGCCTCATGGACTCTTGCCAATATGAAAGAAATTAATTTATCAAGTAAGTTCTTACATAAATTATGTTTTCTTTCATGTAATTGGCAAGAGTCCATTAGCTAGTGACGTATGGGATAGCAATACCCAAGATGTGGAACTCCACGCAAGAGTCACTAGAGAGGTAGGGAAAAAAATAAAAACAGCCATTTTCTTCTGAAAAAAATTAATCCACAACCCAAAATATGAGTTTATTCTCATAAATGAAAGGAAAAAACTTAAATCAAAAGCAGAAGAATCAAACTGAAACAGCTGCCTGAAGAACTTTTCTACCAAAAACTGCTTCCGAAGAGGCAAATACATCAAAATGGTAGAATTTAGTAAATTTATGCAAAGAAGACCAAGTTGCTGCTTTGCAAATCTGATCAACTGAAGCTTCATTCTTAAAAGCCCACGAAGTAGAGACTGATCTAGTAGAATACGCTGTAATTCTCTGAGGCGGGGCTTGACCCAATACCAAATAAGCTAGATGAATCAAAAACTTTAATCATTAAGCCAAGGAAACAGCAGACGCCTTCTGACCTTTCCTAGAACCAGAAAATATCACAAATAGACTAGAAGACTTCCTGAAATCTTTAGTAGCTTCAACATAATATTTCAAAGCTTTTACCACATCCAAAGATTGTAAGGATCTCTCCAAAGAATTCTTAGGATTAGGACACAAGGAAGGGACAACAATTTCTCTACTAATGTTGTTAGAATTCACAACCTTAGGTCAGAATTTAAATGAAGTCCGCAAAACCGACTTATCCTGATGAAAAATCAGAAAAAGAGATTCACAAGAGAGAGCGGATAATTCAGAAACTCTAGCAGAAGAGATGGCCAAAAGAAACAACACTTTCCATGAAAGTAGTTTAATGTCCAAATAATGCATAGGCTCAAACGGAGGAGCCTGTAAAGCCTTCAAAACTAAATTAAGACTCCAAGGAGGAGAGATTGATTTAATGACAGGCTTGATATGAACCAAAGCCTGCACAAAACAATGAATATCAGGAAGTTTACCAATTGTTCTATGAAATAAAACAGAAAGAGCAGAGATTTGTCCTTTCAAGGAACTTGCAGAAAAACCTTTATCCAAACCATCCTGAAGAAACTGTAAAATTCTAGGAATTCTAAAAGAATGCCAAGAGAATTTATGAGAAGAATACCATGAAATGTAAGTCTTCCAAACTCAATAATAAATCTTTCTAGAAGCAGATTTACGAGACTGCAACATAGTATTAATTACTGAGTCAGAGAAACCTCTATGACTAAGCACTAAGCGTTCAATCTCCATACCTTCAAATTTAATGATTTGAAATCCTGATGGAAAAATGGACCTTGAGATAGGTCTGACCTTAGTGGAAGTGGCCAAGGTTGGCAACTGGACATCCAAACAAGATCCGCATACCAAAACCTGTGAGGCCATGCTGGAGCTATCAGCAGCACAAACGATTGCTCCATGATGATCTTGGAGATCACTCTTGGAAGAAGAACTAGAGGCAGGAAAATATAAGCAGGTTGATAACACCAATGAAGTGTCAATGCATCCACCGCTTCTGCCTGAGGATCCCTGGACCTGGACAGGTACCTGGGAAGTGTTTTGTTTAGATGAGATGCCATCAGATCTATTTCTGGAAGCCTCCACATCTGAACAATTTGAGAAAAGACATCTGGGTGGAGAGACCATTCTCCCGGATGTAAAGTCTGATGACTGAGGTAATCTGCTTCCCAATTGTCTATACCTGGGATATGAACTGCAGAAATTAGATAGGAGCTGGATTCCGCCCAAACAAGTATACAAAATACTTCTTTCATAGCTTGAGGACTGTGAGTCCCACCCTGATGATTGACATATGCCACAGTTGTGACATTGTCTGTCTGAAAACAAATGAACGGTTCTCTCTTCAACAGAGGCCAAAATTGATGAGCCCTGAGAATCGCATGGAGTTCCAAAATATTGATTGGTAATCTCGCCTCTTGAGATTTCCAAACTCCTTGTGCTGTCAGAGATCCCTAAACAGCTCCCCAACCTGAAAGACTCGCATTTGTTGTGATCACAGTCCAGGTTGAACAAACAAAAGAGGCCCCTAGAATTATATGATGGTGATCTAACCACCAAGTCAGAGAAAGTCGAACATTGGGATTTAAGGATATTAATTGTGATATTCTTGTATAATCCCTGCACCATTGGTTCAGCATACAAAGCTGAAGAGGTCTCATGTGAAAACGAGCAAAGGGGATCGCGTCCGATACTGCATTCATGAGACCTAAAACTTCCATGCACATAACTACTGAAGGGAATGACTGAGACTGAAGGTTCCGACAGGCTGAAGCTAATTTCAAACGTTTCTTGTCTGTTAGAGACAAAGTCATGGACACTGAATATATCTGGAAACCTAAAAAGGTTACCCTTGTCTGAGGAATCAAAGAACTTTTTGGTAAATTGATCCTCCAACCATGTCTTCGAAGAAACAACACTAGTTGATTTGTGTGAGATTCTGCAGAACGTAAAGACTGAGCGAGTACCAAGATATCGTCCAAATAAGGAAATACCGCATTACCCCGCTCTCTGATTACAGAGAGTAGGGCACTGAGAACCTTTGAAAAGATTCTTGGAGCTGTCGCTAGGCCAAAGGGAAGAGCAACAAATTGGTAATGCTTGTCTAGAAAAGAGAAATATCAGGAACTGATAGTAATCTGGATGAATCGGAATATAAAGATATGCATCCTGTAGGTCTATTGTAGACATATAATGCCCTTGCTGAACAAAAGGCAGAATAGTCCTTATAGTCACCATTTTGAAAGTTGGTATTCTTACATATCGATTCAAAATCTTTAGATCCAAAACTGGTCTGAATTAATTTTCTTTCTTTGGGGCAATGAATAGATTTGAATAAAACAACAGACCCTGTTCCTGAAACGGAACTGGCATGATTACCCCTGACAACTCCAGGTCTGAAACACACTTCAGAAAAGCCTGAGGCCTCTAGTTATCAACGTGTCTACTTACCTGCCATCGCCAGCCTCAATGCGCCAGCCTAAGCTCTCCTACCATTGCCGCCGCGGACCTGAATAATCTTGCCAAAGTTATCAATAAAGCTGTCAAAAAGCCGTGCACCAAGTACGGGGCAATGAGCAGCGGACTGTGATAGTTATCACTCATCCAATCTCGCTGCTCTTCTGCTTTTTTCCAGCTTTATTGCTAGCCTGTCACTAAGCACTCACACTAAACTACACTGTTCTACCCCCTATACCGGCGCCCCCGGAGCCCCCCGCAACTAAATAAAGTTATTAACCCCTAAACCGCCGCTCCCGGACACCATTCTAACAGACAAGAAACGTTTGAAATTAGCTTCAGCCTGTCGGAACCTTCAGAAATACAAAACTACCTGTAAAATAAATCCTAACCTAAGTTACAATTAAACCTAACACTACACTATCATTAAATTAATTAAATAAATTACCTACAAATAACTACAATTAAATACAATTAAATAAACTTACTAAAGTACAAAAAATAAAAAAAATAAGTTACAAAAAATAAAAAAAATAAGTTACAAACATTTAAAAAATATTACAACAATTTTAAGCTACTTACACCTAAGCTAAGCCCCCTAATAAAATAACAAAGTTCCCCAAAATAAAAAAATGCCCTACCCTATTCTACATTAAAAGTTAACAGCTCTATTACCTTACCAGCCCTTAAAAGGGCCTTTTGCGGGGCATGCCCCAAAGAATTCAGCTCTTTTGCCTGTAAAAATAAAAAACAACCCCCCAACATTAAAACCCACCACCCACATACCCCTACTCTAACCCAAACCCCCCTTAAATAAACCTAACACTATCCCCTGAAGATCATCCTACCTTTAGCCGTCTTCAGCCAGCCGACCACCGATGGAACAGAAGAAGACATCCGGAGCGGCATAAGTCATCATCCAAGGGGCGCTGAAGAAGTCTTCCATCCGATTGAAGTCATCATCCAGGCGGCGTCTTCAATCTTCATCCATCTGGAGCGGAGCCATCTTCAGACGAGCCGACGCGGAGCCATCTTCTTCCACTGACGACTGAACGACGAATGACGGTTCCTTTAAGTGATGTCATCCAAGATGGCATCCCTCGAATTCCGATTGGCTGATAGGAACAGCCAATCAGATTAATCTCGCATTCTATTGGCTGATCGGAACAGCCAATAGAATGTGAGCTCAATCTGATTGGCTGATTGGATCAGCCAATCTGAGTGAACTTCAATCTGAATGGCTGATTTAATCAGCCAATCAGATTTTTCCTACCTTAATTCCGATTGGCTGATAGAATCCTATCAGCCAATCGGAATTCGAGGGACGCCATCTTGGATGACGTCACTTAAAGGAACCGTCATTCGTCGTTCAGTCGTCGGTGGAAGAAGATGGCTCCGCGTCGGCTCGTCTGAAGATGGCTCCGCTCCGGATGGATGAAGATTGAAGACGCCGCCTGGATGATTACTTCAATCGGATGGAAGACTTCTTCAGCGCCGCCTGGATGTTGACTTCAATCGGATTGAAGACTTCTTCAGCGCCCCTTGGATGATGACTTCTGCCGCTCCGGATGTCTTCTTCTGTTCCATCGGTGGTCGGCTGGCTGAAGATGGTTAAAGGTAGGATGATCTTCAGGGGGTAGTATTAGGTTTATTTAAGGGGGGTTTGGGTTAGAGTAGGGGTATGTGGGTGGTGGGTTTTAATGTTGGGGGGTTGTATTTTATTTTTACAGGCAAAAGAGCTGAATTCTTTGGGGCATGCCCCGCAAAAGGCCCTTTTAAGGGCTGGTAAGGTAATAGAGCTGTTAACTTTTTAATGTAGAATAGGGTAGGGCATTTTTTTATTTTGGGGGGATTTGTTATTTCATTAGGGGGCTTAGATTAGGTGTAAGTAGCTTAAAATTGTTGTAATATTTTTTAAATGTTTGTAACTTATTTTTTTATTTTTTGTAACTTATTTTTTTTAATTTTTTGTACTTTAGTTAGTTTATTTAATTGTATTTAATTGTAGTTATTTGTAGGTAATTTATTTAATTAATTTAATGATAGTGTAGTGTTAGGTTTAATTGTAACTTAGGTTAGGATTTATTTTACAGGTAGTTTTGTATTTCTTTTAGCTAGGTAGTTATTAAATAGTTAATAACTATTTAATAACTATTCTAACTAGCTAAAATAAATACAAAGTTACCTGTAAAATAAAAATAAATCCTAAAATAGATACAATATAATTATTATTTATATTGTAGCTATATTAGGGTTTATTTTAAAGGTAAGTATTTAGTTTTAAATAGGATTAATTTAGTTAATAAGAGTTATAATATTTAGATGTATTTAATTAATATTTAAGTTAGGGGGGTGTTAGGGTTAGGGTTAGACTTAGGTTTAGGGGTTAATAATTTTATTATAGTTGTGGCGGTGTAGGGGGGGCAGGATAGGGGTTAATAAATTTATTATAGTGGCGGCGGTGTAGGAGGGGCAGTATAGGGGTTAATAGGTATTATGTAGGTGGCGGCAGGGTCCGGGTGCGGCAGTTTAGGGGTTAATCAGTTTATTAGAGTGGCGGTGGGCTCCGGGAGCGGCGGTTTAGGGGGTAATACATTTATTTAGTTGTGGCGGTGTAGGGGGGGGCAGATTAGGGGTGTTTAGACTCGGGTACATGTTAGGGTGTTAGGTGCAGACAGCTCCCATAGGAAACAATGCAATGTCGGGTAGCAGCGAACATGAACTTTCGCTATGGTCAGACTCCCATTGATTCCTATGGGATCCGCCACCTCCAGGGCGGCGGATTGAAAACCAGGTATGCTGGGCCGGAAAAGTGCCGAGCGTACCTGCTAGTTTTTTGATAACTAGCAAAAGTAGCCAGATTGTGCCGAACTTGTGTGCGGAACATCTGGAGTGACGTAAGAATCGTTCTGTGTCGGACTGAGTCCGGCGGATCGAAGCTTACGTCACTATATTCTACTTTTGCCGGTGTGTAGGGCTTGATAACTAAGGCGAATCAGCCTCGCCACAAATACGCTGCGGAATTCCAGCGTATTTGAGGTTGACGGCTTGATAACTAGAGGCCTGAGCCTTTACTGGGTTTACTGGAATGTGTGAGAGAAAAAATACTCTGAATCCAATGATTTTGGACCGAATTGATCCAAACATCTTTGAAAAATTTTAATCTGCCCCCTACAAGCTGAGCTCGAATGAGGGCTTCACCTTCATACGGACTTGGGGGCTTGTTTTGATCTCTTAAATGGCTTGGATTTATTCCAATTTGAAGAAGGCTTCCAATTGGAAGCAGATTCCTTGGGGGAAGAATTAGGTTTCTGTTCTTTATTTTGTAGAAAAGAACGAAAATAGTTAAAAGCTTTAGATTTACCCTTATTTTTTTTATCCTGAGGCAAAAAACTCCCTTCCCCCCAGTAACAGTTGAAATTATTGAATCCAACTGAGAACCAAATAATTTATTACCTTGGAAAGAAAGAGATAGCAATCTGGACTTAGAAGTCATATCAGCATTCCAAGATTTGAGACACAAAGCTCTTCTAGCTAAAATAGCTAAAGACATAGATTTAACATAAATTTTGATAATATCAAAAATGGCATCACAAATGAAATTATTAGCATGTTGAATCAACTTAACAATGCTAGACAAATCATGATCCGATACTATCTAAAGGATCTTTAATAGAAGTACTATCTTAGGAATAGTAGTACGTTTAGCAAGAGTAGAGATAGCCTCATCAACTTTGGGGATCTTTTCCCAAAACTCCAATCTAACTTCTGGCAAAGGATACAATTTTTTTTTTATTTTTTTTGTTTAAAGATTTTTATTGAGCATATAACAAGTAAATACAACAAGTGTTCACATTGTTACAAAAAGTAGTGACATATACATACACTTGCCAAAAACAGTTATAACAAGGCCTACATTAATGAAGCAGAGTGAGGAGTTGATGCTCCCACCAAAAGGATATCGAACAGTCCATTTTGTAGGTCCACATGAGTAAAGTGTTGCTTGATTTTAATAATAAAGGTTGATTCAATAAAAGAAATCCCAACAGGGGACCTGGAAAAACAACAGAATTCTTTTCAGCAAATATCCAAAAGAAAAGACGGTATAAGAATATGTGGTACAGAAGAAAATTAAAATTAAAGCAGGTAGGTAAAGAGTCTGCGAAAAGGAAAATTAGAGAAGAAAAAGTGGAGAAGAGAAGGGGGAAAGAAGGAGAAAAAAAAAAAAAAAGGGGAGGGGAGGGGAAGGGTGAGGGAAGGGCTACCGGTAGATAGAGGTGGTGGGCAAGGGTAAGAGAGAAAAGGCCTGGAACAAGAACAAACTTCCCCCCTAATAGCCAATCTGGCCATCAGCAGGTGGGTTCCAAAGCTCCATCATGGCTTCATGAATGTCTAAATTCCCACTTTTTAAGTAATGGTATCTCTCGAGTCTTAATAGTAAGGAAACCGGAACTCTCCAATCAATTAGTGAGGGGACCTTCCTAGACTTCCATTTTCTTGGGATGAGGGCTTTGGCACTGTTTAGCATAAGGTATAGTAGGGACCTTTTGGGTTTACTCCTTATTCTGGGCAATCCCAGGAAGACCAAGATTCCCGGATCTTCCGGAATCTGAAGTCCTAGTTTTTCATTTATTTCTGTTAACACATCCGACCACAGAGAACCCAGCCTCCCGCAGGACCACCAGATATGAAGCATATCGGCTTCCTCACCACATCCTCTCCAGCATCTCCCACTTCCCTTCCCGTAAATCCGACAAATTCTAGCGGGGGTCAGGTACCATCTGGCCATTAATTTGTAATTCATTTCTATAATACTTGAGGAAATGGAGGCTTCTTTCAGGTGTTTGAAAGCCCCATCCCACTCTTTAAGGTCAATCTGTCTGTCAAAGTCCGCTGTCCATCTGTGTATGAATGATGGGTACATCGTGCCCGCATTAGTAGAGAGAATGGAATAGATCTTGGAGATGGTGTGTCTAGGTTGTGTTTGTTGTGTACATAGGCTTTCAAATGCCGTGAGAGGTCTAGCGACTAGCGAGATCGCTTCTATTTTTGTGTGATTGTATGTAATGAGCCAGACGTGTGTATTCCAGCCAGGATGCAAAGTGCACCCCACACCTCTCCTCTATTTCCTCTTTTGATAAAAGTTTTGTTCCAGCCAACATGCCACCCACAGTCAGAGGTTTGATATGCAGAGAGGGGTTATGTGTCTGAGAGTGAAGGCTAGAGAGCCTCCCCTGTTTAATTCTGTAAGGAGTCATAGGTGCAAACTGCGAAGATACTTGAGGAGAGGTCTTCAAGATTCTGTCCCACACTGCAAAGAACTCTGTCCAGAGAGGGTAAGTGAAGATCCCTAAGGGTCTGTCCTTTGGTGGTATCCAAGCCAGTGTACCCATGTTATCTATGTGTAATATTGCTCTATCTAATTGAACCCATTTCTTATCTAGTGAGTTATGGCACCAGTCAATCAGGTGTTGTAGAATTGTGGCCTGCCTATAAAATTCAACGTTCGGTACTCCCAGGCCTCCTCTGAGTCTAGGGTGGATCTCGGGATACTGGGTTTAGCTTTTTGCCAGATGTATTGTCCTATAATGTTTTGGATACTGGATATGTAGTGTCTAGGAAGTGGTATAGGAAGAGTCTGGAATAAGTAAAGAATCCTGGGAAGGACATTCATCTTAACAACCTGCGTTCTACCAACCCAAGAGATCTGTTTGTTACTCCAACAGACATATCATTGGAAATGCTAGCTTTAAGGGGTATGTAGTTGGCTTGGAACAAATCTGCCTGCGGTAAGATATATGCCAAGATATATCATTCTGAGGGGTTGAACCATCAGGGAGATGGAAGCCCTCAAGGGGGCCATGGTCTCAAGTGGCAAATTGATGTTTAAGATTTCTGACTTGGAAACATTGAGATGAAAGTTGGAGAGAGCTCCGTAATCCCTAAATTCGTCTAGTGCAGTCAATGATTGGAGAGGGTCCATCAGGGAGAAAATGATATTGTCAGCATATAAGGCTAATTTGTATTCAGTGTGATTAATTTTAATGCCTGAAATGTGAGGGTTAAGTCTTATCTTTTTGGGCCAGGGCCTCAATTGATAGGGTGAAAAGGATAGGGGCGACCCTGTCTAGTTCCATTCGTAATAGCGAACGGGTCAGACAGGGTATCATTAACCCGTACCCTGGCAGTAGGTTTGGAATATAGGGCAAACACTCTAGAAATGAAGCCCTCGCTAATGTTCATTTGTCTCAGGACCGAGCCCAGAAACCCCTAGTTCACCCTATCGAAAGCCTTTTCGGCATCTGTGGAGGTTAGGATCATAGGAATGTTATTGGTACGTGCGTAACAGATAAGTTGTAAGATTCTAAGGGTGTTATCTTTTACCTCCCTACCCGGAAAAAAGCCTACTTGATCAGGGGCAACTAGTTTAGTTAAGATTTTGTTAAGTCTGTCCGCCAGAATCTTGGTGTACAGCTTAACATCTACATTTAACAAAGATATAGGCCTAAAATTCTCAGGTTTTATAGGGGGCTTCCCCGGCTTGGGCAAAATGGTTATATAAGCTTCCAACATCTGTTTAGAAAATCCCCCAACTTCTTCAATATTGTTAAAGAGTTGCACGAGATGGGGGGCCAAAAGTGTTGTAAATGTCTTGTAGTACTTAATTCCGAAGCCGTCTGGACCCGGGCTCTTCCCAGATGGGGTGTTTTTAATAGCTTGAACCAGCTCCTCTGTTCTAATGGGGTTGTCAAGTGCTGCAATTGAGGTAAGTTAAGGTTGGATAGGTAGCTATGTAAATCAGGGGATTCAGTGCCTGTACTGTCCGTCCTAACAAGGTTAGTCGGGGGATGTAGATTATATAGGGATTCATAGTAAGTTCGGAAGATCTCCGCAATAGCTGTGCTGTCCGACTTAGAGTTGCCTAGTTTGTCTTGTATTGAATGAATGTACGACTTTAAACGTTTGCGATGCAAGGCTCTAGCAAGGAGTTGGCCGGATTTGTTCCCATATGTATAGTAATATTGTTTTAGAGCAAGGGCCTGTTTTTGGTGATCTATCTGTAGAAAATCTCTTAAGTTGGTACAGGCCAAGGTCAGAGAGTCTAGTAGTGCAGAATCTGTCGGTTTTTGTTTGTGTAAGTGTTCTGCTTTGGAGAGTGTCGTCAGAAGGTGATTGTATCTCTCCCTATGCAGTTTGTGAAGTCTGGCCTGATGTTTAATTAATAGTCCCCTGATAATGCATTTCTGCGCTTCCCATACCATTAAAGTTGAGGTGTATTTGGGGTCATTAAAACTAAAATATTCAGTAATGGATGCCTCTAGTTCTAGTTTTATCAGGGGATTGTCCAAAAGGTGTTCGTCAAGTTGCCATTGAAATGGGAACGGGGAAGTCTTTGACCATTCCACCAAGCACACCACTGGGGCATGGTTAGACCATGTAATGGGCAAAATCGCAGCCAATTTAATATTAGACAGGAGCATCAGGTCAGCAAAAAAATAATCTATTCTAGAATAGACGTGGTGAGGGTGCGAGAAAAACGTGTAGTCCCTCCTGGTCGGGTGCGTCAGGCGCCACACGTCATGTGTGGCCATATCTCTCAAAGTAGAGTTGATAATCTTAAGGTCTCTTTTCGACATACTGGAGGTCCCTACTGAAGTATCTAGGGTCGGGTCTAAAGGTGTGTTGAAATCCCCTCCTATAATGAGTGAGCCCTTCTTATTGTCTATTATGTGATTGGATAACTTTCTCATAAAGGTTCCCTGTAGTTTATTTGGGAAGTAAGCGTTGGCTATTGTGATGGGTCTGCCAAACAGTAAGCCCTGGAGTATGATAAATCTGCCCTCTGGGTCCCTATCTATTTGTGTCAATTGGAAGGAGATGGTGTGCTTGAAAAGCACCCCCAATCCATTTTTCTTGCTTGGACCAGATGCAAAATATACTAAGGGAAAGTCCCCATAGTTCCATTTCGGCTCACGGCCCTTCTTAAAATGAGATTCCTGAATCAGTATAATATCGCCCCCTATTCTTTTAGTCTTTAAAAATGATGTTACGTTTTACAGGGCTATTCAACCCTTTGGTGTTTATGGTTACAAATTTGATTGGTTTAGAAGGCATGTTGAGGGAAATGAGGGGTATAAAGGGGTGAGAGAGAAAAAAAAAAAAGGGGGGGGGGAAGAAGATGTAATAAAGAAAAGGAAGCTAAGAAGAGTAAAAGAAAACAGAGAAAGAGAGTAGTTGTGAATGATAGTTGAACGCTGTCTGGGAATTGCTCCAAGGAGCACAAGAGAGGGAGAAGGGGGGAGTAGAGAATCAGGTGGATAACGATTAAAGAAGTTATGTGAATAAAGAGAAAAGAAGAAAAAAGAGATTTCAAAAAGAAGAGTGTGAGAAGAGGAAAGAGCTCCTCCTCCCTATGGGGTTGTAAAGATATATGTACATGGGGGGGATGGAAAACCATCGCAATCCATCTCCCCGGCCAAAAAGTTATAGGGATTTAAATTGCAATCAGTGCAACAGTGCATGATAATAAACAATAACATAAGCAGAAGTGCAGGCCTGAATCAAGCCTCTATAGATATTACATATGAGGCTTTGTTAATAATGTCAGGTGCATAAAAACATATTAATAGACACATTTATATACTTTGGTAGTAATACAAAATGAAAGTAAACATCAACCAGGGATAAGGGTAAAACTCTCTGTAGAACCGTTCATTACCCACATTTTATTGTTGGTAAATTGGTGAGAAGAATGGGCCCAAAGAACCTAATATAGGGTTGGAATTTATTACCTAGCAGTGTGGCTTAAATTATATGGGTAGAGTGACCGATCATGAAGATCATTGTAAATAGCCTATGGCACAGCAGAACGCTCACTACACCTAGAGGCAAAGGTAGTAACACCATGTGTCATCAAGGGGGGTAAAGTAAGCCCTTTTAGGCCACTGTCTTTAACTATGGGATATAGATCTTCTATATTAGAGTATTAGGTGCAGGGAACGTCCAGCAAGTAGATTATATTCACATTGTTAGAGTTCTATGATATTAAACAGGTAGAAACAAGATGATTAAAAATAAGCTAACAGTAATATAGCAGTCAAATAAAGGTGTAATGCAATCATGAAAGTCCATGGGAGAGGGCCGTGGCAAAGCACAAACCCATTGTAGCTGGACCATCACTTCTTAGTGATGAGACTTTGATAATTATATTGAGTGCTTATAACATATTAATAGACATATTTATATACATTGGCAATAATACAGAATGAAAGTTAACATCAACCAGGAATAAGGGTAAAACTCACTGTGGAACAGTATATCACCCACACTATATTGTTTGTAAATTGGTGAGAAGAATGGACCCAAGGGTTGGAATATTGTTACCTAGTGATGTGGCTTAAATTATATGGGTAGATTGACCTATCATGGTGATCATGGTAAATAGTCTATGGCACAGCAGAACGGTCAAAAGTCCTAGAGGTAGTGGTAGTATCACCATGTGTCACCAGGGGGGGGGTAAAGTAGGCCCTATCAGGCCACTAGTTTAAACTGTGGGATATAGGTCTTCTATATTAGAGTATTTAAGTGTGGAGAATACCCAGCAAGTAGATTATGTTCACATTGTTAGAGTTCTATGATAATAAACACGTAAAAACATAATAATTACAAACAAGTCAACGGTAATATAGCAGTCAAATAAAGGTGTAATGCAATTGTTAGAGTCTATGGAAGAAGGTCGCGGCAAAGCACGGACCCAGTATAGCAGAGCCATCACTTCTTAGTCCCTATATAAATATATGATACCTCACTCCGGTGGATGCGAACGTGGTTGAGTGCCCTCTCCAGGAGCTGATTGAGAGGGACCTGTAGGGTCAGTGTCCAATTCCGGGGGAGTGATTTTTAATCCCCATTTTTCATTAATTTTATAGAGATCCTCAGGTGTGCGATATATCACAGTCTCTCCGTTTTTTGAGGTGATGATGCTCACTGGGAAGCCCCAGCGATATTGAATCCCAGCTGAGCGAAGAGTGTCAGTAATGAAGCGGAGGTCTCGCCTCTTTTGAAGAGTAGTGGGACTAATGTCCGAAAAAATTTGTATAGGGACCCTGCGTGAGTTAAAGGTGATTTGGCTCTTGCGTTCCCCAACACCTCCTCCTTATCCAAGAAGTTCAGGAATCTAACTATGACGTCCCTCGGGGGAGCCTTTGCTGAAGGTTTGGGCCGTAATGCCAGGTGAGCCCTTTCAAGAATCACTTCTGGTGCTGTTGGAGTGCCTTTGATGGATCTAAATAAATCTTGCAGACAACCCAGCAGGGCCGTTGGGTTAATGGATTCGGGAATCCCTCTAATTTGGAAGTTGTTCCTACTGTTACGATTGTCGAGGTCCTCGACTTTATCCAATAAAAGCTCTATTGTCTCTTCTTGGTTGTGGAGCTGTTTGGAAGTTTGATGCATTTCGTCACACATAGTTAATTGTGTTCCTTCTAGTTTAAAAGAAGTAGTTTTCCAGCCTCCAGTTAAATTTTAAAAAGACCTTTATTAATTTCTTACAGGGTCCATCATATCAACCAACAACGTTTCAAACCTATACCAGGTTCCTAATCATGTCTATTGAATAGTGTACAGGTGTGTCTTTTATACCTGTCCAATCTTCTATCAGATTACACAATAGTGCCATCTTGTGGTTAAAATTTAAAATTACATGTGATAAATGAATTTTTAGATTTTTATTCTTTTCCTTCTAGTTTAGCCACTCTGTGCTTAACTTGTGTGATGTCCTTGCGAAGTTCCCCGAACAAACCCCTGACCTCTTTCAAAACTTCTTTAATGTCCTATTTGGATGATAAAGATTTAAGGTCGCTCTTGGTAAGAGGGGATTCCTCATCTATGTTGGATTCCTGTGATTGTGTGAGTGAATGTCCCTTATTTGAGCTTGGTAAGGTTTCTGACTGTGAGTCAACTACCTTTAAGTATTGATTCAAGGTGGTTGACTTAAGGGGTTTATCCATTTTTTCACCTTTTTTCAGGGCATTACAGAGTGTGTGACTGTAGATATACCATGGGGCAAACAATGAATGAAGGAGACACACCTGAGGCAATTTGTAAAAGGGACAGGGATTGCTATAATAAATCTCCTTTATATAATAAATTCAGCTTTTAATTATATCCCACTGACACTGGCCAGGATCAGCCCAGATGGATGGGTGCGAGTTATAGCAGGAGCAGGGTGACTTAGTGCGTAAGTAAGCAAAAGTCCTTTGAATCCTGTCTCAACACCAGAGTCTCTGCCGGTCTGTTGCTACGCTGGTACAGTTTAAGTGAGTCTGTCACCGGCAAATATAGGGTGCTTCTGGTGAAATTTTTTTAATGCCCCCGCTGCTCTGCCTACCTCCTCTCGCCTCCCGCCTATGCTGCTATTAATGTGGAGGAGCGCGGACCGGGCGACGACCCACGTGAGCCAGTCCTGGCTCTCCGGTATAGAAATATCACGGACCTGCTTACTTGATACTGTGCGCAGGGGTGACCGCCAGGCAGGATGAGCCAAACAGGCAGCTGAGAGTCACTGTCCCCTTATATTTCGATCACCGCTCCAACTCCAGCTGTCTCAGCCCAGGCCCACACCGCTCCGGGGTATGGCGTCACTTGTAGGTGATGTACTCAGAGCTGTCAGTGAGTATGTGGAGCCCGCCAGCTTCTTCAACTGCCGCAAGCTGCTGTTAAAGTAATTTTGGTCGGAGAGGATCTAATAATACCCCAAAGGGGGGAATGAAGCTTCAGAGCTGTTCTATTTTGCGGCCATTTCCCTGCTTGGCCAAGCTCCGCCCCCAAGGATACAATTTTTTAAACCTTGAAGAAGGAATAAAAGAAGTACCAGGCCTATTCCATTCCTTAGAAATCATATCAGAAATAGCATCAGGAACTGGAAAAACCTCTGGAATAACCACAGGAGGTTTATAAACAGAATTTAAATGTTTACTAGTTTCCTCCATATCCAATGTAATCAACACTTCTTTTAACAAAGAACGAATATACTCCAATTTAAATAAATAAGAGCATTTATCAGTGTCAATATCTGAGGCAGGATCTTCTAAATCAGATAGATCCTCATCAGAGAAGGATAATTCAATATGTTGCTGGTCATTTGAAATTTCATCAAACTTATGAGAAGTTTTAAAAGACCTTTTACTTTTATTAGAAGGCGGAATGGCAGACAAAGCCTTCTGAATAGAATCAGAAATAAATTATTTTAAACTTACAGGTATATCTTGTGCATTAGATGTTGAGGGAACAGCAACAGGTAATGAACTACTACTGATGGACACATTTTCTGCATGTAAAAGTTTATCATGACAACTATTACAAACCACAGCTGGAGGTATAATCACCACAAGTTTACAACAAATGCACTTAGCTTTGGTAGAACTGTTATTAGGCAGCAGGGATCCAACAGTGAATTCTGAGACAGGATCAGATTGAGACATCTTGCAAATATAAGAGAAAAAAACAACATATAAAGCAAAATTATCAATTTCCTTATATGGCAGTTTCAGGAATGGGAAAAAATGCAAACAGAATAGCCCTCTGACATAGAAAAAAGCAAGAGAAAAATCGGAATGGGGTCTAAAATAATGAATATATTTGGCGCCAAGTATGACGCACAACAAACAGAAAAATATTTTTTGGCGCCAAAAAGTCCGGAAATGACACACTTGCATCATAGATGACACAACCTTGTGAAAGGACCCGGCGTCGACTAAGACGCCGGAAATGACGAATTGCATCAACGAACGTAACGTCGCGCCAAAAAATCTTGCGCCAAGAATGACGCAATAAACTTTAGCATTTTGCGCCCTCGCAAGCCTAATTCTGCCCGCAAATATGAAAAATGACAGTCAATTGAAATAAGACTACACCCCAGGTAAGAAATACATTTCTAAAAAATGCATTTCCCAGATATGAAACTGACAGTCTATAAAAAGAAATATTCTGAAACCTGAATCATGGCAAATATAAGTACAATACATATATTTAGAACTTTATATAAATACATAATGTGCCAAACCATAGCTGAGAGTGTCTTAAGTAATGAAAACATACTTACCTGAAGACACCCATCCACTTATAGCAGATAGCCAAACCAGTACTGAAACAGTTATCAGTAGAGGTAATGGAATATGAGAGTATATCGTCGATCTGAAAAGGGAGGTAGGAGATAAATCTCTATGACCGATAACAGAGAACCTATGAAATAGATTCCTGTTAGGAAAACCATTGCATTCAATAGGTGATACTCCCTTCACATCCCTCTGACATTCACTGTTCTCTGAGAGGAAACGGGCTTCAAAAAATGCTGAGAAGCTCATATCAAAGTAGAAATCTTAGCACAAACTTACTTCACCACCTCCAAAGGAGGCAACGTTTGTAAAACTGAATTGTGGGTGTGGTGAGGGGTGTATTTATAGGCATTTGTGCCAAACCATAGCTGAGAGTGTCTTAAGTAATGAAAACATACCTACCTGAAGACACCCATCCACTTATAGCAGATAGCCAAACCAGTACTGAAACAGTTATCAGTAGAGGTAATGGAATATGAGAGTATATCGTCGATCTGAAAAGGGAGGTAGGAGATAAATCTCTATGATAGATAACAGAGAACCTATGAAATAGATTCCTGTTAGGAAAACCATTGCATTCAATAGGTGATACTCCCTTCACATCCCTCTGACATTCACTGTTCTCTGAGAGGAAACGGGCTTCAAAAAATGCTGAGAAGCTCATATCAAAGTAGAAATCTTAGCACAAACTTACTTCACCACCTCCAAAGGAGGCAACGTTTGTAAAACTGAATTGTGGGTGTGGTGAGGGGTGTATTTATAGGCATTTTGAGGTTTGGGAAACTTTGCCCCTCCTGGTAGGATTGTATATCCCATACGTCACTAGCTCATGGACTCTTGCCAATTACATGAAAGAAAATAGACTCACTTGTCTCTAACTCCATTATGGGCACTCCTGTCCTTGAGCCTAGTCCTGATGTGGGCATACTAGTCCTCAAACCTACAGTCCTTGAAAGAAGTCTTGACATTGGCACACATGTAGTCAGTTCTTCTGTCCTCGAACCTTGCCCTAGAGTGGATGTTCCTGACCCTTGCCCTGGAGTGGGCATTCCTGACCATTGCCTGGAGTGGGGGTTCATGACAATTGCCCTAGAGTTGGCAATCCTAAACCTTGCCCTGGAGTGGGAATTCCTGAACCTTGCCATGGCGTGGGCATTCCTGAACCTGGCCCCACGTTGGGCATTGCTGTACTCGGTCCTGGCTTGGGCATTCCTGTATCTGAGCCCAGTGAGGACACTCCTGAATCTGAACCCAGTGAGGACACTCCCATATCTCATCCTAGAGAGGACACTCTTATATTTCAAAAACGGAAGTATATATTTAATATTGAACCAGTAGATGGCAAGACCTGGTCAAATCTTGCACTGCACACTAATGTTTCCTACTCTGAAGAAAGCCTTGCTATTTGCTATTAGAAGTGAGTAAAGATTTTTCTTTTGGAGTATATCTAATCCTCAGCCAAGAGGTTTATTCTGAGGGCACTCAAAACTTTGATCCATAAGTGGATAATCTGTTTTACAGTCCACAATGGTGCATCTCTATTTTTGAAGTTCATAAAAACCTATTCATATGTCTAAGATTGGGCTTGGCCTTTTCATCGGGTGTGTACATAGTCATCTGTCATGAAGTACATTCTCCTTTAAACTCTGAAGATAATTCCGTTGTTGGAAGCTCATCGTATGTTACACTCAGGTTTTCTAGTGATGAGATGACTACAAGAAAGATGACTTCATGTTTTGCTTTTATCATTTTCAACCTCTTTTTTTTTTTTGTTCACAATTTTTGTTTTATTGAGGTTTTTAGCAAAAGTTACATTACAAATATAATTTGCCACAATTCGATATAAACAGATAAAAGAACAATTTTTGTACCATAACGATAAAATATGCAAATCCATATGAGAATACAATACAAACCTGTCTAACATAGAATATATTCGCCAAGCATCACACTATAGGTACAACAATACAAACATATTCATATAATGACATATATACCAAGGAATGATATTCAAATACCACTGAAACCTCCTTTTATATATTTATAGAAACCTCCTATGCTATAGGTAGGCCACTCTTGGACCTACATGAAATAACTAGTATCAATGGAGGTAAGCTAGAATGAGATATAGTTTCATAGACCTCCCAAGTAATATATGGGCTACTCTTGAACCTATACAATATACCTTGAATCGCTGGGGTTTGAAGAACTAGAATGAAATACGGTCACTTTTGGACCATGCACATAATTTATAATCTGATTAGATTTTATAGCAGACAAAAAGATGCTAGTTAATAATCCCAGATAATAAACTGGGAATTTTTTTTAAATTTGAAATTAAGTCTCATTCACAAAATATATAACTGTGAACCAGTAAAATAAAAACTGTGTGACATAATGCTAAAATATTATCTTAACAGGGGAGGGGGGCAGAGCTTTCTGGGACGGCTAAGGGTTATGGCATGAAATTAAATAGCATTGAACATAGATGTTGTAAATATATACAGATGGCATCATGGCAACCGTTGAGTATCTCTGACTGTCACAATTAGACCTCAGATAACCAGCTATAACTAGCCTATACATTGTCCATCCCCCATAGCCATAATATCACAAAAATTAAAGGGTACATATGTTATGAACAGTACAATACTTAGATAGCCACCCCTTTACAAACTAATGTCTTCACAATTATGGTGCATAGAGGGTGGAAGTAGTATGGCATACTGAAGATAGCATAGTATAAATTAGCCCAATAAGTAAATAGCACTCTCTTGGGTCCTTACTAAAACCCTGTGATATGTCAAGGGATTTGTTCAAAAGCATATAAAAAATTACAGCAGTGTTCTGGATAGCTGTGACTGTACAGTATAGTTATGGCAAGTCATGTAGTACTAATAAGTTGTGGTATCACAAAGAGCTTGTGTAAACACATATAAAGAATCACAGCTATGTTGGTAATGAATTTGACAACATACATGGTAAAGCTATGTAATATCAAGGAGCTATTCTAAAACAAACATAATCTGCAAGACCATCCATAACATTCACAATGTTTTCTTATTCTACAAGATTGCTTAATCCAGACCTTTTAAATCAGAATATTAATTTAAGGATAAATGAACCTTCCCATGTAATTGCCATGCCAAATACAGCTTTATGTGGGATATATTTTAATAGGAGTTTAAGAAAGTTGTGTAAACCTGTGCTACTACTGAGCTACTTTTATAGTTGGAACTTTTAAAGCAATTGGCATGGTTTATTATAAATACATAACATAAACCTGACCTTTGTAGCAGATCAGTTAGCTGTTAAGATATCCATAGAAAAGAACTCACGTTGCACATTAACGATTATACTTTGGAAGGTATGATATGACATGATATAACTTAAATGTCCATAACATTACTAGTGCACAGTTTTACTTGTATATTTGGAAAAGCTGCCTGATCTATGTTATGACTGCCAAGAAGTGTTATGCTGAACGTTCGAAGTGGGGGCAAATGAAGCTCAACATAGTCCCTGGCACAGTTTATAAGGGGCTTACCCCACTCCAATCCTCAAAAAGATGGCCAAGGACTGACGCTGCTCATTATAATGCTGTATCTCCAGAGTGTTATGCAAACTACAATCAATGCTGAAAGCGGGCTACCCTGTGAACAGAACTCCTGCATATAGACCTCTCTGTGTCTTCTTTGTATGAAGAAACCCAGAACTTTTACTTGGTGAACGAAACCTAGAATCCTGAATGGCGCCTACGGATGCACCAGCGAGTGGGAGATAAAGATTCACGGTAAGCGGGTCTTCAGCACTCTGGACATGCTGAATCCTCTGATCTGCCACATGTGCTGTTGTCGTTAGCAGTGGGAGAGACCTAGCAAGCTCCGGGAAGTCGGCCACACATCCCCAGGGCTCATAGGGTTCAGCAACCCCTTCTTTTTCGTTCGCTGTAGGTGAAGCTAGGTCCGTCTTAGAGGACCGTAGGGTTTCAGGTATGTCATCGCTTGAAAAAATGAGGTGTTTGGTTTGCTCCACAGGAATTTGACATAGGAGGACTGAGAGGTTACTAAAATTTTCATCCATTTGTCTCTCCAAGTTTCCCAGTAACGTCCACATTGACTGATACAATAACTCAGGGGCTTCCATCTCCACCCAGTGTAGATAGCTGTCTGGGGCTTAGGTTGTCAGCCAACTTTGCTTTTAGAGAGGCAAGGTAGTCAAATAGGCTGTAGTATTAGCTGAATAGTTTATCTAAATTAATTGTAGATCGTAAGCCGCTCTTACCAGGTTGACCGGGGAGATTGTTGAGAACACTGAAAAAGGCCTCTGCCTAAGTGCTCCACAGGCTAAATCAGAACCCGGGTATCCAGAAGAGAAATTAAGCAAACTTGATATCTCTGGAACCATCAGGGAGTGGAGTAGTTGAATCTTCTGGATGTAAGTCGTTCTAAGTTATATTATGTTGGATAACCAGCAAAATATTGGAGCTAAACCGGGAACTTCATAAACTGTGACCGGTCATGGCCGCCACCTAGCCACACCCCATTTTCAACCTCTTTTGATTCCTGACATCCATTGCCTAGGCATTGTCCTCTTAATTTTTCAAGACATCTCCAACATTCCTTTCTTGATTTCAGATTCAATTCTCTACCTCCATGCAGCTACTACAATCTCTCCATATCATTGTTGTTCTCTCTCCATTTGGATTGCATTTGACACCCAGAGGTTGCCTTTAAGGAGGGAGCTATGTCACATATGCTATCACTGTCCCTTTAAGACTGCCTTACCTGCTTCTGTCAATCATGCTATTTGGGGCATAGTATGCATTGATTCTTCTGCTGGAACTTACCTGCCTTATTAAATATTCATGCACCTGATTCTGTCAGCTTCTATTTAGCCATGTCAGGTCTTTTGTTCTTTGCACTAGCTTTGAAGTTTGTTCCAGATTTACACCACACTGGGTTTGTTTTCAGAATGTCTTTCCTAAAGATATTCAAGTTTACAGCCTTACCTGTCTACTAAAGCCTGATTTCTCCTAACCACAAGGAACCATATATTTCTTGCTTTCTTTGCTGGACACTGCTATTTTGTGAAACTCTGAACTAAATCTAAGTCTGTATTTGCTATGATCATCCTCTGATTGCTACAACTGAAATATTTTCTGAAGTTTACAACTATTCACTGTTACAAGATGTCATTGCTCGATATCCTGCTGCAAATATATGGTATATATACTCAGAACTCTGCATTTATGTGTTTCAGTTAACCAAACTGCTTTCCTGTGATTCTCCAATATCTGCCAGAATAGTATTTAATACTCTAACTTGCAACTGCTGCTTCTCCAAGGCTGCACTTCTCTTCCATCTTCATCCATGGTGGTGCTCCAGTCTTCTTCCATACAATGCTTTTGGCTGATTTTTAAATCAAAATTCCCACAATGCATGGGTTGAAGACACTAGTCATCTTATGAAATAATTGACTTTGTTCTCTTCTAAAAACTTAGCTCCTCTTCATAAGAACATACTTAGAAAGTCTGAAAGATGTGCACTTGTGTTGAGCAATCTATGTCAGCAGTATTTGAAACAAAGTAAAGATAGGGTTGTGATTTACCCAAAGTGTGTACTCTTTGGTTTATCTAGCTTTGAGTGGTAGATGGTGGTCAAGGTTGGCAGAAGGGATTGACTGATAAAAAGTAGTACCAGAATTTGCATGTGAAGATGGACAGCAATTTGGACTTGTTTCATTGTCTTGGTTACCACGAAGTGCAGCTGGACGGTATAAGCCCTTTATGAGCTGCATCTAGCAAAGAGAATAAAAGCATGTCAATCTTTGAGAAGCAGAGATAGATGAGCTAGTAGAAGCCAAAAAATATTGCATTTGCTATTATTTGCGGATTGCTATAAAGCAGTTGTTGGGTGGCATCATGTTTTGGTGCATGTTTTTCCTAGCATTGCTATTTTCTCGTCTCATTTCTTTATAGCTGGTGGGAAACAAAGTTTCCAAAGTTTGGCTCCAGATTGCGTCAAAGATTTCTGACAAAAAAATGGAAGTGGACACAGCTGCACGTAAACAAATGACACCAGAAAAAAACACCTAACAAAAAATAACACCAAAAAACAACTGTGTCAAAGAATTCTGTGAATCATAACAGTATTTTTGAACGGATAGACTTTTTAGGTCATAGTGTCTTAGCATCAGGAAACTGCAGCCAGCTTTAAGTCTGGCCAACTTGTATAATGCGGGATTTAGCTCGGTCAGCTCTTTGATAGCTATGTTGGTCCGTTCTTAGCAACCTGAAGCTTTGGTTGCTAAGCTGTCTGCTGCACTATATGAGTGTGATGTTCCAGCGAGATGGTTGTTTTGTGCGCTCACCCCTTTTCTTTTATGAATAAAGCGTCTGGACTTCGCTCTAAGCCATTGTATAGTCTGCTGTCTATTTAGGTGAGCTAATTCAATTGCTACTTTAGACTCTCCCTTGTTCACAGATTTAAAACTACTGTGAGGGTACTTATCGGGGCTGGATCAAAAGGTCTCGGCAAACGCCAAGAGTGACTTCCATCTCAGCGTTCCACGTGGAGGGACACAGAGACTCCGGCTTTGCCTTAGCTGCAGCTCTCTAGGCACAGACAACCGCCCGCCATCTACATTTAAAGGGGCCATACCAGTGACAGCCTTCTTCAAGCCAGCTGTGCCTGCTGTACCTATCTGGTATCCCATGACAGTGTCACCAAAAGTACCTGCTGGGTATCATGTGCCTGCTGAGAAACCGGTGTCTACCATATCAGTGAAAGCCTTCTTTAAATCAGCTGTGCCTGCTATACCTATCAGGTATTCGTGACAGTCTCACCAACAGTACCCGCTGGGTATTCTGTACCTCCTGAGAAACCTTTCTGCTTTCTTCTCTCTAGATGTGACAGGAGAGATAATTAAATAAGGAACTCTTCTTGGAGAAGACATTTGTAGAAGAAAGAGAACCTTCCATGAACAATAACTTTAGGTCCAATGAGTGCATAGGTTCAAAGGGGGAACCTTACAGAACAGAAAGAACCAGATTCAATTTCCAAGGGGGAGAAATTGGTCTAACAGTGCAAATTCTCACCAAGGCTTGGACAAACATTTGAACATTAGGTAATTTAGTCAGTTTTTGTGAACAAAACCGATAATGCCTAAATATGACCCTTTAAAGAACTAGACAATTATACCTTATCTAATCCATCTTAAAGGAACTGAAGAACTCTGGGGATTCTAAAAGATTTCCAAGAGAAACCTCTAGAAAAACACCAAAGCAAGTACGTTTTTTAAATCTTATGATACATTTTCTGTGTATAGAATAGAGTGGAATAGAACCCCTTCCATGTTCTGACACAGGAACAATCACTCTCATGCTCTCCAGATCCTGAACACACTGAAGGAATGCTGTCAGCTTCTCTGGTATTTTTGAAACATGAGAAAAAGAACTTCTTTTTAGGAGGCCGACGCCTAAAAGATATTCTGTACCCCTGAAAAAATATTTCCATTACTGAACAGACTGAGACCAGGTCTTATGGAAAAAAGTAAGGCTTAACCTGTCCCCTACCAGCAACGAGTCTGGTTCGTGACTGCACCTTCATGCAGATTTGGTATTGCAAGGTTACTTCTTGTTTTGCTTAGCCTTGATCCAGACAGCATTGGGGTTCCAGGGTACTTGAAATACACTTGTTTGTGCGAGGAAGTAGTTTTCTGCATTTGGCAAAATGAGTGAGACCGGTTGCCTGGTTTACCCTTAGCCCTGGATTACTCATCTTGGGGAAAAACAAAGGCTCTTTAAGACACTAACGGCTAGATTTAGAGTTTTGTCGGTAACGACCCGCGTAGCTAACGCTGGCTTTTTTCTGGCCGCACCTTTAAAATAACTCTGGTATTGAGAGTCCACAGAATGGCTGCGTTAGGCTCCAAAAAAGGAGCGTATAGCATATTTAACGCAACTTCAACTCTCGATACCAGAGTTGCTTACGGACGCGGCCAGCCTCAAAAACGTGCTTGTGCACGATTCCCCCATAGAAAACAATGGGGCTGTTTGAGCTGAAAAAAAACCTAACACCTGCAAAAAAGCCGCGTTCAGCTCCTAACGCAGCCCCATTGTTGTCTATGGGGAAACACTTCCTACGTCTGCACCTAACACTCTAACATGTACCCCGAGTCTAAACACCCCTAACCTTACACTTATTAACCCCTAATCTGCCACCCCCGCTATCGCTGACCCCTGCATATTATTATTAACCCCTAATCTGCCGCTCTGTAAACCGCCGCTGCTTCCATTATCCCTATGTACCCCTAATCTGCTGCCCCTAACACCGCCGACCCCTATGTTATATTTATTAACCCCTAATCTGCCGCCCACAACGTCGCCTCCACCTGCCTACACTTATTAACCCCTAATCTGCCGACCTGACCGCACCGCTATTATAATAAAGTTATTAACCCCTAATCCGCCTCACTAACCCTATAATAAATAGTATTAACCCCTAATCTGCCCTCCCTAACATCGCCGACACCTAACTTCAAACATTAACCCCTAATCTGCCGACTGGAGCTCACCGCTATTCTAATAAATGTATTAACCCCTAAAGCTAAGTCTAACCCTAACACTAACACCCCCTAACTTAAATATAATTTAAATCTAACAAAATTAATTAACTCTTATTAAATAAATTATTCCTATTTAAAGCTAAATACTTACCTGTAAAATAAATCCTAATATAGCTACAATATAAATTATAGTTATATTATAGCTATTTTAGGATTAATATTTATTTTACAGGTAACTTTGTATTTATTTTATCCAGGTACAATAGCTATTAAATAGTTAAGAACTATTTAATAGCTAAAATAGTTAAAATAATTACAAAATTACCTGTAAAATAAATCCTAACCTAAGTTACAAGTAAACCTAACACTACACTATCAATAAATTAATTAAATACAATACCTACAATTACCTACAATTAAACCTAACACTACACTATCAATAAATTAATTAAATACAATACCTACAAATAACTACAATTAAATAAACTAACTAAAGTACAAAAAATAAAAAAGAACTAAGTTACAAAAAATAAAAAAATATTTACAAACATTAGAAAAATATTACAACAATTTTAAACTAATTACACCTACTCTAAGCCCCCTAATAAAATAACAACGCCCCCCAAAATAAAAAATGCCCTACCCTATTCTAAATTACTAAAGTTCAAAGCTCTTTTACCTTACCAGCCCTGAACAGGGCCCTTTGCGGGGCATGCCCCAAGAAATTCAGCTCTTTTGCCTGTAAAAAAAAAACATACAATACCCCCCCCAACATTACAACCCACCACCCACATACCCCTAATCTAACCCAAACCCCCCTTACATAAACCTAACACTAAGCCCCTGAAGATCTTCCTACCTTGTCTTCACCATACCAGGTTCACCGATCCATCCTCGGAAGTCTTGATCCAAGCCTCAGAAGTGTTGATCCAAGCCCAAGCGGGGGGCTGAAGAGCGACGTCCATCCTCGGGCTGAAGTCTGGATCCAAGCGGCGACTGAAGAAATCCATCCTCGGGCTGAAGTCGGCTATCAAGCCGCATCTTCAATCTTCTTTCTTCTGGAGCGGAGCGGAACCATCTTCTTCCAAGCCGACGAGGAACATCCTCTTCAACCGACGACTAGACGACGAATGACGGTTCCTTTAAATGATGTCATCCAAGATGGCGTCCCTCGAATTCCGATTGGCTGATAGGATTCTATCAGCCAATCGAAATTAAGGTAGGAATATTCTGATTGGCTGATGGAATCAGCCAATCAGAATCAAGTTCAATCCGATTGGCTGATCCAATCAGCCAATCAGATTGAGCTCGCATTCTATTGGCTGTTCCGATCAGCCAATAGAATGCAAGCTCAATCTGATTGGCTGATTGGATCAGCCAATCGGATTGAACTTGATTCTGATTGGCTGATTCCATCAGCCAATGAGAATTTTCCTACCTTAATTCCGATTGGCTGATAGAATCATATCAGCCAATCGGAATTCGAGGGACGCCATCTTGGATGACGTCCCTTAAAGGAACCTTCATTCGTCGTCTAGTCGTCGGTTGAAGAGGATGTTCCGCGTCGGCTTGGAAGAAGATGGTTCCGCTCCAGAAGAAAGAAGATTGAAGATGCGGCTTGATAGAAGTCGCCGCTTGGATCCAGACTTCAGCCCGAGGATGGACGTCGCTCTTCAGCCCCCCGCTTGGGCTTGGATAAACACTTCCGAGGCTTGGATCAAAACTTCCGAGGACGGATCGGTGAACCTGGTATGGTGAAGATAAGGTAGGAAGATCTTCAGGGGCTTAGTGTTAGGTTTATTTAAGGGGGGTTTGGGTTAGATTAGGGGTATGTGGGTGGTGGGTTGTAATGTTGGGGGGGGGTATTGTATGTTTTTTTTTACAGGCAAAAGAGCTGAATTTCTTGGGGCATGCCCCGCAAAGGGCCCTGTTCAGGGCTGGCAAGGTAAAAGAGCTTTGAACTTTCTTAATTTAGAATAGGGTAGGGCATTTTTTATTTTGGGGGGCTTTGTTATTTTATTAGGGGGCTTAGAGTAGGTGTAATTAGTTTAAAATTGTTGTAATATTTTTCTAATGTTTGTAAATATTTTTTTATTTTTTGTAACTTAGTTCTTTTTTATTTTTTGTACTTTAGTTAGTTTATTTCATTGTAGTTATTTGTAGGAATTGTATTTAATTTATTTATTGATAGTGTAGTGTTAGGTTTAATTGTAGATAATTGTAGGTATTTTATTTAATTAATTTATTGATAATGTAGTGTTAGGTTTAATTGTAACTTAGGTTAGGATTTATTTTACAGGTAATTTTGTAATTATTTTAACTTAGTAACTATTAAATAGTTCTTAACTATTTAATAGCTATTGTACCTGGTTAAAATAAATACAAAGTTGCCTGTAAAATAAATATTAATCCTAAAATAGCTACAATATAATTATTATTTATATTGTAGCTATATTAGGGTTTATTTTACAGGTAAGTATTTAGCTTTAAATAGGAATAAGTTATTTAATAAGAGTTAATTTATTTCGTTAGAATAAAATTATATTTAATTTAGGGGGGTGTTAGGGTTAGGGTTAAAATTAGCTTTAGGGGTTAAAAAATGTATTAGAGTAGCAGTGAGCTCCGATCGGCAGATTAGGAGTTAATACTTGAAGTTAGGTGTCGGCGATGTTAGGGAGGGCAGATTAGGGGTTAATACTATTTCTTATAGGGCTATTGAGGCGGGAGTGAGGCGGATTAGGGGTTAATAACTTTATTATAGTAGCGGTGAGATCCGCTCGGCAGATTAGGGGTTAATAAGTGTAGGCAGGTGGAGGCGACGTTGAGGGGGGCAGGTTAGGGGTTAATAAATATAATATAGGTTTCGGCGGTGTTAGGGGCAGCAGATTAGGGGTACATAGCTATAATGTAGCTGGCGGCGGCGTGCGGACGGCAGATTAGGGGTTAATAAGTGTAGGTAGCTGGCAGCGACATTGAGGGGGGCAGGTTAGGGGTTAATAAATATAATATAGGGGTCGGCAGTGTTAGGGGCAGCAGATTAGGGGTACATAAGGATAACGTAGGTGGCGGTCGGCAGATTAGGGGTTAAAAAAATTTAATTGAGTGTCGGCGATGTGGGGGGGCCTCGGTTTAGGGGTACATAGGTAGTTTATGGGTGTTAGTGTACTTTAGAGCACAGTAGTTAAGAGCTTTATGAACCGGCGTTAGCCCAGAAAGCTCTTAACTACTGACTTTTTTCTGCTGCTGGAGTTTGGTCGTTAGATTTCTAACGCTCACTTCAGACACGACTCTAAATACCGGAGTTAGGAAGATCCCATTGAAAAGATAGGATACGCAATTGACGTAAGGGGATCTGCGGTATGGAAAAGTCGCGGCTGAAAAGTGAGCGTTAGACCCTTTTTTGACTGACTCCAAATACCGGCGGTAGCCTAAAACCAGCGTTAGGAGCCTCTAACGCTGGTTTTCACGGCTACCGCCAAACTCCAAATCTAGCCGTAAGTCTAGAAGAGGTTTTATAGCTCCCTCTATCTTGGGAACCACAAATAGATTTGAATAAAAACCTAAGCCCTGTTCCTTTACAGGAACTGGAACTATCACTCTCAGGGAGGAGAGATCCTGAACACATTTCTAGAACACCTCTCTTTTTATCTAGTCTGCAGATAATCTTTAGTGGAGGAACCTGCCCCTGGGAACAAAGGTATTGAATACAAGTCTGTAACCCTGAGCTACTATGTCCATAGCCCATTAGGATCTTGGACATCTCATATGATAATACTGAGAGAATCAGCCCCCCACTTTATCTGATTCCGGATGGGGGGCAAATCATTCATGCTGATTTAGACTCAGCTTAGGGTTTCTTGATTGCTTCCCATAGTTCCAAGACTAATTGGGTCTCCAAGAAAACTTGGACTGTTCCTGCTTGGCAGCGAAAATTACTCTGATGACCGTTAAGTCTGCTCTTCTTGTCTTGTGGTAGAAAGGACCCTTTTCCACCCGTGACAGAAATAATTTCTGCCAGACAAGGTCCGAACAAGGTCTTACCCTTGTAAGGAAGCGCCAGAAGCTTGGACTTGGAGGTAACACCAGCTGACCAAGAGATTAGCCACAATGCCCAGCGGGCTAACACATCAAAGCCAGATAGCTTGGCTCCCAGAATAATAACCTGCATGGTAGCATCAGAAAACATAAATTATGCTTACCAGATAATTTCCTTTCCTTCTGTATGAGGAGAGTCCACGGCTTCATTCCTTACTTGTGGGAATACAGAACCTAGCCACCAGGAGGAGGCAAAGACACCCCAGCCAAAGGCTTAAATACCTCCCCGACTTCCCTCATTCCCCAGTCATTCTGCCGAGGGAACAAGGAACAGTAGGAGAAACATCAGGGTATAAAGGTGCCAGAAGAACAAAAAAACTAAAATTAAGGTCCGAGAATATGGGCAGGGGCCGTGGACTCTCCTCATACAGAAGGAAAGGAAATGATCTGGTAAGCATAATTTATGTTTTCCTTCTTAATATGAGGAGAGTCCACGGCTTCATTCCTTACTTGTGGGAAACATATGCCCAAGCTCTAGAGGACACTGAATGAATGGGAGGGTAAAAAGATAGGTGGACCCTATTCTGAGGGCACCACAACCTGCAAAACCTTCCACCCAAAAGCTGCTTCAGCCGAAGTCCAAAACGTCAATTATGTAAAATTTGAAAAACATATGTAAGGAAGACCAGGTAGATGCCATACACTGATCGCTAAATGTCTCATTCTCAAACCCCAAGAGGAAGCCACAGCTCTAGATGAATGAGGCTTGCGTCCTGCCAAATCTGTAAGCCAAGTGAACAAGCTCCTCCACCAGAAAAACAAGGAAGTGGCCAAAGCTTTGAGCCCTTTACACTTTTCAGAATAAACACAAACAAAGAAGAAGTTTGACAAAAACTCCCTTGTAGCCTGAAGATAGAACTTCCAGGCCCGAACCACATCCAAGTTATTAAATAATGCCTCCTTTGAAGGAGTAGGATTAGAACACAAGGAAGGAACTACAGTCTCATGATTGATGTTGTGATATGAAACAACCATAGGAAGAAAAACTATCCCAGAGAACAGCCCTTGCCGTAAGAAAAAGCTAGGTAAGGGTCCTGACCTTGCAAGACAGCCAACTCAGAAACTCTGCACTGAAGCAATAACCAATAGAAAAAGAAAACCTTTCAAGACAGAAAGATTTAACATCAACTCCATGCATAAGCCCAAACACAGCCAAAACTAGAACAAGAAGTAAACCCCAGAGAGGAGTACTGAATCTAGACACAGGCCTGAACGAATCAAAACCTAAACAATACTGACATCTGGAGCTCTGTAAACCCTTCAAGCAGTAAGATGGATAGGACCAAAAACTATTCCCTAAGGGAGCTACAGAGGGTCCTTTCCCCAGAACATCCTGGAGAAAAGAAAGGATCCCGGAAAAACCTGGCTTTATGTCAGAAGAATCTCCGCTCTACATACCATAAGAAGTAGGTCTTGCACCCCTTATGATAGAAGCGACTATACATCGGCCTATGAACTAAGCCGAGAGTATCACCACTCCATCAGAAAAACCTCTCTTGGCTAAGACAAAGTGAACAATTCCACACAGTTAGCCTCAGAGAGTCCAGGATGTGAAGAACACAAGGATCCTGAACCAGTAGATTCCTGAAACAAGGTCCATAGAGGCAAAGCCCCTAAACTGCGACATAACACTAAATATAAACAAAGCAAACTGTCTCACTGACATCTGCTCCTGTTAAGATCGACCCTCCACCAAAAAGAGCGATATGGTCGAAGAGAATAAGGTTAAAATAAACCCTCTAAGGAAAGCTAGAATTCTAGCATATTCAGAAAAAAATGTCAGAGCCCCACCAGGGTTCAAACCCACCTTCTGCTACAGAAGAGGAGGAGCTAACCTGCACCTTGAAAGACTTAAAGAAGACTGCTCCAGCAGGATTCATACTCCAAGCCTTTAGCTTGCTAGGCAGGGAAGCCATCCCTTAGGCCACTGAGTCCTGCTGAAGAGTATGCTCATAGAGTGGGTCACTGGCAATGAGCCAATGTGGGCTACCGCCCACCGCCAAACACGAGACACCCCCGATAAGCAGGAGGAACTCTCCTTCTTCTAAAGAGGTTCTCCCCACTAAGAGGTCCGAACTGGGACAAACCCAGAAGACTAAATCCTCCAAGCAGAATGCTCGCTGAGGAACCAAAGGAATAATCAGAAGGAAACTCCCGAACCCCGGACCTCCCTAGGACACTCTCTCCCAATGGACAAGGCAGTGACAAGGTCAAAAAACATTCCGGGAGAACTAAGAGAAAAATCTCTCAGAACAAGGAGATCTGAATGGAACACAGGGAATGATTTCCCCCATCGGTATTCCATGTAAGTCTTTTTAAGGCCGAAACACCAACCTTATGCCAAACTCATGGCCTTGGCAGTGTCTATCACTCACCACTCCTGCGTCACAATGACCATAAGGGGGCTGGAGGACATAACCCAAATGGAAAACAGAAAGCTGCCACAGCAGGATTCAATGCTAAGCTTTCAGCTTTCTAGGCAGGGTACCCTAAAACAAAACAGCATCCAGATCCACCCTGGTGATGACACCAGCAACTCAGGTCTAAATCCAACTTAGAGGATCGAAAAGACACAAGAAAATCCATAAAAGCAGGCAAAGGTAAGAAACCCAGAAAAGCCGAGACACGGAAACTACCGTAAAATCTGGAAGCAGGATACTACCACCTTAAACCCCAAATCCCAAGAAGGATCAGAACGAGATTTACTGAAAAATATGATTCCTAAGTACCGAAGGTAGGGAGGACCTTACGTTCTCCAGCTAAAGAAGAACTGAAAAGCTCAGCATCCATATCATACAACCCAAGTAGGACAGGAAGACCCTCCCCTATTAGGGTATGCATCAACAGTGGAAGAAATATCTCACAAAGTGAAATATACCAGGACAAAGACTAGCCTTCTCTGACTGGACAATTGACCAGAAAGGAAGCCTATTTCTGAGCTCTAGGACCCCTAGATCCATATGATACAGTATCAAGCACCCATTCCAGATAATACCTAAACAGGTCCAGCCTGTGAACTAGGATAGATGGGCTTGCTGTACCTGAACCAGAATCTAGAAGAAAAAACTCCTATTCCTAAGTAGAAAGAAGGATCTACAGATCTAACTAGTATCCACAACAGGTCTTGCCTGTCATCTAGGATACAACGTATCTTCCAGAACACTTCCGTGCTAAAAAGGAAAACTTCTTAAATTCCAGCAAAGCTATAACAACTGAGACATCAAATTTATTAAGCTCCAAGGCTTAAAATGTCCTCTAAAATATCAGGGGAACTATCACCCCAAGAAGAAAACTATGTTTCCACCGGAAGACTCCAACCTCTCGACCATCAAAGTCGATAGGGTCAAAAATCCTATGCAACGAAACGTCTTTCTAACAAGAGTTTCTAACACAATCCAGAGCTAAAAAAAAACGACTATCCGGTATGGGACAGAAAGAAAAAAGCTGAAAGAGGAGGGTGAAACCAAAAAACAGGTCCTGCCTGTTATACAACACAGTCCCTCATAGAGCTCGTAACTGGGATTATAAATAAACGATAAATCAAAAAGTAAAATAAGACGACAAGGAATATTCCATACTCCACTCGTCTAGTTAAGATAGTTATCTGATTTAGAGTACAGAAAGTCAACTGATGGAGCAGTCCTGGAAATCTCTAACATCGCCAAATCCTCTCTTAGAAGTAAACGCAGGCGTGTCAATCTAAATCTAAATTCTAAGCCCTCCGCAGATGGAGAACCCAAGTCAGCAGATTCCGACCCTGCAGGTTCTCCCTCTAAAGCCACAGAGGGAACCACATCCCCAGAGGACTGTTTGGACACCAACTGCCCTCGGACAGGAGAGCCCGGGCAAACTCCTCGCTTGCGCGCAGTAGGAATTAGGTAACCTTGCTAAGGCCGAAGAGAAGGCCATGCAGAAGTGCCTAGTAACCTCTGGTGGAAACAAACCCCTTGCAGACGAAGGGGGGTCGGAACTTGGGAAAACTGCATAAGTAGGTACAGAATCAAGGGAACACACCTTGCTGGGCGAAGAGTCCTCAGAGGCAGACGGCTTAGTGGTCTCTAACATCTCAACATTGGTTGATGAGAACACTCTATTGCGGCATACGGAGCATAATTGAGCAGGCTGGATTACCCGGGCCTCCTCACAATATACACAGGTATCAATATCTGTGTCAGAGGGATCCCCCTCTAAAATATCAGAATCTTCCATAACTCGTCTATATCAAATTATAGAAAGGAAAAACAACTGGCACCTTACACCCCCAATGGCTGGGGCACTCACTACTTCCTATGACCCAGACAGATAGAGAAGAAGCTCCTCACAGAAATCTGAAGCAGTGAAAAAAACTTGACTGTTCCCGGTCACGTGGTGCTCATGCAGGACCTGCCCCTGCTAAGGAAAAAGTGTGTCATCTTATCTAAAGAAAACTGCACAGCTCTCAAAATGAAATAATCTGTATGTTCCGTATCAGCCTAAGAGTCCAAACATTCTTACACATAAGCAGTCGAAATCACATAACAAATATGATTTAAAAACACCCACTGTTCAATAATCCTTCTCAGGAGATATTAACCCTTGATTTCATAAAGATAAAGGAGTCCCACTGTGACCCTATCTTCTTATCGTTAACATGTGTGCAAAGTAATGAAATGATCTTACCGGAATCTATGCCGTGGAACAGTGACACGGTCCTTTAAGTTTGACAGATTGTAGCAGCGCTTCTGACATGGAATTTAGTGAAGTAAGCAGGCAGCAAAACTTGTCAACGTTGATTGCTGAATGAGCTGTTAATATGAGTCTGGATGGGTTCGAAGAAAGACTATCCCTACATCTCCCTGCATCAATGCTCTCACTGAGAGGCTGACAAGACTACTTAAAACTCCAGTTCCATCTCGAAGAGTACTACCCGCCATAAGGAACTACTCTGAAACTTCTGACACTTCTCTGCCAACCTCCTGTGATGAAACGCAAAGAATAACTGGGGGATGGGATGAGGGAAGTGGGGGAGGTATTTAAGCCTTTGGCTGGGGTGTCATTGCCTCCTCCTGGTGGCCAGGTTCTGTATTTCCACAAGTAAGGAATCAAGCCGTGGACTCTCCTCATATTAAGAAGGAAATAAAGGAATTGGCTTGAGAGCCTTAATCCTGTCTTAGATCTCCTCTAGAGGAGTCTGTTTGAACCAATAAGATGCCATACTTGACACAGTGGCAATACAAACTGCAGGTTGCCATAGAAGACCTTGATGAATATACATCTTCTTCAAATAAGCCATCGAATCCTGAAAAGAACAGCTATCCTCTATAGAAATAGAAGTTCTCTTAGCCAGAGTAGAAATGGTCACTTCTACTTTAGGCACCCCTCTTTTTAAAGACAGGATACAAGGAAAGGGTATCCCTGGCTTCTCCCATTCCTGTGCAAAAATCTCTTTTGCATGGCATGAAACAGGAAACACCTCCACAGAGGAAGGAACATCATAGTATTTATTGAATTTACTAGATGTCTTAGGGTTGACAACGACAGGAGTATCGGAGTCGTCCGAAGAAGCCAAAACCTCCCATAACAATATCAGAAGCTGTTCAGGCTTAAATCTGAAGGATACAGCTTCAGCATCAGATGAGGGAATTATACTGTCTGAATCTGAGATTTCACCCTCAGAGGCTACCAAGCTATTCTCCTCATAGCTTATGAGGGAGATCAACCTGGATAGCAGCATGCGGAGCAGAAACCTTACTATCTGAATCTCTAATTTTCCTCTTGTGTATTCCCTTAGTATAGAAAATGCAGATAATGTCACAGATATTGCAACAAGATCTGCAAGCAAACAAGCTATGCCAAGAGACTGAGAGGAACTGCAGGGCACTGTATGTGACGCCATAGAGGCTTGAGACATTTGAGGAGAACGCTGTGGCATTGCCTAAACAGCCTCATCCTGAGAGACATAAGGCTCTTATGAAAAAAAAAAAAATCTTTCTTTACATTTCACATTTAATACAAACATTAGGTACAAAAATAGCATAGAACCACATCTGGTGCTCTAGACCAGTGTTTTTCAACCATTGTGCCGTGGCACACTAGTGTGCTGTGAGAGATCCTCAGGTGTGCCGCGGCAGACTGGCAACAGTGAGGGGGTGTCCCTCTTTCAAATTTTTAAATATTGGGAGGTATGTGACAGGCTCAGGCATCATTTACAACCATGACATTGACATTCATTCACAGACAATCATTATGATTGTTTGTGAATGAATGTCAATATGTCATGTATAGTTTGTAGGAGGCATGGCATGAAAGCACAGTACAGTGTATGTGTGTGTGTGTGTATATATATATATATATATATATATATATATATATATATATATATATATAGGCAAACACAAGGGGGAGTTGGTTAAGCACACCACAAAAAAACATTTTTAAGTTTTTAAAATACTAGCACACATATTGTGGGAGTGCTGCCAAAAAGACCAAAACAATAACAAAACAACAGAGAGGGTTGGTGCACATCTAAATACTTGAATCCACATGTTTATAACATTTACAAGCAAAATTATATTTATGCTGCAAGACTTTAAGTCTATATATCTTTAAATAAAGTTGGGATCTTAGTCACACAATATGGCCATATTCTGCTAAGCCAGTCTACCACTTACAAGGTGTCCCAAAATCAGACTGGTCCTAACACTAGTCTGTTTTAGCTTTGCTGGGCTGAGTCATTCGATTCTAATATTAAATACAGAATTCCAACATTGCAGTGCTATGCCTCAAATCATGACTGCACAGAATGAAACTCCCTAGCTTTATATGTAAATATATACCATAGTCACATTATACTAGTCAGTTTACCTTTGCTGGGCTGAGTCATTCGATTCTAATATTAAATACAGAATTCCAACATTGCAGTGCTATGCCTCAAATCATGACTGCACAGAATGAAACTCCCTAGCTGAGTATATATATATATATCAAGATCACATTATATGGAATACACCTGGGCTCCTGGGCTGGGTGGTGTGCATTAACCAAAGGGATTTGGTCAACTCCCTATTATAGAAGCAAACACAATTTTGCTTGTAAATGTTATAAACATGTAGATTCAAGTATTTAGATGTGCGCCAACCCTCTCTGTTGTTTTGTATATATATATATATATATATATATATATATATATATATATACATATTATATATATATATATATATATATATATATATATATATATATATATATATTTATATATATATATATATATCCTGTATTAGGCTACAATGTGTGATTTTGTAAAATTTTGGGATGGTGGTGTGCCGCAGGATTTTTTTATGTAAAAAAGTGTGCCACGGCAAAAAAAAGGTTGCAAATCACTGCTCTAGACAGACAAGACAATTGGCCATAGGATCAGAGTCCTGTTCCATGATCAAGAATAATCATGTCAACAATAAAAGTTAAAGAGAAAAACATGACCTGTACTGTCACTTTAAATATCTGAATTGTGTTTTGGCAAGGAAACGAAAATTCTAACTTCAATTTTCCTTAGCGATTTACCCATGAATGTAGGTGCACACTGCACCTCAGTATTTACTGAGGTGCCTACCTGCCTCAAATGAAAATAATCACTAGCGTTAGCCCCCAAGAGAAGCTGCTGCCGTCTATCCGACACGGCTTCAACTGAAACACAGAGCAGAAGAGGAGGTCACATGATCGGCTGAGCGAAACAGCGCCATTAAGAAAAGCGTGCACTCAATCCGGCAGAGAAAAAGCTAACATTGTCAGGAAAAATATATCTAGCTCTGATGATCAAATAAAAACTTCTCCACTTCTGCTTAATTGAAGGTGGCAGAACCTTTAAAATCTCAAAAAAACAGACTTTAAGTGATCCTTAAAACTTAGGGAAACTCAGAAATGCCAACCTGAGTAGAATAAACTGGTGGCAGATAAACTGGATTTACAGTAGTAAAGTTAAGCTGGTGGACAGGCTGCTTCATAAACACAAATAATATGCAAGAAACACATTAAAACAGAAAACTATACAGGACACAGGCAAAAATTAAATGGATAATGCTAATATAACTGAAACCCAGTAAAAACAGACACTTAGGGGCCAATTTATCAAGCTCCGAACGGAGCTTGTGGGCCCATGTTTCTGGCGAGTCTTCAGACTCGCCAGAAACACAAGTTATGGAGCAGCGGTCTAAAGACCGCTGCTCCATAACCCTGTCCTCCTGCTCTGATGAGGCGGACAGGAATCGCCAGAATTCAACCCGATTGAGTACGATCGGGTTGATTAACACCTCCCTGCTGGCGTATTGCTCTCCGCATTCAGCGAGGTCTTGCGGACCTGATCCACACTGTCGGATCAGGTCCGCAAAACCTTTGATAAATAGGCTCCTTAATCCGAAATGGGTGTATCAATAAGAACTCTGCAGTGTATTACACTAACATTACCCCCCACTTCAGTGTGTACATAACAAAAGATAAGATAAGTGTATGTGTATCGCTAAAATTCACAGTCACAACAGTTTTCAAATATTATAGTTGGGTGACTAAATCCCTCTAATTAGATAAGTGCTCCTACCCCTGCTCTTGGTATAGGTTCTCAACCCCTACGGCACCTCCAGAAGCAACATCAAAGTGATGGCCTCCTATTGCGTCTGCAAGTCTGGATGCAGTATGAGGAAGGGGTGGAGAGCCTGCGATCAGTTCAAGGAGGCTCAAAAGACATTAATCATCTCCACCCTGGAAGTAACTGTGGCCAGCTGTACACTTTCCCTCTTCAAGTTATCACTGTTAAACCCCAGCATCTTCTTAGCGCTCCAGACCAACAGTGGAAGCACCAAGGATGCTGGTGTTTTGTAATGTTTTCCTACCGCATTACGTTTTCCTACCTAGGTAATGCTTACGGCCACGCCTACAATAAACTTGAAAATACTCTTTGCACGCATGGGTTCACTGCCACAGTTGGCAAACATTATAGAACATCATACAAACAAATACGTGGAAGTATAAGAGAAACTTCCACTAAAGAATGCAGAATTAGCACTCACTGTCCTGACCAACAGGCGGAGTTTAAATTGCCTCGATTAAAACATAACTTTTAATGAATTATGAATAAAAAAGGGGAGAGGGGGGATAACATACAATTAAAAACCTAGGATAGAGTAGTCACAGATAGATACCTTAATGTAATTAAATTTTATAAATAGGCCTCTGAGGTATGATAGCCAAAGTAGGTATTAAGGTAGAATCTTGAACGTGTGTTAGTATGATAACACTAATACACTAAATGTGTGTGGGGTATATTGCACCTTGATTATCATTATCCATTGGGGTAATGAAAGAGAGAATGCCCCAGTAGTAAGTACCTTATGTTAGATTAGGAGAGGGGTGAACTCTGGGCTGCCTATATCACAATTCTACTTGTTTAAATCTGACTGGATATTGAATCAGTATATCCAGTGCACATTGATATCTCCAATCAACAATTTCTAAAATAGATTGAAAGAGTAGAAATATATAATACTAAGACACATGTATGTACAGTCGCTGTTATTCCATCAGCTGTAATGATTTATCAGAGTGTCCTTAAACATCCACTGGGTTATTATTGATCCCTTATAGCTGTATTTATGTATTGGTCTTGCAGGTATAGGACTTATTAGTACTTGAGCACATGTGCTTTTTGGATACACTGTCATTTGTAGCTTTATTCAATTATTGTGATGATTCTGAAGTAACCTCTTCAGCATTAGATGCTGTATATTCTATGGTGGTTATAGTTATCTTTTATCTTAATTGACTGTAGATTCAATGAACAGCGGAGCGGTAATAAAGGATTGTAGTTTAATAACTCCTTGTGTTAATAACCGAATACTATATAGGGATTCTAAGTCTCCAAGGTTAGCGTTATTTATAGAGTAATGAGTATCAGATTATGCTGTATTGTACACTGTAGGACATACACGATCTATTCCAAATAAACTCTCCAGTTTAACATACCCCTTGAACATATGTACGTATAATTGCTGATCTTGCATCAGCTGTAATGCTTTATCAGGGTGTACTTGAATGTCCATTGGTTTGTTATAGACCTGATGTTATTATATTTATATATTGATATTACAGATATAGAGCTTTCTGGTGTTTAAACATTTGCGTTTTCTAATACACTGTCATTTGCAGTAGATATATTCAGTTTGCGTGATAATTGTGGGATAGCTAGGAAACAGGAGGGATATCTAGTGTTTAAATGCGTGTGTACATAATCACTAAAATGTTTATTAGTTGTGATAGTTCTTTGTCCCTCCTCAAAGTGATTACATATCCACTTGCACAATAATTAAGGTCTCAGTATAGCTTACGTACAAGCTCTCTAGTGTGTAAGCACTCGTGACTTCTAGTGTTATAGTTCCTTACAATCTACTGACATGACTCAGTTACTCTTTTAAAGATATATAGAAACCCTCACCTAGATTTAGAGTTCTGCGTTAGCCGTCAAAAGCAGCGTTAAGGGGTCCTAACTCTGCTTTTTACCGCCCGCTGGTATTTAGAGTCAGCCAGGAAAGGGTCTACCGCTTACTTCCCTACCGTGATTCCAGGCTACCGCAGATCCCCTTACACCAATTGCGTATCCGATCTTTTCAATGGGATCTGCCTAATGCCAGTATTTGGAGTCTCGGGAAAAGTGAGCGGTAGAGCCTCTACCGAGAAGACTCATACCGACAAGAAAAGTCAGTAGTTAAGAGCTTTATGGGCTAACGCCGGAATATAAAGCTCTTAACTACTGTGCTCTAAAGTACACTAACAACCATAAACTACCTATGTACCCCTAAACCGAGGCTCCCCACATCGCCGCCACTCTAATAAAAAATTTTAACCTCTAATCTGCCGACCGGACACCGCCGCCACCTACATTATCCCTATGAACCCCTAATCTGCTGCCCCTAACATCGCCGATCCCTATATTATATTTATTAACCCCTAATCTGCCCCCCCCAACGTCTCCCGACTGGACCTCGCCACCACTATAATAACTGTATTAACCCCTAAACCGCCGCACTCCCACCTCGCAAACACTAGAATAAATTTTATTAACCCCTAATTTGCCCTCCCTAACATCGCCGCCACCTACCTACAATTATTAACCTCTAATCTCCCGCCCGCACCGTCGCCACTACTATAATAAAGTTATTAACCCCTAAACCTAAGTCAGAGCTCTGATGAACTGCCAGTAATCTGTGATCTGTGCTGTTTATGTTTTTAACGCAAGTACAATAAATTGACTTTTAACATTTATACCTCTCCCTGCCTGCATTTTTACTCCATGGGACTGTGCTATTGTTCTATTTTGTCTACTGTTTGCTCATTAAGGGCTTTTGGAGAGCCCCAGCAATCCCAGGAGAGAGACAGCTCACAGCGGAACACTTCACCTGCTGTGATCACGAAAGGTGTTGACCGTAAGTGCACTGTGATTACATCAAACAGTGATTTCTAGGTGAGCCCAGTGTTGGAAATACTTATACACTTATATTACACTGACTGACACAGCATTGGTCTATCATCTGAAAGCGGTAAGCCTTCCTATTTATACTGATGAGTGGTGATATTGTCGTTTGTTATTATAACTTCAATCTTGTGATATCTGCTATTTGTGGGACCCTAGTTTAGGGTAGTATCACAAGGGTTATACTCCAATTGTATTCCGAATTTGGAAGCCTCCAAGCAGTTTGTAAGTTACAATTAAACCTAACACCAAACTATCATTAAATTAATTAAATAAATTACCTACAATTACCTAAAATAAAATACAATAAAAAAAACTATTCTATAATACAAAAAAAAAACACTAAATTACAAAAAAAAAAAGAATTACAAGCATCTTAAACTAATTACACATAATCTAAGCCCCCTAATAAAATAAAAAATCCCCAAAATAAAAAATTCCCTACCCTATTCTAAATACAAAAGTAATCAGCTCTTTTACAAGCCCTTAAAAGGGCTTTTTGCGGGGCCTTGTCCCAAAGTAATCAGTTCTTTTACCTGAAAATAAAATACAATACCCCCCCAACATTGCAACCCACATACCCCTACTCTAACCCACCCAAACCCCCCTTAAAAAATCGCTAACATCCTAAAGATCATCCTACCTTGAGTCGTCTTCACTCAAGGTGCGCAGAGGAGGTCCTTGATCCGGTAGAAGTCTTCATCCAAGCGGGGCAAGAAGAGGTCCACCATCCGGTAGAAGAGTTCATCCAGGCGGCGTCTTCAATCTTCCTCCATCCGGAGTAGAGCCATCTTCAAAGGAGCCGACGCGGAGCCATCCTCTTCTACCAACGGACTAACGACGAATGAAGGTTCCTTTAAGGGACGTCATCCAAGATGGCGTCCCGTCAATTCCGATTGGCTGATAGAATTCTGGCTAATCGGAACAGCCAATAGAATGCAAGTTCAATACGATTGGCTGATTGGATCAGCCAATCGGATTGAACTTCAATTATTATAGTTTAGGGGTTAATAACTTTATTATAGTAGCGGCGACGGTGCGGGCGGGAGATTAGGGGTTAATAGTTGTAAGTAGGTGGCGGCAATGTTAGGGAGGGCAGATTAGGGGTTAATAAAATTTATTCTAGTGTTTGCGAGGTGGGAGTGCGGCGGTTTAGGGGTTAATACATTTATTATAGTGGCGCCGAGGTCCGGTCGGCAGATTAGGGGTTAATAAGTGTAGGTAAGGTAGCGGCGACGTTGGGGGGGCAGATTAGGGGTTAATAAATATAATATAGGGGTCGGCGATGTTAGGGGCAGTAGATTAGGGGTCCATAGCTATAATGTAGGTTGTGGCGGTATCCGGAGTGGCAGATTAGGGGTTAATAATATAATGCAGGTGTCAGTGATAGCGGGGGCGGCAGATTAGGGGTTAATAAGTGTAAAGTTAGGGGTGTTTAGACTCAGGGATCATGTTAGGGTGTTAGGTGTAGACTTAGAGAGTGTTTCCCCATAGGAAACAATGGGGCTGCGTTAGGAGCTGAACACTGCTTTTTTGCAGGTGTTAGGTTTTTTTTCAGCCCAAACTGCCCCATTGTTTCCTATGGGGATATCGTGCATGAGCACGTTTTAGCTGCTTACCGCTACCGTAAGCAACGCTGGTATTGAGGGTTGAAGTGGAGCTAAGTTTGGCTCAATGCACCCTTTTTTTGAGCCTAACGCAGCCCCTCGGACAACTCTAAATACCAGCGTTGTTGGAAGGGTGCGTTGGGAAAAAAGTAGCGTTAGCTACGTGGCTTTTTACAGACAAAACTCTAAATCTAGCGGTCTGTTAGGTATTGAATGCTATATATTCTATGGTGGCTAGAGACTGCAGAGTTAATAAGCAGCGAAATAGTAATAAATCATTATGGTTTAATAGCCCCTTAACAAAATACCATATTAGGGTTCAAATTCTCAGTTTCCAAGATTGAAGTGGTCTATAGAATAATAGGCATCGGGTTGTATTCTGCTATATACTATAAGACATGCACAATGTTTCCCAAATGGATTCTCCAAAGTAACCGTATCAATTGGGGGAGTAACCCAAAATGAACAAAGTAACATAATGATATCTTACATGTATTGTTAGTAAATATACTTCATGTATCGCTAAAAGTACAAAGCCTTAAGAAGTAATATCTTAGGTCGATTTGAATTTACACAAGGAGGACTTAACTATCGAGTCACTGGTAGTAACCAGGTGTCAGTGTGTATTTTTAAGTTTTATCGCCCACCATTTACTGCGTAAAGTAAAGTTAACACGCTCTTGTACCAATTAAGGCAGACCCTCCAGGCTCAACACCCAAACAATGACCCCATTGTTATCAAACAACCGTTACATATACGTGAACTACTCGTTCCTAATTTTAAAAAAAGAGCTCACATAGGCTCTGTATTAACACCTAGAGGTCTTGATAAAGGTCTAGAATAGACCGAAACATGTCGACTGGTAAGCCTAATTCCTATTATTGTCCATTTTTTAAAACCCTCTGCACTTTTGTATGTTTTTGTATTAAGATAGGAATAACCTGGGATTATTATTATTATGCCACCCCTTTGTTTTGGATGCAGACAACTTTTTTTCTTCTTCAGCTAAGAGACTTTCACACCTTAGGAATCATTGTATGCTGTGATCGAGACTTTTTGCAATTCTGATCCCACCTTTTGCTATTATTTTTTACACAGTGTTCACAGATTCAGTATTTTTGTTTTTTATTGTAAAACTCCCCATTGGTTTATTTGGATCACTTCTATTGAGTTTGTATTTATAATTATCAATTGTTTTTTTCACACCATCACCATTTACTTGAGTTTTATTTGGTATGAATTGTTATTGATTTCGCACTTACCGGAGTCTCTCATTTGAATGAATTGTTACTGATCTAAACCTGTATTTTTCACTTTATGAATTGTTAGTTAACTTATTTATCCATTTATTAGTTATCAATTATTTATTTGTTAAACACATAGGTACATCACTACATCTAGCCACTACACAATTGAAGTATCTCTAACGTCCACTATACCGTATTGGAAACATCTGTTATTAAACACATAACTGCACCACTACATCCAGTTGCAGTAACGACAGATTCAAAACAATTTTTATTCACCCAATTTACCGGTCATCTGTCAAAGGACATCCATTGTTTTTTAAACTATTTTTAAACTGTTTTTTAATACTGTATGTAAACTTGTCATACATTGTACTGGTTTTACCCATCTTATGGTTTGTGTTTGTATATTACATGGATCCATGTTTGTTCATTTGTAATAATAAATTATAATTGTATTTTATACGTATTGGGAGTTCCAAAATTATTCAGACCCAGCCTCCATTGGCGCTTTGGTATTCAATCATATATTCATATTTTGACTACTAGGAGTCAATTTCCAGAGCTAAAGGTCCCTCTTAGGCAGGTGCTCAGTGTACTCCTCTTTATATAAGCAGTTACTCAAATAAGATTACAAAATTAAACAAGTTAAAAACATACCCCTGTACACTGAAAAGCTCAAAAGACCACAATCTCAAACAACATACCGCAGGGTCCTGAATAAAGCGGAATCCAACTTGATAAATAAACCACTCAAAGATAAATGGCTAAGATATACATAAGATATGTTCTTACATGTAGCCTGTGGGCTGTGTGAGCCATGCTGCATACTTACAGAATGCTCACTCTACTGTACTAAGGTTAGTACTGAAGATAGAGTAGAAAGACCATCCTGTACTGTAACTAACAGTAGAGGATATACTGAGGGAGTACATATTAATGGCCAGACAGGAGGAGACTAAAAAAACTGTCCCAGCGGCCCATTGGCAGGCTTGTGACTATAACTCCTGCAGGAAGATTTACATTGCACAGCCAGTAATCTCTTATGTCACTCTCTTCCAGGAACTATCCTGGAAATGTATGGGCTTAATATCCCTGTAAAGTAAAAATCGCACCTTTATCCTTGCCTTCTCCTTCATGATACAAAGAACTACTGGGAGGAAAGGGAAGAAGGAGGGATACTTAAAGCTCTGGCGTAGAGTTTATGTGCCTTCTCCTTGTGGCCAGGAGATGAATTCCCAACAGTGAGGAATCGTGGACTTTCACCACCTAAGAAAGAAATATGATGTCTAAGTATTTTTTCTCTGTCATAATATTCCAATCATTGCTAAAAAATAAATATCTTTCTTCCTTCTACTGTATATTATGAATGAATTTCAGACTACAGTCTTTATTGTCAAATAAATAAAACTGTCTTGAATTGCAGCACCATGCCACAGGTTTGTTTAAGGTCACATTCCATGTTTGCTTGTTTAGGTAGTAGAAACTTTTAGATAAGTTGAACAGATTTTAACAGTTCATTTTCTATAGATTAATATGTGTATCTTTTAAATGTATATCCTCACTCCTCTATATCTTCTCCTTGTTTACCTCCACTAGCATATACTGATTTTCTGCACTCCTTGAATGCAAAGGATTCATGGCAGTTTTCCAGCCTAGGAGGCCAGATGCATTTTTAACATTTTGGTATGCATCTGTTTATATTTCTGTGGCATCGTTGTATCTACATAAACTAAATTATATACTTTTCTTTCTTCCAAGATAGTGCATTTGTTATGAGAAGTAGAAGACAGTGTATCTTTTTGAATTAAAAAAAAAAAAATGTATGCTTACCTGATAAATGTATTTCTTTCTTGACACGGTGAGTCCACAGAATCAGCAATTACTGTTGGGAATATCACTCATGGCCAGCAGGAGGAGGCAAAGAGAACCACAGCAAAGCTGTTAAGTATCACTTCTCTTCCCACAACCCCCAGTCATTCGACTGAAGGAAAAGGAGAGAAAGGAAATAACACAAGGTGCCGAGGTGCCTGAGGTTTATCTAAAAAAACTGTCTGAAAACAGTGAGGAATTTATCAGGTAAGTATAAATTTGTTTTCTTTCTTTCTTTTTTTTTCTTTTCTTTTTTTTCTTTCTTTCTTTTTTTTTAAATCTTTTATTTATACCCAGTAGTACATACACACAAAATGACAAAAAGAAGAGAAAAAAAGCAATTTCCTCTGCACATCCAGATATACACAGTGGATCACATAGTTTCCTGCCACACAGGACGGAACATGACATATTAAATCACACAAAAATCAATCTATTACAAGTCCGCCTTGGTGTAGCTAGAGAATAATAACAGGGGGAAAAAAACATAAAACGTAAATATGCGAACCTTACTTCAAGGACTACTGGTAAGTTTATAATTTTTTGTCAAAAAAGAAAAGAGGAAGAGAGAAGAAGAATTTAAAAAAAATAAATAAATAAGAAATTGGGGGGAGAGAAGACTAGGGCAATGGATAGCATGCCTACCACAGACCCAACAATACTAATTCTGAATTCCTGAACGAGAAGACCAGATAATCAATCTCAGTGGGGGAAAGAGTTTTAATGAAAACGGACCACTTTTTAAAGAATTGTCTAATATCACGTTTGTCACTCAAATTGGTATCTATCTGTTCCAGTATACATTGTTTCTTCAAGCAATTTTTAACCTCTATAATACTCTGAATCGCTTTCGATTTCCATTTTTAAAATATTAGATACCTAGCTGCTAGAACAATCATATTTATTCATTTCTCATTTGTCCGTAGTACCTTACTGTCATTCCAGAGAAATACAATACGAACCAATGATAAAACCAGAGGGGAGACCTTCAGTGAGTTGTTTAACCAATATTCTAGTTTCCACCAGAAATGCCTTATTTTAGGACAATTCCATATCATATGCAGCAGATCAGCTGTAGGGAGAGAGCATTTTGGACATTTGTTAAAGTCAGGATTCTAGCATCTGATGCCTTTTCCAGGAGTGAAATAAAAAGTTTTATATGAGAGTTTTAAATGAGATTCCCTCCAGGTAGATGACAAAGTGACCTGATTATCGTGAGGTATCAGTGAGTTCCATTAGAAAGCAATTTTTTCCAAAGTGACTGCGCCCTTTAGAGAACTGAGTAGATTATAACATGGGGAGATTGACATGTGCCCATTTTTAACCAGCACTAACCAGCTTTCCAAATTTCCCAGGGCCCAGCCCCAGCCTGATTCATTTGTCAACCCTGAAACAAAGTGTCTTGTCTGCAAATACGCAAAGAACTCTTTATTGGGGAGATAAAATTCTTCCATAAGGGCCTCAAAAGTTTTAATATACTGTCTACCTTTGTCAATTAAGTGGGAGGCCCTGTCAAGCCCTAGGTTATGCCACCTCTTGAAGGGTGCCGAGTATATGCCCGCTTGAAATTTTGGGTTCCCTATATAGGGTAAGTAATTAGAAACTTTGCAATCTAGGGACAATAAGTTACCCATTTTCCACCAGATCTTCAATGGATTATAAATAGTTTTCAATCTTTTTATCTCCCTAGGTAGAAATTTGGGCTCACAATGAATTAAAACTGAGAAATGGATAACATACATTTCTTTCGAGTCCATTGTCCAGGACATAGTCACTGGAGAAAATCCAGTCCGCCACTATACGTGCAAGAAAAGCAAATTTATATAAGCGCACATCTGGTAGTGCGAACCCTCCAAATTTTCTGGGTAAGTGAAGTTTGGATAGAGAAATCCTAGGCTTTGTATTTTGCCAGATAAAGCTTCTAAGTGCAGTATTAAGCCATCTAATATCTTTCCCTGACAAAAATATCGGAGTATTCTGAAGGACATAAAGTAGTTTTGGAAGAAGAAGCATCTTGAACAGAGTTACCCGGCCTGAAATAGATAATGGAAGATTTTGCCAGCTTTTTCATTTTTCCCTAATGTCTGTCAGAACTGGAGGGATATTAAGGATGTAAACATCTTCCGGATTCGAAGGAATACAGATGCCAAGGTATTTAAATGAGTCTGTCACTACCCTGAAAGGTAGACTTAATAAAGAGTCCTTGTTTTTCTTGAGCCATAAAAGCTCCGACTTTGAGGCATTGACCCTATATAGCCTGAGAAAGATCCAAATTAGTCAATAATTGACAGGAGTTTAGGTATGTTAGTTTAAGTGTTTGCAAGATACAGGAGAATATCATCCGCATAGAGGGCTATTTTAAGCTCCTTACCTACTTTGATACCGTCTATTTGATGTCTAACCATGATTGCTAAAGATTCGATAGAGATATCAAAAAGAGGATAAAATATTGTTAACTATCAGTCTCGTACATGGTTTGTTGTATAAATTCTCTATAAACTTGCCTCTGAAACCGAATTTAGCTAACGAGAATAATAAATGGTCATAGTGTACTGAGTTAAATGCTTTCTCAGCGTCTATTGAAATAATTGCCAGATCAGTAAAGTCCTCACTCCCCCCCCCCTCTATCTCCTCTTGCTTCTTAAAGTATTCTACCGTGACCAGAGCTTCCCTTATCTTAACCGAAGAATTTTGTTTGTATATAAACACAGCTTGATCTTTACGTATGATACTAGGAAGAGTCAATTGAAGCCTGTGTGCTAAAATAGACGTGAAAATCTTATAGTCAGAGTTTAAGAGGGCAATGGATCTATATGACTCCTTCAGACTAGGGTCCTTACCCTGTTTAAGGATTAAGGTTGTATAAGAAGCGAAGAAATATGAAGATACCGGGTTACCTGTAATAAACATATCATTAAAAAGCTGAGATAAATACGGAGCAATTATAGGAGAGAGGATTTTATAAAACTCGTTAGGTAAGGCGTCAGGCTCCGGTGGTTTGTTCAGTGAGAGGTCCGAGATAGCTTTCTCAACTTCCCTCACATCAATAGGGGCATTTTGAGTTTCAATGGATTCAGGTGCAGTTGTAGGATGGATAATTTTGCTCCAGAAATCCTTAGACAGGAATTTATCCGAGCTTCTAAGAGAAAAGAGCTTCTGGTAGTACTTCATAAATGCTTCTGAAATATCTTCTGGCTTTAAAACAATGTTTCCCTCATGTTGAAGTGCCTCAATTACTGTTGATTTCTTATCTCTTTTAACCAAGTTTGCCAGGAGTTTCCAGGACTTATTGCCGAACCTGTAGAGTTTGGCTTGAAATCTTAGATCTTTTTGTGCTGCTTGGTGCACTAAAAAGGTATCTCTTTCATTTTTTGCTCTAGTATATTTTGCCCATTGCTGGTGTTTTTTCCAGTAAATAAAGTTTGTAAGAATTGGTTACTGATTTAAGTACTTCTTTTTCCCTTGCCTTAAGCTTCCTTGATAAAATTGAACTATAGGCTTTTATTTCTCCCCTAAGCACTGCCTTTGCAGCCTCCCAAAATATAGCGATTCAAGTAGCCATGATTAAACTGAACATATTCCTCATACTTAGATTTAAGCCAGTTTTTAAATTTTAATTCCGTTAAGAGAAAAGAAGGAAAAAAAACCTGCAAAGATTTAAATTTCAAGTCATTGTTGTGGAACTCAAGAAAGATCGGCCCGTGATCCGACAAGGAGATAGGAAGTATTCCTGCTTTTACCATTGTTGTAAACAGCCTCTCATCAATAAGGAATAGATTGATTCTAGAGTGTTTTGTGAGCCTTGGATAAACATGTAAAATCTCTGATGTCTGGATTTTGGGTTCTCCAAATGTCCCTGATTGCCAAGTTCTGAAAGATTTTCTTAAACATTTTAGTTCCTAAGTTGTCTCTTTTGTGTTTCAGCTGCTTAGGGTTTTGTCTTAAACTATCCAAAGGATACTGTGATGCCATGTTGAAATCTCCTTCGGGAACCAGGTGATTTTTTGATTGTAAAGTATCCCAGAATACTGGGTCAAATACATTGGGTGCGTAAATATTACACAGCGTATATGAAACTTTTGCAATCTTAACTTTTAGCATCAAGTATCTCCCCTCTGGGTCCACATTAACATGCAGGGTTTCGAGGCCAATCCTTTTCCCAACTAAAATAGCCACACCTCTTTTCCTTCCTAGACTCGATGAGGCGTAAACCTCCATGACCCAAAAAGTTTTTAATTTCATGACTTCATTCAATTTTAAATGTGTTTCTTGGAGGAATGCTATATCTGTATTAATCTGCCTTAGTTGGGATAGGATAGTTTTCCTCTTGATGGGGGAGGTGATGCCTCCAATATTCCAAGAAACTATCTTAAAACCATCCATCCCATTTAGGAGAAAGGAAAGAAGGGAGAGAAAAAAAAAAAAAGAAAGGGAAAGGAAAAGAAATCTACTCTGGCCCACCATCCCTGGGACCAAAAATTGTAGAAAAAATCCCTATCAAAGGACTGCATTTTAGATGCTAAAGGGGGAAGTAAGTGAGTCAACCATTAATCCGAGGTGCTTAGTTTGTCTAATAGTTTTTCTGTATCTTTAGCAGAATCAATAAGATAAATCAATAAGATAGACTTCATCCTTAACAACCACTTTTAACCTGGCAGGGTAGATTATAGTGGCACGGAATCCCTGGTGGATAAGTTTAGTGCATATTGGGGCCAATTCTCTTCTCTTTGTTGCTGTTTCAGCAGAGAAGTCTTGAAACAGTAGTATTTTAGAATCTTCCAAGGTAATGGGTTGGTTCTTACAAAAATATTGAAGTAGGGTCATTTTATCCTGATAATTAAGTAATTTAGCAATAAGGGGTCTAGCCCTAATATTCCCTTTATTGTCAGTTAATGGTCTTCCTATCCTATGTGCCCTTTCAATTACCACTTGGGATGAGTTCTTCCAAGATAGTGCATTTGTTATGAGAAGTAGAAGTAGACAGTGTAAACTATCTTTTTGAATAAAAAAAATAAATTATGCTTACCTGATAAATGTATTTCTTTCTTGACACGGTAAGTCCACGGAATCAGCAATTACTGTTGGGAATATCACTCGTGGACAGCAGGAGGAGGCAAAGAGCACCACAACAAAGCTGTTAAGTATCACTTCCCTTCCCACAACCCCCAGTCATTCAACCGAAGGAAAAAGTGAGAAAGGAAATAACACAAGGTTCAGAGGTGCCTGAGGTTTATATAAAAAAAAAAACTGAAAACAGGGAGGGCCGTGGACTCACTGTGTCAAGAAATAAATAAATTGATCAGGTAAGCATAAATTTTGTTTTCTTTCTTAAGACACAGTGAGGCCAAGAGCTCAGAACAATGCAAATATCTTTCAACTCCAAGATGTTAAAGAGGAAGACAGACACTTACATGCCTTAAATAAGTCCCAGACTGCTTCCCAGCCCAGTAGGCTGGCGTCCGGGGTAACATCACCCAGGAATGTCTCCAGAAGCACGCACCCTGAGACAGATACTCCTGAAAAACCACCACAGGAGAAAATCTCTTGATTATTGATCTAGATCTATCTCCTGAGACAGATCCGAAAGATCTCATGGAAACCATCAGACCAATTCCCTCCATACACAGCGTTACTGAAAAATGAAGGGAGAATCAACTGCAGCTATATTTAAAATCTCAACCCTCTGGTTTCAAGATGGTTAAGCTATCAACCAGACCATTAGAGCTTGATGTTGGCCGGACTGAAGACAGCCGAGAGAGGGAAATAAATAATTCCTTGATTAGCTGACCTCTGATAGAATCTTCTCTTAGATAGAGAACCTATTGAGGTCCTCAAAAAAAATCACCCTTGTGAATGGAACAAGGGAACTCTTTTCCAGATTCATTTGCCATCTATGGAAAAGTTGATTGGACAAGATCTCTTGAAAGAGAGTATGCTCGAAGGAAGGAGAACACCTGAACCATATATAGTCCAGAAAGGCACCCTTGCCATACCCCAAGACCCAAAAGTCTTCTAGGATGATGAGACTCATAAACTTGAAGAGATGGGAGCAATAAATACACATCCTTCAGGTCTATGTTCGTTATGAACAGACTCTCTTGAACCAAAGGAGAAAGGATACTTCTTTGAAGGTCAGAACTAGAAAAACTTGAAGTAATACCTGGATCCCGTTCCCAGTGGGACTGGAACTAATTGGAAATTATAGATTGGACCAAGACTGGTTGTCTTCCAAAAGACATAACTGACCCTGCAGAAAGAGTAAAAAGGAAAACTCTCCTTTAGTCTTACTCTCTTGACATGTGGGAGAAAAATCTTCACGTAAAGTCAGAGGATAATTCTGTCAGACCAAGTCCAAACAAGGTTTCATCCTTGAAAGGAAACATAAAATGTTTAACATGCCACTGAAGAACTATAAAGCCTAGGCTTTACCACTAAACCACAGGTAGGCTTCTCAGCTGACCAAGCTATTGGCCACAATGCCCGGCGGGCTAGCACAGTAAGTCTAATAAGGTAAGGTATTGCTCAGGAAGAACACAGCTTATATCCATGAACCCATAAAGGTCTAGGCACGTAAAAACACTTCCTCATAGGAAGGAGCATCATAGAAATGATAAAGATCACAAAACTTTAAAAGGTTGACAACGACAGGGGTATCAATGTCGTCCAAGTATCCAAAACCTAATTTAGCAGTACAAGAGGTATTCAAGCATACATCTGAAGGAGATCACTTCAGCGTCAGATAAAGGAATTATACTGTCCAAACCTGAGATTTAATCTTTAGAAACTATCAGCAAATCCTCCTCACCAAACTTAGGAGAGAGAGCAACCTGGGTAGCAGAAAGTGGAGCAGAAACCTTACTATCTGAAAAACTAAATGTCCTCTTGCATTTTCCCTGTAGGTAAGAAAAAACAGACAAAGCCGTAAGGCTAGGGACATTGAAGGAGAAAACTGTGGCATAGCCTAAACAGCATCATCCTGAGAGACATGAGACTAGTAGAATATCATTGTGAAAATGAAATTAGCAAAACAAATACTGTCACTTTAAGCATAAAATTAACAGGAGAAACCAAATCTCTATATATGGGGGGAAAAACTGTTCCTATACTGTATAAGATATTAGATATACCCAAAAACCCTCTAACAGTAGAAAGGTGTTACATGGGAATCTACATGCAATATAAGTAGGGACAGATGTGCTTAGTAAAAACAATTAGGACCCAAGAACAGACCTCAGGGTAAATTATGTTATAAAATAAACATTGAGACTATAATGAGCAAAATGACGCAGGAAATGACGAACTTGCGTCATTACAGACGCACCTTCGCGGCAAAAAAATTCTCGCTCTAAGAATGACGCAATAAATAACAGCATTTTGCGCCGTCATGAGTCTAATTTGCCCGCAAGTCTTTTAAAGAAAAAACAAGTCAAATTAGAAAAAAGACTATACCCCAGGTAACACAAACTTCCTAAAACATAATGAAACTGCTGGACTGCAAAGGGGAATACACATAGACCTGACTCATGGCAAATATAAGTAAAATACATATATTTAAAACTTTATAATAATTACATAAAGCGCCAAACCATAGCTGAGAGTGTCTTAAATAATGATACATACTTACCGAAAGACACCCATCCACATATAGCAGATAGCCAAACCAGTACTGAAAACTATCAGCAAAGGTAATGGCATATAAGAGTATATCATCGATCTGAAAAGAGAGGTAGGAGATGAATCCCTATGACCGATAACAAAGAACCCTTGAAAAGATTTCCCGCAAGGCCAACCATGAAATCAATAGGCGATACTCTCTTCATATCCCTGTGACAAACACTGTACTCTGAGGGGAATTGAGCTTCAGAATGCTTAGAAGCGCTTACCATAGAAGAAATCATAAAAAATCAAGCACAAACTTACTTCACCACCTCCATAGGAGGCAAAGTTTGTAAAACTGAATTGTGGGTGTGGTGAGGGGTGTATTTATAGGCATTTTGAGGTTTGGGAAACTTTGCCCCTCCTGGTAGGATTGTATATCCCATACGTCACTAGCTTATGGACTCTTGCCAATTACATGAAAGAAATATATTTTAAAATGTATATTTCATGTTACAAAAGGCATTAGTTTCAATTGTTTTATCCCATAACAGGCATGCAGTTATGTGATACTATAATTATAATGCAACTGTCTTTTATAACATAAATATCTATTTTAAAAATACATTTTTATTTACAATAATAAATGCATCAAGGAAGAATATCTACATTTTAATTTATATATCAAGTACTGAAACTAATATGAATTATACATGACCATTCATTTTATTTCAAAGATTGCAGATATAGTGGCCTACTTATCAAGCCGTCAACTGTGCTGCATTCAACGGCACCAATACACTCACCTGACATCGCCTAACATTGCGGCCGCGGATGTGAATGCGCTCTCCATATTTAAAAAAAAAGCTGTCAAAAAGCAGCGCACCAAGTACGGGGCGATGAGCAGCGGACTGTTGTTAACTAACAGTCATCGATCTGCTTTTCGGCTTTTTTCCAGCTTTATTTGTATACTGTCACTAAACACCGCCACTATACTAAACTGTTTAACCCCTATCCCGCCGCACCCCGACCCCGCCGCAACCCTAACCCTAAACCGCCGCTCACGGAGCCCACCGCCACTCTAATAAAGTTATTAACCCCTAAACCGCCGCTCCCGGAGCCCACCGCAACTCTAATAAAGTTATTAACCCCTATTCCGCCGCTCCCAGAGCCCACCGCCACTCTAATAAAGTTATTAACCCCTAAATTGCCAGCCCCCACATCGCCATAAACTAAATTAATCTATTAACCCCTAAACCTAACAACCCGCTAACTTTATATTAAATATTAACTCATCCCTATCTTATAATAAATTTAAACTTACCTTTAAAATTAAATGAAACTATATTAAACTAATAATTAATCTTCTCTAACTATTATACTAAAATTACATTAAACTATATTAAATTAATAATTAACCTAACTATTATACTAAATTACATTAAACTATATTAAACTAATAATTAATCTACCCTAACTGTTATACTAAAATTACATTAAGCTACAAATTTACTATATTATATATTTAAACATCTAACCCTACTAAAATAATTTAAATCTACACTAAAAAATTACTAAGTTACAAAAAATAACAAGCACTAAGTTACACAAAAAAATAAACACTAAGTTACAAAAAATAAAAAAGAAATTATCAAAGATTTAAACTAATTAAACCTAATTAAACCTAATCTAAGGGTCCTATGAAAATAGAAAAGCCCTCCCAAAATAAAAAAAAACCCTAACCTACAATAAACTACAAATAGCCCTTAAAAGGGCCTTTTGCGGGGCATTGCCCCAAAGAAATTAGCTCTTTTACGTGTAAATAAAAAATACAAACAACCCCCCAACAGTAAAACCCACCACCCACAAAACCAAATCCCCAAATAAAATCCTAACTAAAAAAAACCTAAGCTCCCCATTGCCCTAAAAAGGGCATTTGTATGGGCATTGCCCTTAAAAGGGCATTTAGCTGTATTGCAGCCCAAACCCTAATCTAAAACTAAAACCCACCCAATAAACCCTTAAAAAATCCTAACACTAACCCCTGAAGATTCACTTACAGTTTTGAAGATCCAACATCCATCCTCCAAGAAGCCGGCAGAAGTCTTCATCCAAGCGGTCGAAGTCTTCATCCAAGCCCGCAGAAGTCTTCACCCAGACGGCATCTTCTATCTTCATCAATCCGGTGCGGAGCAGCTCCATCTTCAAGACATCCGACGAGGAGCATCCTCTTCGTTTGACGTCTTCTTCCTGAATGAAGGTTTCTTTAAATGACGTCATCCAAGATGTCGTCCCTTAGATTCCGATTGGCTGATAGAATTCTATCAGCCAATCGGAAATAAGGTTGAAAAAAATCATTCATCCAAGCAGCCAATAGGATTGAGCTTGCATTCTATTGGCTGATCGGATCAGCCAATAGGATGAAAGCTCAATCCTATTGGCTGATTGCAACAGCCAATAGGATTTTTTCAACCTTAATTCCGATTGGCTGATAGAATTCTATCAGCCAATCGGAATCTAAGGGACGCCATCTTGGATGACGTCATTTAAAGGGAAACTTAATTCGGAAGAAGACATCAATTGAAGAGGATGCTCCGCGTCGATGTCTTGAAGATGGAGTCGCTCCATGCCGGATGAATGAAGATAGAAGATGCCGTCTGGGTGAAGACTTCTGCTGGCTTGGAGGAAGACTTCGGCCGCTTGGATGAGGACTTCTGCTGGCTTCTTGGAGGATGGATGTCGGATCTTCAAAACTGTAAGTGATTAGTGGTTAGTGTTAGGATTTTTTAAGGGTTTATTGGGTGGGTTTTAGTTTTAGATTAGGGTTTGGGCTGCAATAGAGCTAAATGCCCCAATGACCATACAAATGCCCTTTTCAGGGCAATGGGGAGGTTAGGTTTTTTAGTTAGGGTTTTATTTGGGGGGTTGGTTGTGTGGGTAGTGGGTTTTACAGTTGGGGGGGTATTTATATTTTTTTCACAGGTAAAAGAGCTGATTTCTTTGGGGCAATGCCCTGCAAAAGGCCCTTTTAAGGGCTATTTGTAGTTTATTGTAGGTTAGGGTTTTTTTATTTTGGGGGGGCTTTTTTATTTCGATAGGGCTCTTAGATTAGGTGTAATTAGTTTCAATCTTTGATAATTTATTTTTTATTTTTTGTAACTTAGTATTTATTTTTTTGTGTAACTTAGTGTTTGTTATTTTTTGTAACTTTTGTAGATTTAAATTATTTGAGTAGGGTTAGGTGTTTAAATATATAATATAGTTAATTTAATTTGCAGCTTAATGTAATTTTAGTTAGGGTAGATTAATTATTAGTTTAATATAGTTTAATGTAATTTAGTATAATAGTTAGGGTAGATTAATTATTAATTTAATATAGTTTAATTTAAATCTAAAGGTAAGTTTAAATTTATTATAAGATAGGGATGAGTTAATATTTAATATAAAGTTAGCGGGTTGTTAGGTTTAGGGGTTAATAAATTAATTTAGTTTATGGCGATGTTGGGGGCTGGCGGTTTAGGGGTTAATAGGTTTCGTAAGTGCTAGTGATGTGGGAGGCCAGGGGTTTAGGGGTTAATACATTTATTTAGTTGTGGTGGGGTCCGGGAGCGGCAGGATAGGGGTTAATAACTTTATGTAGGTGGCGGCGGTGGTGGAATCGGCAGATTAGGGGTTAATAAGTATAATGTAGGTGGCGGCGGTGTCGGGTGGCATATTAGGGGTTAATAAGTATAATGTAGGTGTCGGCGGTGTCGGGTGGCAGATTAGGGGTTAATAAGTATAATGTAGGTGGCGGCGATGTAGGGGGCAGCAGATTAGGGGTGTTTAGACTCGGGGTACATGTTAGGGTGTTAGGTGTAAACATAACTTTTATTCTCCTATAGGAATCAATGGGATATCGGGCAGTAGTGAACATAGCTTTCGCTGCTTTCAGACTCCCATTGATTCCTATGGCATCCGTCGCCTCCAGGGCGGCAGATTGAAAACCAGGTACGCTGGGCCAGAATAGTGGCGAGCGTACCTGGAAGAAATTTGCTAACTAGCAAAAGTAGTCAGATAGTGCCGAATGCATTCGGAACATCTGTAGTGATGTAAGCATCGATCTGTGTCGGACTGAGACCGGCAGATCGTATGTTACGTCACAAATATCAACTTTTGCCGGTCTGTAGGCTTTGATAACTAAGACGAATCAAGCTCTCCACAATTATGCTGCGGAATTCCAGCGTATTTGCAGTTGACGGCTTGATAAATAGGCCTCATAATGTAGTCAGGTCTTGCATTGATATTCAATATTTAAACAGTTATGCATGTACATTGCATAATGGTTCAAGTATTGCATATAAATTAAAATGTGTTTATGTAAACTTGTGTTTATTAGTGATAACATAGACATATATATATATATATATATATATATATATATATATACAGGGAGTGCAGAATTATTAGGCAAGTAGTATTTTTGAGGATTAATTTTATTATTGAACAACAACCATGTTCTCAATGAACCCAAAAAACTCATTAATATCAAAGCTGAATATTTTTGGAAGTAGTTTTTAGTTTGTTTTTAGTTTTAGCTATTTTAGGGGGATATCTGTGTGTGCAGGTGACTATTACTGTGCATAATTATTAGGCAACTTAACAAAAAACAAATATATACCCATTTCAATTATTTATTTTTACCAGTGAAACCAATATAACATCTCAACATTCACAAATATACATTTCTGACATTCAAAAACAAAACAAAAACAAATCAGTGACCAATATAGCCACCTTTCTTTGCAAGGACACTCAAAAGCCTGTCATCCATGGATTCTGTCAGTGTTTTGATCTGTTCACCATCAACATTGCGTGCAGCAGCAACCACAGCCTCCCAGACACTGTTCAGAGAGGTGTACTGTTTTCCCTCCTTGTAAATCTCACATTTGATGATGGACCACAGGTTCTCAATGGGGTTCAGATCAGGTGAACAAGGAGGCCATGTCATTAGATTTTCTTCTTTAATACCCTTTCTTGCCAGCCAGGCTGTGGAGTACTTGGACGCGTGTGATGGAGCATTGTCCTGCATGAAAATCATGTTTTTCTTGAAGGATGCAGACTTCTTCCTGTACCACTGCTTGAAGAAGGTGTCTTCCAGAAAATGGCAGTAGGACTGGGAGTTGAGCTTGACTCCATCCTCAACCTGAAAAGGCCCCACAAGCTCATCTTTGATGATACCAGCCCAAACCAGTACTCCACCTCCACCTTGAGTCGGACTGGAGCTCTCTGCCCTTTCCAATCCAGCCACGGGCCCATCCATCTGGCCCATCAAGACTCACTCTCATTTCATCAGTCCATAAAACCTTAGAAAAATCAGTCTTGAGATATTTCTTGGCCCAGTCTTGACGTTTCAGCTTGTGTGTCTTGTTCAGTGGTGGTCGTCTTTCAGCCTTTCTTACCTTGGCCATGCCTCTGAGTATTGCACACCTTGTGCTTTTGGGCACTCCAGTGATGTTGCAGCTCTGAAATATGGCCAAACTGGTGGCAAGTGGCATCTTGGCAGCTGCACGCTTGACATTTCTCAGTTCATGGGCAGTTATTTTGCACCTTGGTTTTTCCACACGCTTCTTGTGACCCTGTTGATATTTTGAATGAAACGCTTGGTTGTTCGATGATCACGCTTCAGAAGCTTTGCAATTTTAAGAGTGCTGCATCCCTCTGCAAGATATCTCACTATTTTTGACTTTTCTGAGCCTGTCAAGTCCTTCTTTTGACCCATTTTGCCAAAGGAAAGGAAGTTGCCTAATAATTATGCACACCTGATATAGGGTGTTGATGTCATTAGGCCACACCCCTTCTCATTACAGAGATGCACATCACCTAATATGCTTAATTGGTAGTAGGCTTTCAAGCCTATACAGCTTGGAGTAAGACAACATGCATAAAGAGGATGATGTGTTCAAAATGCTCATTTGCCTAATAATTCTGCACTCCCTGTATATATATATATATATATATATATATATATATATATATATATATATATACCTGTGTGTATATATATATATATATATATATATATATATATATGTCATTAAATTATATTTTTACACAACAGGCATGCAGTTATATAGATCTATAATATTAATTATACTGTCTTCAATTAGAAATAGTAAAACACAAGTAACATTAATTACATTTTAATTTATATGCAAATATTTAAACATTATGCATTCTACATAACAATGCATAATTTAAGTATTGGATTTCTATGTGTAGGGCCTTAGCTTCTACAGTTAGTTTTAGGTTATGGCAGATATGGGGACAATGTTTAAATAATTTTCTTTGTCATGTACAATGCATATTGTTTAAAGTATAATAGATATTTTGAAAGGAATTTAATGTTTGATTAATATTATTTTAAACATAAACATATTTCAAATATATATTTATGTTTGCAATAATATCAAGCAACTATTAAATCCCTTTTAAGATATCTACAATACTTTAAATAATCTATATTGTACATGACAATCCATATTTTGTCATGGAGATGAGGAAAACACTAGAGGACCGGCAAAACCTCTCTGGGCTATACGGGCTCCTGGAATTTATTGCCAGAGCCCCAGTCCGCCAATACTAAAAAGGGGTGTCAATCAAGGAAAGTGCAAGGGATCAAGTCAATCTTTTAGTATGTCAGCAATTTGATGTGGCACCTAGGGATACCACTTGTTTTGGGGTGCTACCATCTGGGAGGAATGGGGTACTGGATTTGAAGTGTCCCCCATTCTCCCAGAAGGTAGCACCCCAAATTGCAGACAACATGCTAAAAGACTGACTTGATCCCTTACACCCTACTCAATCGACACCCCTTTTAAGAAGCAGCTTCAAGGGCTAAATTCTGGTCCGGCCCTGAGATCCAGGAGCCCAGATAGGCCGGAGAGGCTTTGCAAGTCCTCTGGTAGTCAGGAGCACAACTTCCGGTCCGACTCTGAGTTCCAGGAGCCCGGATAGGATAGAAAAGTTTGACTTTAGCGACAGATTCATAGTTATAATAGGGATGTTTATTACTTATATTATAGTTTTTTATAGTTACAAATTTTTTACAGTAGGTAGTTAGCTGGGGTGTTCCACGGGAGTGTAGTTTACACATTACATCAGTGTAGGCAGTATTAGGGACTTAGCCGGGCATTCCGGGGGTGTGAAGGTTATGCATGACGTAGGTGTAGTGGTCAGGGGGAGTTAGCTGGGTAGTGTAGGAGAATATAGGTTAGCTGCCTGTGACTAAGGTGTAGGTGGTTAGAGGGAGGGGTGGAGCAGGTGGAGTGTAGCTTAGCCATGACTTAGTAGGCGTTCAAGGGGAGTTAAGGAGGCATGTTTGTGTGAGTAGCCTGCACTTTGCTTTGGACACATCAACACAAGATAGATATTTTCAATGCAGCGAAGTGCAGGTTGCAAGAAGAGTAGCAGCCATGTTTCTCTCACCAGCTATCAGCTGCAGAGACAACATTGCCTGAGCTAGTTAGTATAGGTGTAAATAAATTTAGGTCCCCACAATAATATGTAAAGTGTGCCTACACAGAAACTAATTTTAGTTTCAGTGATCTCATTGTTTGTACCGTGTAGGCACATTTCACATAGGGCCCCCTCCACAGTAAAATACAGACGAGCGCCAGTCGCACAGACACGCCTCTTTACTTTGAATATTCTGTTGCACCGTCAGACTGTGATGCCCATGAGGCAATCTAAGCAGTTTCCGGATGGTTCGTCGATGTTTTGAATATCTGGGCCTCATTGTTCTGTTTATCTGTTCCTGCATTTTGAGTTCCACACACTCCAACCTCTTGACAGGGTAGGTGATCTCCATTACGTTTTGTATAATAGTTCCAGTAGAGGGATTGCTATACTATTTGGCAAACTTCTAGCAGATGAAATTTTAAAGCCTCAAAAAGATTCAGAGGGCAAATTTTTTATTGTACAGGTTAAAATTGAGGCAACAATAAACACCCTATGCAATATTTATGCACCTAATCAGAAAACCTAAATCTTTTGGAATAAATTAATTCAGGTCTTAATGCCTTACTTGGGAACCCATATTTTATAGGTGAGACTTTAATCTGGCTCCTAATCTATTATGTGATTGACAATGATTATACCTGCATTTCCAAGGCAAAGTCCTCATGTTCCCATATAACTCTTTTTTAATCTCTTTAATCCCCAGAATCCAAACCAACAAAATTTATTAAGTGCTTATATCTGATCATACCCCTGTGGAAATGGTATCATTGTCTACGGCTCATCCTTCTAATAGAAACACATTATGTTTTTCTAATTTTTTTATTCAATCCTGGACAGATTATTATACTGACAACAGAGACCATATCAATAACTCAGAATTTGTTTTGAGAAACTATTACTAAAATATTACTAACCGCAAACATTATTTCTTATGTATCCCATTTACGCCACAAAACGCAAGAAAGGTTTATCAATCTAAGTCGTCAAGTAGCTAACTCATATCAGGCATTTTGTGAAACCAGATCTAAGGACCATTTTGATGCTTATTAAATGGCCAAGACAGAATTATACACATTTCTAAAGCATGATGCTGCTTCAGGCCTGTTAAAAATGGACTCTCAATATACAATCGATCACTAAGATAGAATAAGAAGGATTCAAAAGAGGCATTATTTAGGGGTAAATTGGCTACAAATCATCTATATATTGTAAAAAATATAGAATTTGATCAAATAAGGGATTCTTAGATGAGCAGATCAAAAAACGTAGTTCATCAGTAAACTGAACTATAGTTTTTTTTTTGTAATTTACAATAAACTGAAGTATCAGACAATGGCCTAGTTTCCATTGAGTTGGTACTATTTGGAAACTGGAGGTAACATATAAATTCTCCATAGACTTTTTACCAACAGTTTCCAAAGTTTACCACCTCAATGGAAACTAGTCCAATATCTGTGTGCTTCCCAAAAATAGTCTTGCTTATCCATGACCACTATTCTACCCCATTATCTGAATGCTTGATTACAATATCCTGATTCTTTTTTAAGGATTTTAATGCCAGATGTTCTTTGTAATTCAGATTAAAGGGGGCAGTATTGTTCTTACTCTTTTGTTCCATCTCTAAAATGTCCTCTTGGACTGCTTTTTGAAATGCATTGATCATGGGACCCCTAAGATATATAGGATACAATTCTGATTTATGCTTTTTGGGGCCCCTTAACTTAAAGGGTACTATTGTATAGTTCAGCCAAAGTGACCGTAGCACATGTATCCTGAAACTGCAAATGAGATCTAAGCTCTTCCTGTACTTCTACATTCCCATATGTGTCAAATGTTTTAGGAGCTGGCCATTGGCTGATGCAAAGTATCTTTTTAAAGTGAGTTTGAAAATAAACCTGACATAAAAACATAAATATTTCACATTCCAACGTTCTTCACATGGAAGAATATGTTCTCTTTATTCATAAATACATATTTTTATATATATGATGATTTTATTATGTTTTTATGGTACACTATATATATATATATATATATATATATATATATATAAATATATATATATATATATATATATATATATATATATATATATATATAACAAGAGTATTGCATTGAGCAATGATACTTTTTATTGGACTAACTATACATTTATAAGTTGACAAGCTTTCAGAAGAGTTCCTTCCTTTATCAAGTCTAAAGCAATACTGACCAATTCAATGGAATTTACAGATTATATCTTAAAACACAGAATGATTGATGCATGAAATAGATTAAATGATTTATGAAAATGTTCAAGGTTTTTTTCTCCTTCTGTCCATATGATGAAAATATCATCGATGTAGGGAAAGTATTTGAAGGGTTTGTGAGGGTGAGTGGCTAGGAATCTCTGTTCTAAGTCAGCCATGAAGAGGTTTGCTTACTGTGGTGCCATTTTGGTGCCATTTTGAATGAACTTACACAGACACTCAATCAAAAACCACTGTGAAACAAAATACTGCACCCCTGTTGGTCACCATTTCACCCAACCTGACCACTCCATCCAAAACCTCAAAATCAAAATTCTCAGAGGCAACTTCAAAAACACCATGGAAAGAAAAACCTTTGAAATGAAAATGGTAATGCACTTCAACCTGTTTAATTCTGGACTAAATGTGGACTCTGTATTCTTGACACATTATCAAAAAAATTTGTAATGTACTTTCATTTTGTCAATTATACATTGTATATTCCACATTCTTTATACATAGGTACACAGGTAAGCCTATGTCCACACTTTTGTCTTTTTTAACTTTTGTATTCCCCCTGTATATAGAATTTCACATCTTTATAGATATTGATTCAATGTTGATATATAACTTTATGTCAGTATATGCTCTATGTAAAGCTATATATTTCCCCTGTCTGTTCTCCTACACTGGACACTGTCTGCCTGTTACCTAAGCCCCCCTCATGATTTTTACGACACCTCCTCCTCTCCCTGCACTGTCTTCTTAGCTATTCTGTGTTTTAAGATATAATCTGTAAATTCCATTGAATTGGTCAGTATTGCTTTAGACTTGATAAAGGAAGGAACTCTTCCGAAAGCTTGTCAACTTATAAATGTATAGTTAGTCCAATAAAAAAGTATCATTGCTCAATGCAATACTCTTGTTATTTTGATAGCTAAATCTCTGGACTAACACGGCTACTACAATCAACGTATATATATATATATATATATATATATATATATATATATAAAACACAACAAAAAAAAACAGCACTCACTAGCAGATTCACAGCAATGTTTAAAAGCAAAACTGGGGGAAGTCAGTTACATTTGGCGCCAAAGGATCAAGCCCAGGACCACGACAAGGTCTCCCCCTTCCTGGGACCCTAACCAGCACCCACACAATGCATACTTCCAAACAAACCAACTGGGAACCTCCCCTATGTAAATACAAAACACAGGAATGGACCGCACTCACAGACTGGACTGGGTACACATCCTAAGCCACTGTTAACTCCACAGCCCTGAACACTGACAGACAGCTGCAAAGTTCCCAGCAACCCAGACAGTTAACCCCCGAGCAACCTGGGTGTCAGGTCCGCAGGGGAGCATTACAAACATTAACACAAAACACAAAAAAAACCAGCACTCACTAGCAGATTCACAGCAATGTTTAAAAGCAAAACTGGGGGAAGTCAGTTACATTTGGCGCCAAAGGATCAAGCCCAGGACCACGACAATTTATTTACACACAAATATTGAGCCTCCATTGACTTCTATGGGGAAGACTTGCTCGTGCACGCGACAGACATATTTTCCTAACGCACGCAAAAAGCGTAGACAAAAAAACTCTAAATACCAGCGCTAGAATTCAGAAAATAACTCATGCTTTTCTGCGTTAGACCAGCTATGACAAATAGATCAAGAAATGGCTATTTCCCTATGGTGGACTTATGGAGTTAAGTTATGGCAAATTCACAACAACATTAAATTGTATGATACTTTAACATTACATCAACTACAAATCAACATCACTAGTAACAAACATTTACAACAATTACATCACATTTAAACGGACACAAAAATAATTGCAACATTTCAGGATTCAAAAACAGTAGACAATGGGAAACACCTCTCGTTTACCTTTATTATTGCATTTCATTTATTCAACTCATATGCTTGCAGCAACAGCATATCTACATAGGCTTAACACATGATCAGTCATGGATGCACATACTTTACTTTTATCATTCACTCATACATGTGCATTCAAATGATGGGGGGAAAACACATTACATTTTCTCTATGATGAATCACGAAACTGAAAATAGGGATTTTACTGTACTTTTAGCATCATGATTTGATCACAATAAACCATTAGGAATTACGTACAATAAGAACATCATTACAACAGATTACAGCTGTCACTTCATGGGAAGGAACAACAATGCCAGACCGCTATATAGAAGTCAGCATATGTGGGACACAATCACAATATATACGTCTATGTACATAACACGCATCACGCAACCACAAAGCACACATTTATATTTTAGTCAGCACACAATAACAATGTAGTCAAATACAACAACACAATGAGGATTTCAGAACTACACAGGCAGGTTAATAATATCATGACGTCATTAGAAGATTCAACCATACACATTACAGCTTTACGACTGTACCGCCCCTTTCAGAACTTTACCACTCAATACTACAATACAACATATACGTAAACAAGAGTTTGGAACATCATTATTAGGGCGATTTTAATGGGACGCATACAATATTGACATCTCGGCAATCACTTATATATACAATACTACAGATGACAGCCGGAAGTTCTTCAGTATTAGTGCGATTTGAAAGGGACGCGTACAATATTTACAGCTCGGCAATCACTTATATATACAGTACTACAGATGACAGCCGGAAGTTCTTCAGTATTAGTGTGATTTTAATGGGACGCATACAATATTGACATCTCACTAATCACTTATATATACAATACTACAGATGACAGCCGGAAGTTCTTCAGTATTAGTGCGATTTGAAAGGGACGCGTACAATATTTACAGCTCGGCAATCACTTATATATACAATACTACAGATGACAGCCGGAAGTTCTTCAGTATTAGTGCGATTTTAATGGGACGCATACAATATTGACATCTCACTAATCACTTGTATATACAATACTACAGATGACAGCCGGAAGTTCTTCAGTATTACTGCGATTTGAAAGGGACGTGTACAATATTGACATCTTGGCAATCACTTATATATACAATACTACAGATGACAGCCGGAAGTTCTTCAGTATTAGTGCGATTTTAAAGGGACGCATACAATATTGACATCTCGCTAATAACTTATATATACAATACTAAAGATGACAGCCGGAAGTTCTTCAGTATTACTGCGATTTGAAAGGGACGCGTACAATATTGACATCTCGGCAATCACTTATATATACAATACTACAGATGACAGCCAGAAGTTCTTCAGTATTAGTGCGATTTTAAAGGGACACATACAATATTGACATCTCGCTAATCACTTATATATACAATACTACAGATGGCAGCTGTTACTTTATCGTTTACAAACAATATTGCAGCAACATTGATCGATCACATTCTATGCACATTATACACAAGTATGCACTTTCATTCATGTTAGCATGGACGTGTGCTTTTTACTATAAGATCGCGTTTAATAACTTTATTACGCATATGAACAAACATTCCAAACATGCACTGTATGTGTGATATTTTACACTTTCACATTGAGATTCATTGGGGGAAAACAACATTTCAGCAAACACCTTAAAAAACGCCCACTTTGAAAGCATTCGCGCCGCACACATACAAACAAGTGAATACAATCAGCAATCATTACAAACTCATAACCATTGGACTAATTGCACTATAAATCCCCCAAACAACATGGCCAAAGCGTCCATGGTGATCAACATCATATCAATTCGCTTCTGTGTTTTTGCATACCTTGTTACTCCTTGCGCTGTGTTTGCTCTGCTGTTTGGCTTCGTGCTGCTAAGCTTGGCAAATATGGATGACGATGATCTGGTAGACGCTGCTGGTGCTGCTGTTGGTCAAGTAGCGGTTGATAGAATCAGGCAGCCTCGGCGGCTCAGAGTGAGACAAAGGGGTCGTCTGGTTAGAGGTCCTCGTGTCTACAGGGTAAGACCCACCTTGGAAAACATGAGCGACTTCGAGGTTTATGACAAGTATCGGCTCAATCGCGAACAGCTCATTGGCCTTTACGATGTTCTTAGACCTCATCTGGAGCCACGTATAAGAATAAGGCCTGCTGTCCCCGGCATCACTAAGATGCTAAGTTGTCTATACGTCCTGGCCTCCGGGAGTTTTCAATCAGGAGAGATGTACATGCATGGCCTGTCTCAAGGTACATTCTCTGTGGTGTTTGATAACTTTCTGGACGCCATGGTACGTATCAGTAAGCACTACATAGGATTCCCACAGAATGATGGTGATTGGAGGCGCCTGAAGCGGGAATTCTTTGCTATTGCTGAATTGCCCAATGTCTTGGGAGCGATTGATTGCACCCACATTGCGCTGCGTGCTCCAGTTGATGACTTGCCCTTCAGAAATCGCAAACATTTTCATAGCCTCAACGTGCAGTATGTTTGTGACGCATGGATGAGGATTATGAAGGTGTGTGCAAATTTTGGGGGGGCTAGTCATGATGCCTGCATCCTCTCTCTGTCCACCCTGTGGCGGCAGTTTGAGGAAATACAGTTTCCCCCTGGGTATCTCGTTGGTGAGTATTTGTGCACAACATGGTTAATTATTTAGACAATTGCCACTGTACTCTTAAACTGTTAGTGTAATGTTCAGCTATAGGATGCAATTTAACCATTTATTTCTATTTCCGCAAATGTCTACTTTTAGTTTAAAACAGATCTGTAGCATGTCTTACCTTAAATGCTCAGATAGAGAATGCAATGTAACCATTTAGTTTGTATTTTAGACAAGGTCTGGTTTATGCGAAATACGCATATGTAGCATGTCTTAGCTGAAATGGGAAGATAGCAAATGCAATTTAACCATGTCATTGTCTGTTTCCGCTAATGTCTACTTTTAGTTCAATGCAGATATGTAGCATGTCTTACCTTAAATGCTCAGATAGAGAATGCAATGTAACCATTTAGTTTGTATTTTAGACAAGGTCTGGTTTATGCGAAATACGCATATGTAGCATGTCTTAGCTGAAATGGGAAGATAGCAAATGCAATTTAACCATGTCATTGTCTGTTTCCGCTAATGTCTACTTTTAGTTCAATGCAGATATGTAGCATGTCTTACCTTAAATGCTCAGATAGAGAATGCAATGTAACCATTTATTTTGTATTTTAGACAAGGTCTGGTTTATGTGAAATACGCATATGTAGCATGTCTTAGCTGAAATGGGAAGATAGCAAATGCAATTTAACCATGTCATTGTCTGTTTCCGCTAATGTCTACTTTTAGTTCAATGCAGATATGTAGCATGTCTTACCTTAAATGTTCAGATAGAGAATGCAATGTAACCATTTAGTTTGTATTTTAGACAAGGTCTGGTTTATGCGAAATACGCATATGTAGCATGTCTTAGCTGAAATGGGAAGATAGCAAATGCAATTTAACCATGTCATTGTCTGTTTCCGCTAATGTCTACTTTTAGTTCAATGCAGATATGTAGCATGTCTTACCTTAAATGCTCAGATAGAGAATGCAATGTAACCATTTAGTTTGTATTTTAGACAAGGTCTGGTTTATGCGAAATACGCATATGTAGCATGTCTTAGCTGAAATGGGAAGATAGCAAATGCAAATTAACCATGTCATTGTCTGTTTCTGCTAATGTCTACTTTTAGTTCAATGCAGATATGTAGCATGTCTTACCTTAAATGCTCAGATAGAGAATGCAATGTAACCATTTAGTTTGTATTTTAGACAAGGTCTGGTTTATGCGAAATACGCATATGTAGCATGTCTTAGCTGAAATGGGAAGATAGCAAATGCAAATTAACCATGTCATTGTCTGTTTCTGCTAATGTCTACTTTTAGTTCAATGCAGATATGTAGCATGTCTTACCTTAAATGCTCAGATAGAGAATGCAATGTAACCATTTAGTTTGTATTTTAGACAAGGTCTGGTTTATGCGAAATACGCATATGTAGCATGTTTTAGCTGAAATGGGAAGATAGAGAATAAGATTGAACTAGATTATTCTTTTTAAATTTAAACATTTGTTAGTGGATTATCGTGTACACAAAATGTTTTTGGAATAGAAATACATTTTTGTGGATTAAGTTTTAATTTTGTTCTGTTCATAATTTATAGGTGATTCTGGTTACATGAGCCGGCCTTGGCTCATTACACTGTTACGTAACCCTACTGATGAGGCTCAGGAGCGCTACAATAGGGCGCACAAGAGAACTAGGGCTGTGGTCGAGAGGATGTTTGGGATCCTCAAAATGAGATTCCGGTGCCTTGACAGGTCGGGAGGAGCCCTCCAGTACAGCCCTCAGAAGGTGGCTAAGATCGTTGTAGCCTGTAGCGTCCTGCATAATATTGCACAGCGGGCTGGGATGCTGCAGGCCATCCAGGCGCCCCGACGCCTCCTCCTTGATGAGGAGGATGAGCCTGTTCTAGAGGGGCCATTCCGGGATGAGGGGTTCAATGTCAGAGAAGACATCATCAACCGCCACTTCAGACGGTAAATAATAGAAGTTAGATTGGAGTATTTTCAATAGATGTGAACTCTAGGGAAATGACAAGTAGAGAATTGTGCAAACATGTTAGGATTGTTCATCAAATGATAACAATTTGTTTCATTTATTAATATAGGTGATGCTCTGGTCATTGGATCCTGTAGCGAGTCTTTGCCACCTGGTTTTTAAAGACAACATCAGCTGGTAAGTATAAATGTATGGACTGTTGCTGGCAGGAATTTTACACAAATACATCATATGGCATACATTTTCAAAACTAGTATTTAGTTTGCACATTACTTAAAATGTAAATACTCAGAAAGGGATCCTCTAGCATGACTATAGTTCAAAGTCACACATTAGAGGCTCGTTCTGCTCAATATGACTCATCTTCACACTTTTATAGAACATAGCACAAGATGCTACACACGCTTAGTAAGCTAGTGACATCAATTAGTTCTGAAATGGGGGGTGGGAGAGGGGTACAGAACTGATTCACACACTTGTAGTAATAATTTTATCACACCTTTTTCTGCCATTAGGGAGATGACTTCATCTAAAGACTGAAAGTGAAGAATTCGAAGACTGAAAGTGAAGAATTCCCAGACTGAAAGTGAAAAATCCAAGATTGAAAGTGAAGAATACCAATGGGATCATGTCTGGCATTGTCTTTCAAATCTGCTGACCTTGAAAACCATACAAAGAAATGTTCACATGGTAAGTGGCAACTATTTGATGGAATAAGGCTGTGGAGGCATCCTATTGGAGACACTTAGATTATTTATTTATTTTTAGATGGTATTTCACAGTCCTTTATTTTGGAAATGATGAATAAGACACCTATTGAAGATAAACTGTTTTCTAGAGAATTGACTTTCAAAGACCATGCATAATCCAGGTTGGTTTGCCCAATGCATGCTAGTTAAGAATCACAGGAAGAAGAATGTAAAATATTTTGAAAACATACATGTCCTATATTAGAATATTTGTAGCTTACACACATGACCACTACTTTGTTCATAATTGGATTTTTTTGTATCACAATCAGACAAAGGAATACATATTATAGTTGATAGAGGTATTTAAATGGACATTAAATATTACATTTATGTTAAACATACAGATATGTATTTTTGATTATTTAAATGTGATATGCATTATGTATAATTTTAAAAGCTCATATTTAAATGTAATTTAGATTACACAATATAATGGTATTTTCAATTATGTATAGATTTTATGTTTGTGTTTTGATTCATAAATAGCTTGATAAAATGTTGCACAAAGTTAGAGCATAGACACAAGATGATTTTAAACTTATTTGATTTAATGAATATTTTACAACGTGTGTATTAACTTATTTTGTTTTCTTTTTTTTACAGATTTTCATCTGTGATGACTTACAGTTTTTAAAAAAATAAACAAAAACAAAAAAAAATAATTTGGTAATAATAAACCTTTTATTTTTATTAAAGACCATCTTTTGAACAGATTATAATACATATCCATATAATCTGTCAATAAAAAAATATTTGACTCCCATGACTGGTAGTTGTCTATTTGACAAGCACATGCATAAGATCAAACTAGGCATCATGTATAGCATTAATTTTTGAAAATCCACTGATTCAGAGAATGTTAAAGTCAAGTAGCTTTTTTCAATTAATTGGGATTTGAAATCCATCAATGCTTTTATTGTGTAATTTTTAGATGTTAAAATTTAACAATATTTTCGGATATGTAGTCAGAATTTGACATAACTTTCTTTTCACTTTTAAGAAGTGAAAGTGGTTCACTTTAAAGTGACAGTGTGGTTGAATGTCAACATTTTTAAATAAGATCTTGTATCTTCCTTAGGTATACAAAAACATTATTTTCATAAATCTAGCTTTAAAAAACATTAAAATGGTAAGTCAGTTATCTTCATATTTCGCACAAGCTAGTTATTGGATGCCATATTAATTGATTTTCTGTTCTAGTGGAGTCATTTAAACGGTCATTTAACTATAGTTATTAATATAATTTAAACAATTTTTTAATCTTACCTCTTGGTTAGACATCACATATCTATATGTATTTTCATTCCCCTTTAGTGTATTTCTACAATGTTAAATCCACATTCCGAATGGTTTGGTCCTTAAAGGGACATTCCAAAAATATATTGTGTATTGAATTTTAAACAATACAAAAAAAAAAATATTTTAAATGTACTATTTAATTACATTCAGTCTTTAAATATACTTTGAAAAAGATATATCAATGCACATGTCTTAGACAATGACATAAGGCATCTATGTTCAACCAACAATCAGCATCAAAATAGCCTATGTAGCTATTTTTTTAATCAAAGAATATATATATAATTAAAAGCTAATGAGAGAATAAAAAAAATATTAAGTTGTTTAAATTTTCTAGTATTCTTCAAAATACGTAAATAACATATAGCTTAATGTCCCTCTAAGCTGAAGACGGTGAAATACAGCCATTAGAATATATATTTCATTCACAGTGGGGAAAACAATCCAGGAGGTAATCTAAATATGCTTTAGTCACATGTTATACTAAGTTTTATAAAGTAAGGTGCCTAGGTTTATGATATTTCCTGCATTATTGTGAAATGTCTCCTTAAAGGGACATGAACTCAAAATATCCTTAAAGGGAGACTGATAAAAATTTATAAATTTTGTAATTCTGACGAGTATTCAATTTTTTTTTTTTTTTTTTTTTTTTTTTTTTTCGAATTTAACACTTAAATTTTATTGATAAAGTGCAAAACTGGACTTATTGACTTGTTTGGCGGTTTCCCAAGACATATGGAATAATTATCTTGAGTGCATTACACTATGAAGTGGCCACAAAAAGCATTTTACACACACACACACACACACATATATATATTCAATAAAGAATTTACTTATTTAAAAATGGAGAGTGCCTTCCTGGAAGTGGTTTTTCTATGTTTTGGCTTTGAAGGGCACCCCGGCTGCTGTTATAAGATATGAGAAGCGAGTGCTGGATCCCTTCTTGATTATATATATTTATATTTAATAAAGAGATAAATGGGGCCTATTTTTTAATCAACTTCTCAGGTCGGGAACAGCATTGATCGTGAGATTGGTGACGACATAACGATGGAGGAACAGTGGCCTCTTACTTTGGATTACACAACAAGGAAGTTACTTTGAATAGCAAATTATATTTAAAAAAGTAATATATGGGGGTTATATTTATTAAGCACCTCTTGCTAGCGGCTGTTTGGCTGCGAATGTGCAGGGGGAGGCATTGCACAAGCATTGCAAGCTGAATTAGAAGCATTCAGGCCTTGATAAATTGGCCCCATAGCATGCAATTTTTTTTTTTTACATTTTATTTATAGTGCCAAGACATAATTCAAACACAAATAACACAGTTGTTATCCTATATAGAGACAAGACATAAAAGGTTTTACAACAAACAAACTGTTACTACACAGTATAATCTAATGGTCTACTTAACTTAGGCAGTGTTGTATTGATTCCACTTAACAAAAAAGAAGAAATTTTAAAGTTATATTTGATACCATTCAAAGTATTATTACGTCTTATATATTTGTCTCTAAAGTCATCTTGGGATTTTACATTTTTCATCCCTATCCCTTCCCTCCCCCCCCCCCGTGTGGGAAGCAAAAACAAAAAATAACCGAAGAGAAGAAGAAGAAAAAAAAAAAAAAAAAAAAAAAAAAAAAAAGGAAAAAAGGAAGAGGAAGAAAGGCCCCCCTCCTTCCACCCATCGCCTCCCCCCCTCTCCTACCAACCCCTTCCTCGCACCTACCAATTCCCCAGTAAGACTATTTCTGTATTTTGAAATGGAAAAATTATATGGTTTATTTCAGTAGTAGGAAATATTTTGAGAAATGTTGCCCATTTATTAAAAAATCTTTTAATATCCTGATCATGTTCTATATTTGTGTCTCTTTGTTCTAACATACATTGCTTTTTCATGCAGTTTTTCACTTCAGAGATACTTGGAATTGACCGACTCTTCCATTTTTTACAAATGAGATATCTAGTGGCTAGGATAGTAGTAATTACAATTTTTTCATCAATTTGTTTGCCAGGGTCTTTCTTTAAGCAGAGTACTATCTGATAAAGTGTAAGAGAAAGAGGGGCTATTTTTAATACATTTTTAAGCCAGTATTCCACTTTAAGCCAGAGAGTCCTAATTTTTGGACAGTGCCATATCATATGTGGAAAATCGGCTGCAAAGTACGAACATTTAGGGCACTTATTAAACCCCAAGTTGGCACACCTGTGGCCTTTCTCGGGGGTAAAATATGCCCTGTGAAGAAATTTGACATGGGCCTCGCGCCATGTAGCCGAAAGCGTATTCTGAGTAACCTTTTTAATTGAAAGTTGGAGAGTTATTAAATTTATATTACTTTGAGCGATTAGTGTATTCCAATACGATGACAATTGTGTTAAAACAGGGACACCTTTATTTGAACTTAAAAATTGATAGCATGGTGCGATGGACATAGAGACATTTCTAATTAACACTAACCAGTCTTCCAATTTGCCCATATTCCAGTTCCAACCTCGCTCTTTAACTAATTCCAATACAAAGTGCCTAAGTTGCAAAAAGGCAAAGAAATCTTTGTTTGGCAAGTTAAATTCTGTATTTAATTCCTGGAATGATTTAATACATTTTCTTTCCTTATCTATTATTTGATGAACCTTGTTTAGACCTGCAAGGTCCCACCTTCTAAATACCCCAGAATGAATACCTGCTTGAAAATTAGGATTTCCTAATATCGGAAGATATATAGAGGCTTTGCTATTGATTGAAAGGAATTTAGTTATTTTTAGCCACGCTTTAATCGGGTTATAAATTGTTTTAAACTTTTTAATTTCTTTCGGAATTTCTTTTAGATCTAGGTGGATCAGTGCAGTGGGCCGATATGGATAACAGACATTAAATTCTAGATCATTATTTAAAACATAATTTTTACACGAAATCCAATCCGTGACTATACGTGCCAGGAAACACAGGTTATAAAACCTTATGTCCGGTAGAGCCAATCCTCCATATTCTTTTGGTACTGAGAGTTTTCCAATGGAAATTTTTGATCTCTTCCCTTGCCAAATAAATTCTATAAGTGCACTATTCATTGACCGAACATCTTTTCCTAATAATATTAATGGCGTATTTTGAAGAATATATAGTAATTTCGGCAAGAGAGTCATTTTAAATAGAGCAATTCGGCCAGATATTGATAAGGGTAAGTTTTGCCAATTCTTTAGTTTCTCTTTAATCTCTTTCAACACTGGAGGGATATTGAGATTGTAAAGATCCACAGTGTTGATCGGAATATGAATTCCTAGATATTTAAAGGAGTCCGTGACCTGTCGAAAGGGAATATTTGATATAGAATTTTTATTGTTCCTAAGCCAGAATATTTCAGATTTCATCATATTCACTTTATACCCTGAGAAGGAACCAAAGTGATCTAATATGTGGAAAAGCTTTGGCATATTTAATTTGGTATTTGACATATAGACAAGCAAGTCATCTGCATAGAGCCCAATTTTTATTTCATGATTATAAATTTTGATACCATCTAAAGACTGTCTCATTTTAATTGCCAAAGACTCAATGGCAATATCGAAGAGAAGCGGGGAGAGGGGGCAACCCTGACGCGTCCCTCTACCTAACAAGATAGAAGAAGAGATTCTGTTGTTTACTATCAATTTTGTAGAGGACTGAGTATAGAGGTTCGCTATGAAATCCGTAATCTTACCCTTGATACCAAAATAATTTAGTGAAGAATAAATGTGTTCATGGAAAATAGAGTCAAACGCCTTTTCGGCATCGATAGATATGATCGCGAGATCCTGTATACCCTCTCCCCCACTGTCAGTATCAGTCATTTTTTCATAGTACTCTGTCACAACCAGGACCTCTCTAATTTTTGCAGCGGAGTTCCTATTATTTAGGAACCCTGATTGATCTATATGGATAATTTTTGCAAGTGCCCCTTGTAATCTGGACGCCAGTATTGCAGTTAAGATTTTATAATCGGCGTTAAGAAGAGCTATTGGTCTATATGACTCCTTAAGAGAGGGATCTTTGCCTCCTTTCAATATTAGTGTTGTGTAAGAGTGTGAAAAAGAAGGGGAGATAGATTTACCCTCAATAAAAAAACTATTGTAAAGAGTACAAAGATGTGGGGTAGCTTCATTAATCAAAATTTTGTAAAATTCACTGGGAAGACCATCAGGACCAGCTGCTTTATTTAGAGAAAGCTTAGATATTATTTTTCCAATTTCTTCTACAGTAACAGGAGTATTGAGACTGTTAGAAATTTCTGGGGCCAGTATAGGATATTCAATCTTACTCCAGAAGTCAGCAGAGTTTTTTATATCTTTATCTTCAAGGGTATAAAGCTCCTTATAGTATTGATAAAATACCTCCAGAATGTCATCGGGTTTGATAAGGAGTTCCCCTTTATGCTGGAGTTTATCTATATTTATTTGTTTTTTTTCATTTTTAATTAATTTAGCCAGCATTCTACCAGACTTATTGCCATATCTATACATTCTGGCCTGAGTTTTCAACTCGTTTAGGGTTTCCTGATATAAAACAAAGGTATCCCTCTCATTTTTGGCTCTTACATATTTTGCCCAGTTAAGAGGGGTTTTATTAAGTAAGTATTGATTGTAGGAATTAAGCAAAAATTTGCATGATTCTTTTTCTCTGAGTCTAATTTTTTTAAGCAGAGTAGCATTATATGCAATAATTTCACCCCTCATCACTGCTTTAGCAGTTTCCCAGAATATTTCAGGGCTTTTCAAATGCTCTCTATTAAAATATGCATATTCTTTATACTTATTTCGAAGTTGATTTTTAAATTTTGCGTCGGATGCTAAGTAATATGGAAAAAAAAAGCGAGCTGAGGTGGAATGTATATGAGCCGAGTGCAACAGGAGGGAAATAGGTGCATGATCTGAAATAAGTATAGGCATTATTTCCGCCTTGACCTGTGCTGATAATATACGCTCATCAATCAAAAATATGTCAATTCTAGACAAAGTTTTGTGAGCCTTTGAGAGGCACGTATACATCTGAGTAGATGGGTTCTGGTTCCTCCATATGTCACATAACGCTAGATTGTGCATAATTTTTTTATACATTTTAGACTCTAAGTTATCTTTTTTCTGTTTCAGATGCTTAGTATCTTGTCTCAGCCTGTCTAATGGACATTGAGGTGCCATATTAAAATCCCCTCCAATAAGCAAAGAACCTTCTGTGTAAGATAATAGCTTCGACTGGAGAGTATTCCAGTAATCTGAATCAAATATATTTGGACCATACGTATTACACAGCGTGTACATCTTTTGCGCAATCTTTATTTTTAATAGGACATATCTCCCCCCCGGATCGACCACAGAATGCACCACCTCTGAGCCAATCTTTTTGCCAATTAAAATTGCTACTCCCCTCTTTCTCTTAACACCAGGAGCGAAATATATTTCCTTGACCCAAGAGGTCTTTAGTTTTAGGGACTCCTCTGCAGTTAGATGGGTTTCTTGTATGAAACCAATATCGGTTTGAAGTTTGCGTAATTGTGTAAGAATTACCTTTCGTTTAATAGGCGTAGAGATCCCTCCTACGTTCCAAGACACTATTTTACATTTATCTATCTGAGCCATTTATATATGAGGGAAGGAGAAAAGGAGGGGGGGGGATGAGAGAGAGAAGCACAAAGAGGAGGAGAGAGAGAGAGAAGAGAAGAAGGGGGGGGAGAGAAAAAAAAAAAAAAAAAAAAAAAGGGGGGGGGGGGGTGTTTCCTTAAAATTGTCCCACACGTGGGGGAGAAGAGTCCCAGGACCCTTATCTGTCCAACGACAGGGGTCTACCCTAATGAACACCTGCATTTCAAACCATTCTTTAATTAACGTTCACAATTTATTACATTTCCTATATTCTATTTCTGAGATGGGGAGTCAAGTGTTTTGTAAAAATTTTCGGCCAGGGTAGCATCTTCAAACCAATGCGTTTCCTCATGTACTATGATCTTAAGTTTATATGGGAATGTTATCATCGCTCGGTAGCCTTTTTGAATAAACTTAGAGCAAATGGGGGCAAGCTCCCGTCTTTTTGCTGCTGTATCAGCAGAGAAATCTTGGAACAATAGAATTGTTGCCCCTTCAAATGTGATTGGCTGTTGTCTACGATAATGTTGAAGTAACATAACTTTGTCCTGAAAATTTAGTAATTTTGCTATGACTGGCATAGGTTTATTTCTGCCTTTATTGTCAGTATGAGGGGTACCAAGTCTATGTGCTCTCTCAACCAGAATGGGTTGATGCGTAGGTGGGATTTTTAGAATTCTAGGTAATAGTTCTGAAACAAAGGGAATGAGATTCTCATTTTGTTGTTTCTCTGGAAGACCTATGATTCTTATGTTGTTCCTTCTGGAACGGTTCTCTAGATCTTCTAATTTATTTAGAATTTTTTGTAAATTAATATTTGCATTTTCAAGCTTAGAGCTATGTAAAGTTGTTAGGTCTTCCAGGTCAGATACCCTTTGTTCCGCTTCCTGCATTCTGATGGAAAACTGCCGAACTTCCTGTGCTAACAGGAGAATATCTTGTTTAAGTTCAGTTTTAAGGGCATCAAATTTAGGGGTGAGAGCATCAGTAATGCTAGTTACCAGATTCTGAATAGTTGTTGCTTCTTGTGGTACTAGTGTATTAGCCAGGCTTGGCTGTATGTCGGTGACATTGTCTTGCGTATTCCTCGGTTTCCTATCCCTCTGTCTCCCTGCCATGGCTGGAGAAGGGGTGTTGTGTGTAGTGTGTACAAATTTATCCATGTGCCAAAAAACACAAGAAAGTGAAGATTATCGCAGTGAGGAAAGGAATTTATAGTGGAATATTTTGTGATCAGGAAAAAAACCGTGAAGGTGTGGAAGTTTGAGAGGTGATGGTTAAGCCTCCAATAGGAGGGTGAGGAAAAAAAGTGAGGGAGTGCAGAGCAGGTGAGAGAGGGAAAAAAAAAAAAAAAAAAAAAAAAAAAGGGGAGGAAGAAATGAGTGTCTATATACGCGTGGGTGACTTAATTATGTGAGAAGTCCTGCCATGGAATAGAGAAGAGAAGATATTTATTGAAACCGTAGGAGCTTTCCCCAACAGGTCTTACCTAAGTATCAAGGAATGGTAATTTTAAACCTGCACGTCACGTTATATGTGTAAATAAGATAATATGAGCAGCACTACCACTAGATATACTGGTCAAACTAGATAGATAGTTTTAATGGTTCTACATCTTTGGTTCGCTTTGAATTTAGAATATACTCTTGGTAAAGTAGTGGATTTAAGAATCCTATTGGATTTGTGCCTTAAAGATTATTTGTTTGTGAGAAGGGGATTTATCTCAACTTATACCTGAGTCCAATTAATTTCCATTGAGCTCAGCAGCAGTCAGAGAAAAGAGACATCAAAAAAGAAAAAAAAAAAAAAAAAAAAAAAAGGAAAATTTATAAGGTTTTCCCTTTCTTCCTAGATTATTCCTAGGTACACTTTTAAAAAAATTGTAGTCTTACATAGTTAATCCGTCACTTTAACAAACTAACAGCTTATAACCATTTAACAGAGTAGTTAGTTTGATCATGCCTCTATATTTTTAACATTTTTTAACCTCTTTGAACACAGATTGATAGGATATGTGTGAAAACAGGAGATTACCATACAAAAACTCTCAGAATTATGTATCCTTACTTCACATTAAAATGCAGTTCTATTACATTGTGTTATATCCAGTGAAATTCATACATTTCTCCCATATCAGCCAATCATTTACAAACATGAGAAATAGCTGTAACTATATAACTATAACCACCTAGGTTGCTATACACGGTTTAACCAAGACCTAAAATAATAAATTCTTCCCGTGTTTCCCTTTCCCAACCTATCAAGTATAGAAAAAAAAAAAAAATAAGCAGTTCCTGCTACTTATAAATGACTGTTCCTAGCAACCATAGATATTTTATCCCCCATCCAGCTAGAGACAAAGAGTCAAATGTAATAGGACTTTGCAAAAAATAAGTCTGTGTCCTTTAAATTAATTTTTCCCTGGTTAGCCCCAGACAATCAAGATACTGTCCAGTGGGTTTTTTTTTTTTTTGTTTCCCTTGTCTCTCTTAGCCAGGTTTTACCCCTGTTTTATGTAAAGTGTGGCCAACTCAGGAAAAAGAGGAGAGAGGGGACATGAGTTTTATACTTGCAGGGATAGTTATAACGTTACCCGCTGCTGGTTCCAAGGATGTCTGTAGTGGATGAGTGATCTTTCTTCAGTGCGGTCCCCCTCGCGCAGCACCGGTGGGGGGGGAGCACCTAAATGAATCCGCCAGGGACCAGGAGTTCTGCGATAGGTAGAAGAGCCTCTTTCCAATGCGGCCCCCCCGCGCAACACCGGTGGGGGGGGGGAACGCTCAGCCAGGCTCAGCAGATGCAAGAAGTGCTCCTTATCTGCCTTGGATCCTGGTCAGGACGTAGTATTTAGAGGGTAGGAGGCGACCGCTCCGAGATCCAGAGGAAGAAGTATGATGGTCCGTGCCCCTCTCGCAGCACCGGTGGGAGGGGACGTCAGACCGAAGGAGAAAGCAGATCCCAAAGCCTTCCCGCCTCTCTTCCCCTTGCAGGTAAGCAGAAGTCTGCTCAAGTCCCAAAAGATCCGGTCAGCTCAAAAACCTCGGCTTCTCAGCAGGACGAGACAGCGTATAAGAACAAGCAGAGTGGTCACAATCCACATATACCAATGCAACAGCGGATTCTTTGCTGCAGGCTAAGCGGCTGCCACAAGGTTAGTAATATAAAGGATCACAGCCGGGCAGGTCTGCGGGGGCTAACCAGTTCAGGTATGTCACCAAGTTACCACCGGCTATGTAATGTCTCCAGTGTTTCTACTGTTTACATTAGCAAATGTAGAAATGGAAGTTTTTCAGAAATCTGCAGGTTACAGCCCAGTGCAATGTCGAGGCACTGTGTTCATTCCGGGCACGTTGAAATTAGCTTAAACAAGCCTCCCCTGGTCTAAGGGATTAGGCGCGAGATTTTCGCCAACAGCCTGTAGTGGAGGTGATACAGGACAGGTGCAACAAACGACCACACACCTGAGCTCCTCCCCCGGAAACCAGCAGAGCAGAGCCACGAGTATTCAATTTTAAGCAACTTTATAATTTACTCATATTATGAAATTTCCTCGTTATGTTGCTATCATTAATTTAAAAAGAAGGCATTACATTTTTACTTTTTTCCCTTCAGTACTCTGGACAGTACTTTTTTATTTGTGGATTAATTTATCCAACAATCAGCAAGGACAACCCAGGTTGTTCTAAAAAAATGGTCCGTAATATAAAATTACATTTTTGATTTTAAAATAAAGATAACAAGAGAAATATTTAAATTTTAGAATAGGATTAAATTAGAAAGTTGCTTAAAATTTCATGCTCAATCTGATTCACAAACGCTAAATATTTTGTACAGTGTCCCTTTAAGAGATTTAAAGAGTGTATTTACTCCTCTTATCTCATTATCTTGACATACTTTGCTTGAAAAGCATATCGAGATAGGCTCAGTAGATGAAGATTGGTGGATGCACAGAGATGCCTTATGTGATTGGCTCAACCATGTGCATTGAAATTTCTTCAGTTAAGGATATCTAAATACAAAGATAAATTTAGTTACATTTTAAAGTCTAAACATTTTTGATCTCTACAGATCATTTGATACAATTGTTTGGTTGTAATGTCTCTTTAAAAATAAAGACGCAATTGCACAATAACATATATGAGCAGTTCAGACAAATACAAGCTCGAGGTTTATTTACTAATAACAAACAAACCTGTAGTTTAACATTTATAAACAGATTATCCAAGTTACGGACATTAGAACCAGAAATTGCACATTCTGAAATGTTGCATGGGAAACATATCTTGAAACACGAGATTTGCGTCTTTAAACATTCTAGACGAATGTCACGCAATAGTACACAATCAATGTGCATTATAAATACATTTACAATAAGTCACGTAATTGATTTTATGAACAATAAATACATACAATATTAAATGTGTATTAATTCAACGTCTTTGTATTAAAGAAACAGACCGATATTAAACCGAGAAATGTCTACAGCATTTAATAATGTGACAGTATTAGATTGTAAGGTGAATTTAAACATTAATATTTAACGGATCACGTATATTAAATCTGCGTCACACATATCCGCATGACAGGCCCATGAGTTACAAATAAGTCTACATGAAAAATGAAGTAACAGCACCACCAGGAGGTATGTGTATGGAAGTTACTAAGATATGAAACATTAAGGAACGGCCAGAGTTCATCACACAAACACAACTTGAGTCAGGATGGTCTCACAGACATTCTAACAATATTTCAAACTTTTATCCAATCAGATGTACAGATAACTTGTCCCATGGTGCATCTCAAGTTTACTTCACCATATAAAAATCCATTACACGTTGCCATCTTTGTCAGTTCTCTAATGCCTGCAGGCGTACTGTATATATAATTTATATATATATATATATCTATCATATCTTAAAACCAAGCAGGCATGAAACCTCCCAGGTTTACCAAGCAGGAGAGCGCTGCACTGGTCCACGCCGTCCAGGAGTTTTATCCCCAGCTGTTTGGGAACAAGAGGAGGTTGACAGATGCGCATGTTAAGAAGGCCCTCTGGAAATCTATCACCAATGCGGTTCAATTGGTGTTGGGCGTCCAGAGGAGCCAGGATCAGATCATGCGGAGATTCGGAGATATGAGGTTGCGCTTGTCCAAAAAAGTCGACCTCATAAGGGAGTGGGTACAAGCCCGTAAAAGAGGGGGCAAAAGAAAGGCCCCGCGGAAACTCTACCTACTCCCTTATGAGGTGACTTTATGTCAGCTCCTCAGTCTCCGGGTCCCCAAAAGATTTAGATCCTCTCCATCCTCGGCCTCCTCTTCTTCCCTCCCAGCTGCTGGATCTGAAAGTCCTGACCAAGGGGCCAGTGCAGCTGCTTTTCCGTCCGGTGGCCTGGGAGGAGCGGACAGAGAATCTGAACCAGGTAACTATCCAACTTCATATAATATATTAATATTTGATTCTATTTTAAAGAAATTTGTATATAGTCAGATATTAAACATATATAGATCTCACAACATACGATACATATGATGTTTAGATATCTGATTTTAGATTACTCACACATGAAATATGAATGATGTTTCTTGCGCTCTACAGAATATGCGTCACAGAGCGAAAATGGAATTGCGCATCCGTTAAATCACTATCATCCACCATTTCATACATTAACTATCGAATCCTAAGACAGATATATTCTTTGTTCTTGTTCAATATTACCAAATATACTATTTTCATCTCATAATACACCCAATTGCAAATATATTTGAAGTCTTTATGAAATGATACTCATCACACTACTTTATCCAAATTTATTTCACGGATGCCTAATTCTGCTTGGAATCCTTGCGCAATGATCCCGATAAATAGAATAGCGCACACACGTGAACATGGGTTTGCTGTAACTGGCATCGCTTTACACATGTTGGTCAAATCACGGATGCCTAATTCCGCTTGGAATCCTTGCGCAATGATCCCGATAAATAGAATAGCGCACACACGTGAACATGGGTTTGCTGTAACTGGCATCGCTTTACACATGTTGGTCAAATCACGGATGCCTAATTCCGCTTGGAATCCTTGCGCAATGATCCCGATAAATAGAATAGCGCACACACGTGAACATGGGTTTGCTGTAAATGGCATCGCTTTACACATGTTGGTCATGTAAATGTGAATTATTATATATGTGAAGAATACAGTATTCTTATTTTCAATCTTATACATAATAAAAAATATACTAGCAGAATCCAAATAAACAATGAACTATGTCCATCAATTGATGAGAATTAAATAACACAACAAATTAATTAAAGATACAGTCAACAACATAACTGATTGAAAATAATAGTACAGGAGATATTTATGGTGAAATTAATTGAGGAAAAAATTAACTCATGGGACTAAAAAATATTATTAGTTTGTCAGTGATTTTGTACTAATTTAAAGTTTTTAAACATGGCATGATTTGTATTATTGATATCCAATCCTCATTTAATATTTTACAGATCGGGATGTTGGTGCTGGAACCTCAAGCCAGGGCTTGTCACAGTATGGTATGTCTCATTTTAATTGACATTTGTCTTAGAAACATGGACAGAACATTACATAATACATCCACATTGTTCGATATTTATATGGATCCTCAAATTCGATATTTAAAAAATTTAAAAATAAGAATAAAAAAAATAATTTTGGATTACATTGTAATACTAATCTGAAATTTGGACGATTTTAAGATATCACATCTATTCTTGATATCTTCATTTTACTGTAAGATTCTTTGAATGGCCAATTAATATTCTTCCCCTGTGTATTGCTTAATATTATTGGGATACATTTTGACCACATTCACACAGTTTTGCATATGTTTTGAATTTTAAAATATACATTACATATTTTTAATTGATCAAGTCATTTAAGGGACATGAAAACTAAATTTTAAATTGAATGATTTCGACACGTTATTTTCTTGTTTTGTATAAACATTTTATTTGCTAAATTGGTTCAGTCTATTGTTTTTGTTATTCTAAAAACATATGTTTGGTTTAGGTTAAGCAATGCATTACTGGGATTAACCGTCGGTTTTTTAATTCAGAAATTGGCCTATTTACATATGTTCAAATCATGTGTTCAGATAACAGTAGTACATAGTTTCAAAAAGTATCCAATGACACATTTGGAGCTTCATGTCCCTTTAAGAGAGGATAATTAAAGATTCTTGAGGATATCCTTAACTAACATATTATATTGTAATTGCATGCTCCATCCCATTCATTACATCAACATATGGACTAGAGAATTCATTAACAGCGACATTGTCAAATCAATATCTTTTTCTATTAAAGGGACACTGATCAAAATTTATTACTGTTGTCATTCAGATAGAGCATGCAATATTAATCAAATTTTAATTTTAATACTATAATCATATTTACAATATTCTCTTGATAAATGTATTTTAAAATCAAGAATGTTAGTTTATCTGCAGCTCCATTTTTGTTGACCAACCTGGGTTGTTATTGATGATTGGTGGATACCTTCAACAAACAATATTTATTGATTAAATAATTGCTTATCTGCCTTTAAGATTAACATGTTTCAAAATACATATTATAATAGGAGTCAATGTTAAATAATGTGTAACAGTTTGAACAGTTAAATCACTGAAAACATTAATGTCAGTGTCCCTTTAATAAACAATACATTAATTAATCCTTACATTCTTTGGATTAAACAATATTGATATATAATTCACATATTCACTGTTGGAGTTACTTTATAGATATAAGCATACTCTAACAGCACCATGATTACATATTTGTACTAATCAATTTTGTTTTGTATTGTGATCAATATGTGTTGTGTCCTACACAAGATTACTGTACATTGCACAAATGGCTCGATTTTATTCATAATCCCCTTGATTAAATCAAGCATTTTTTCTTCTAATGACTGCTCTATTCTTCACATTTTGAAGTTGATTATTCTTATAAATCGATACAGATGTGATTTAGTGCTATCCAAAATGTGTTCACTAATATATATCTATATCATTCATAGAGAGAATTGTTGTGGGGAGCCCAGAGGGATCCAGCACTGACAATGAGCTGCCTTTGCAGTCTTCTGGTAAGTCCATTGACTCATTTATATGTCATTGAAGGTGTATTGGTAATCAATATTATGAGCATGATTCTGATGAAGCATTACATTTGAAACAAACATATAATTTACTCCTCTGATTATATATCAATTTTATTTTAATATTGAAAGATTAAGAATTCCAAGTTTCTTAGTCTACACCTTTGTTATTCAGAAGATGTATAGCATATGTTTGTTTACATTTTCAATTTTGACAACAATCATCAAGTGATACACACATGAGAAATCTTAAATGTTCAATGTACTATGCTTTTATGATTTGTAAAATAATACAAACAATAAATCGAAAATATGAATCATTGAGAATAACAAATCTAATGTCATTTGTATGCTCCATCAAAATGATGTAAATCATAACTTTGGGTGTGTATATCTTTAATGCAACATTGATGGTGTCTTTGAGCAACAGTAACATATGTTATAATATCTGATCTTAACGTGTACACAACATGTTATGTTTTACAGAGATTCATTTAACATGTGGGACGGAGGAGGAAGAGGCTCCCTTGGAGTCTGATGGTATGTGAAATATATCTAACATGTATCCAACATGTTTTTTTATTGTAAAACATTTTATTGAAGACATTCAAAGTCTACAGCTTTTGCACTTTAAAAAGGAATATTCTTTTTCTTTTCAAATACACTACTGCCCCCTTTCTATATCAGGCAGCATGAACATATGCTTTGATTATTCTTTCATTTTTGTTTGATTTTTAATTCATGCCATCATGATGTCACATGGATATTTCAGGCCAAACCACAATAATCATTTTATAATTGTACAGACAGTCATTGCTATTCATCTGAGTGCCTATATGCATACCATATCCTCATGTCATCATTGTTTATAAATTCAAACACACTTCTAAGTATATTGAAAACATAATCAAGTTGAAATGCCTTGATTTGATTTCATGATGTATGAGATGTTAATATATTTTTAATATTTATTTCAGATGGATCCTCCACTTCTGGTCATAATTTTTCTGCCCCTGCCCAGTCCCCTGCCCCTTCACTGTCCCCTGCCCAGTCCCCTGCCCAGGCCCCTGCCCAGTCCCCTGCCCAGGCCCCTGCCCAGTCCCCTGTCCAGTCCCCTGCCCTGGGCCCTGCCCAGGCCCCTGCCCCTTCACAGGCCCCTCCACAGACCCAAGACCCTCCCGGCCCTTCACATTTTGCCTGTCCTGTCCCTCCCAAAAAACGCCCCTTTGCCCCCCTTTGCCGCTCTCCCCGTCTTTTGGCCCATACAGCTACCCCACCTGCCGAGCCCCCAACTCACCACTCCACAGCTGTACGGCCTACCCCAGAGCGGCAACCCATCCCTCCCCAACCTAATCCCTCCCCAACCCAATCCCATCCCTCCCCAACACAATCCCATCCCTTCCCCCTGTCTCAATCTTCATTGTCCTGGGTGTCAGATTGTCCTTCCCAGGCACAGCTGTAAGTATCATTCCAAATCAACATTATAAGATCTTTAAAGGTACACTGAAGGCAAATTGTTTCTATTGTGATTAAAATAGAGCATGCAATGTTAATCACATTTATAATTTACTACTCTTATCAATTCTTCTTCGTTCTCTTGCTATCTTTATTGAAACAAAAAAATGCCTATAATTTTTTTATAAAAAAAAAAAAGTCTGGACATCATTTCTTTATTGTTGGATGAATGTATCCATCAATCAGCAGGGACAACCAACGTTGATCACCAAAAATGGCCTGCCCTATAAACTTACATTCTTGCATTTAAAATATAGCTATAGAATTATAACATTTCAAGAATAGGAGTAAATTAAAAAGTTGATTTAAATGTCATGCTCTATCTGAATCACAAAATAAAATATTTTGGTTCAGTGTCCCTTTAATTTGACATCACTACATATACCAATCCCCACTACTTGGATCCAAAAATGTATGTACAAATGTTCATACATTATCTCTTGTATAACCCAGTGGGAATGTAATTTCTTCTGGTTGCTATGTTTACACAGCTTGGCCTCAACGCCAAAATGGTTAAGGATAGGTGTGGCTACCACAGTATAACTAAAATATTTAAATTGCCAATGTAAGTACAATGGAAATCCTTTTACAAGATTTTATACACTTAAGCTGTAAAAGTGGATCATAGAAAACCAATTAAAGGGGACAACATGTTTGAGTAAAATGTGCCTTTAATGGTTTAGGTCTGTCTGAATAACATATTTAATGTGTAAATAATCAATTTCAACAAATTAATTTAAAGAATGATTTGTCTTTATGATGACAATGTATCTTTGCTTATTTTTTATTATTTTGTGTAATTATCATTAATATTTTATTTATTCTTTATTTTAGGCTGTGACTCAAGATGGCTCACGCTAGAAGCTCTAGCACGCGTAGAGCAGGCCGTGTTGAGGAACGCAGTTGGCCTGAGAGGGATTAGCGACACCGTGCATGCCCAGCTACAGGTTCAGCATTTGACTCTCCAACATCTGATGCGTTTGGAGTCGATGCTTGAATCTGTAGCTGGACAGGCACAGGACGATGAAGGGGATGACCAATAAGTGGAGGATCTGGAGATGCTCCAAGGGCACAGATAAGAATCTTCCGTCCACATGTTGATGTTCCGTGTTTTAATTGTTGCCATTTGGCCTTTTTTTATTATTGTTGTGCCTGTTGCACTCTTTTACCTTGTCAAATGGCTCCAATGGGGCTATGCTGGCCCTTGGCAACTCTCTTCATGAACTGTGATGCACTCTTTGGCCTTGTCAAATGGCTCCAATGGGGCTATGCTGGCCCTTGGCAACTCTCTTCATGGACTGTGATGCACTCTTTGACCTTGTCAAATGGCTCCAATGGGGCTATGCTGGCCCTTGGCAACTCTCTTCATGGACTGTGATGCACTCTTTGGCCTTGTCAAATGGCTCCAATGGGGCTATGCTGGCCCTTGGCAACTCTCTTCATGGTCTGTGATGCACTCTTTTACCTTGTCAAATGGCTCCAATGGGGCTATGCTGGCCCTTGGCAACTCTCTTCATGGACTGTGATGCACTCTTTGGCCTTGTCAAATGGCTCCAATGGGGCTATGCTGTCCCTTGGCAACTGTCTTCATGGACTGTGATGCACTCTTTGGCCTTGTCAAATGGCTCCAATGGGGCTATGCTGGCCCTTGGCAACTCTCTTCATGGACTGTGATGCACTCTTTGGCCTTGTCAAATGGCTCCAATGGGGCTATGCTGGCCCTTGGCAACTCTCTTCATGGACTGTGATGCACTCTTTGGCCTTGTCAAATGGCTCCAATGGGGCTATGCTGGCCCTTGGCAACTCTCTTCATGGACTGTGATGCACTCTTTGACCTTGTCAAATGGCTCCAGTGGGGCTATGCTGGCCCTTGGCAACTCTCTTCATGGACTGTGATGCACTCTTTGGCCTTGTCAAATGGCTCCAATGGGGCTATGCTGGCCCTTGGCAACTCTCTTCATTGACTGTGATGCACTCTTTGGCCTTGTCAAATGGCTCCAATGGGGCTATGCTGGCCCTTGGCAACTCTCTTCATGAACTGTGATGCACTCTTTGGCCTTGTCAAATGGCTCCAATGGGGCTATGCTGGCTCTTGGCAACTCTCTTCATGGACTGTGATGCACTCTTTGGCCTTGTCAAATGGCTCCAATGGGGCTATGCTGGCCCTTGGCAACTCTCTTCATGGACTGTGATGCACTCTTTGACCTTGTCAAATGGCTCCAATGGGGCTATGCTGGCCCTTGGCAACTCTCTTCATGGACTGTGATGCACTCTTTGGCCTTGTCAAATGGCTCCAATGGGGCTATGCTGGCCCTTGGCAACTCTCTTCATGGACTGTGATGCACTCTTTGACCTTGTCAAATGGCTCCAATTTTCCTGATCTTTAAAAGATTATTTATAAACGTTGTTGATGTTTTCTGACATACTAATAAAAGACATGTTATTCCACGATTCTTTGTCCTCTTTATTCATGTCATTGATTGAAATCTCTAGTTTATGTGGTTAATCCTTAAAGGGACCTTAAAAAAATAATTGTGTTTCCTGAATCATATATGTAATACAATTGTAAATGACTTTAAGATTTACATCTCCAATTTAATTTTATTCTTTTTCTTTATATATTTTTCTTAAAGCTTTATCATTGCATGATTATGATTAGCATAGTAATTATTTTATATATGTATATTTATATCTTTATGTTTGTATATATATATATATATGTATATTTTAAATTTCACATCCATGTGTTCATTTGTAAAGTCTGCATGAATTGATGCACCTTTAACAAATGATCCCAGGATTGATACAATGAGATAATCCCTGTAAAGTGTTATTTTTATGGAAATAGTATTCTCTCTGTGTATCCTCTTTTTTTATTTGTTATTTCATGTCCCTTTAAGTGATGCTGACCACAATTGTAAATGAATGGATTTCCATTTCTAAAGCGTTTTGGTCCTTTTTACATGAACAAGGACATATAATCTTATTAATAAACAATCTTATTGTAATGTTGACAGCACATGTATTTCAATTTAAATTCTATCTTATTGTAGTAGTGTAGCCAAATCAATCACTGTGTGTAATGCACATATTTTAGATGAGGAGTATCTTTATCTAAATATTTTAACAAAATACTTCTCCTCCCATAAATGGCTATAGGTAGGCTGACCATATTTCAACTTGAATAAGTGACACATTTGATCAATACATGTGCCATTATTGTTATTCAAAAACAATCTAAACATATCTTAAAACATCAGTGACATATGTATTTCTCATGTGTATCTTTTAAATGTTAAAGATGTACACCATAGCTATAGTTAAAGGGACAGTCAAGTCCAAAAAGATGAATCATGATTTAAATAGGGCATGCGAGTTTAACCAAATTCCTAATTGTATTTTATTACCAATTTAGCTTTGTTCTCTTGTTATTCTTATTTGAAAGGTAAACCTAGGAGGTTCATATGCTAAGTTCTTCGACCTTGAAGACTGCCTCTAATGTTTTAAAAATATTGACTACTATAAGGCATTAGTTCACATGTTTCATATAGATAACATTGAGCTCATGCACGTAAAGTGACCTAGGAGTGAGCATTGATTGGCTAAACTGAATGTCTGTCAAAAGAACAGAAATAATGGGGCAGTCAGCAGAAGCTTAGATACAAGATAATAACAGAAGTAAAATGTATATTAATATATAACTGTGTTTGTTGTTCAAAAATGAGTAATGTGTAATAAAGGGATTAGCTATATTTTCGAAAAATTAATTTCTGGGGTTGACTGTCCCTTTAACATATAATATCTAACACATCCCTATTTTACTAATGCATCTCCTAGCATTAATTTTCAGTTAAAGGGACATTAAACACAATAATCCAAAGATTTTCATTTTTTGTTACAATGTATTTCAAATTGCAATGTCGTACATAATCGTGTAACCTTAAAATATTGATATCATGTCTACTTAAAACATGCTGCTTGCTAAATAGTTTAGTTATAAATCCTCTGCTTCTAATGAAATATCTCCTTATTTTCTATAATGTATTCTATTTTATAGATAACAGTATTTCGTTATCTATCGTGACATTCCTAGATAGCAATATAGACACATACTAGTTACTAAAATATAAATACGTTTCTTATTGATATGCCAAGCTATCAACTGAGTCCTTGTATTGGCTGAGGTTTTTCATCGATCTCAGATGCGCCATTTTGCTTAAGACATCACCTTCCAGGCTGTCCAATGATTCCTTGTATTGGCTGACGTTTTTACGTGATCAAGGATGCGCCTTTTATTGGATGGCGTATTTACGTGATCAAGGATGCGCCTTTTATTGGATGGCATATTTACGTGATCAAGGATGCGCCTTTTATTGGATGGTGTATTTACGTGATCAAGGATGCACCTTTTATTGGATGGCGTATTTACGTGATCAAGGATGCGCCTTTTATTGGATGGCATTTTTACGTGATCAAGGATGCGCCATGTTAATTAAGACGTCACATGCAAAGGTGTAAAAAAACGTCTGATTGTATTACGTAGTCCCGCAATATTTGATTTTGCACGTAACACACGTTTGTGAATGAGAAGACAAGTTTAAAACCATGGCGAGTATGGATTGTGTGCATCATGTAACATTGTTGACCCATACTGATAAAGAACACAATATTCTGTTTTGCTGGCTGTCTGGTTGAATAAACGAATGAAAGCAAAATGTTTTCATGCATAAGATATTTCGAGGCAAGTGCAAATCCCTAAATATAGTCCATCTTGTTTAATATGTTTGTCAACAATATGTTCCTTTTTATGAAAAATGACTGTGTTGTGTTTAATTTTCAAGATATCGAATTCATAAATATGCGCTATTGTATTAGAATCAAGTAATCAATGTGCATTTATCTTTATCATATGCTAAATATATGACATGCCGACTTCTTCTAGATGTTATTTTGTTGTATATTTTATTAAAGGGTCATTATACACTCACATTAAAAACCAAATATTTTTTTTTCCCTCTAGTTATATAGTCCATTGTTTACCAAACACATGTCTACTTTTGCTTATGTTCAAATAACATATGTTAAGGAAGGGGTATTGTCTTGTTTTACACTTGGAATGGGGTTTACATCTATCTTTTCAATAGAGATAACACAATTTTATTTGAAAGTGTTTAAAGCTTTTTCATATTGATTTGGATATCAGTATATGTTAATCTTGTTGTTTCTAGTAGTGTCTATTACAAGCAGTTCTGTTAAAAAGATTGTATACTGTCCCTTTAATGCAAATGTTGATTTTTGCATAATGTATGAGTTCCACATTGGTTAATCTCCAAATATATTATTGTGAGCATATATGTGTTTAATCACTCCTAAAAGGACTTTAAACCATATTCCTTGTTAAAACAAATGTCTTTCTAAAATAAATCAAACACAATAATGTCTCTTTAAGAAAATAGACTTTATTTAACACGTCAATAGAAATCTTTTTGCAATATTTCTTGTTTGAACAAGTACATGTAGATATACCAACAATCACCAAATATTAGTATATGTTAGCATATGTAATTTTTTTTAAAGGGACAGTCTAGAAAACAAATAATGATTTGCATTATTAAAAAAGCATGTTTTTAAATAAAAATGATATCAAAGGTTTCTCACCAATTAATCATTTTTCTCTGGTTATTTTTATTTGCTAGCTAAACCTATGAGGTTCGTGTGCTCATTTCTTAGAGCTTGAAGAGTGCATGTAATCAGAATGCAATTTGACCACTAGAGGGCATTTTGATAGCATTTGTATCTTGAAAACCTTGAGCTCATACAGCCTATTTACCATGTATTGATCATTGATTGTCTAAAATGTTGTTATGTCAGAACAACAAATAAGTGGTCATTTTTCATAGGCATAGATAAAAGGGTAAGCACATAAGTCACACGTATTTCTCCATGTTTTTGTTTACAACTTGATAATGCGTAATACAGTGTTTTCTTTGTAAACAATAATGTTCTGACTGTCCCTTTAAGCTGTGTTATTGGCATTCAAACAGTAATATGCCATCATATATAATTGTAATGGTCATTTTGTTTGAGATTAGGGAAACAGTTTGGACATCACATCACAGAAACCAATCAATATCATGAACAAGGATAGGTATGTGATGATGTGCTGTCCACACACTTATAACCCACACTCTGCAAACAATCTGCCTCCATGGACCCGGTCCCATAGAAGCAGATTATATACAGAGTGTGGTCCTCAAAAAATACTTACTTCCTCTTCCTTCCCCTCTTCCCACGAGGCTGAGGCTCTGGGAGGGGCAACTGCCGCCTCCGACGAGTTCTCATCGGAGATGTTGTGGGAAGAGTGGAAGGAGGAGTACTGGGGTGACCAAGGTGAGGAGATGAGGAGATGGCCCAGGAGGAGATGGCCCAGCAGGAGATGGCCCAGCAAGAGATGGCCCAACAGGAGATGGCCCAGCAGGAGATGGCTTTGCAGATGGCCCAGCAGGAGGCTTTGCAGATGGCTTTGCAGATGGCTTTGCAGATGGAGGCCCAGCAGATGGCGGCCCAGCAGCAGATGGAGGCCCAGCAGCAGATGGAGGCCCAGCAGCAGATGGAGGCCCAGCAGCAGATAGACCAGCAGCATATGGAGGCCCAGCAGATAGACCAGCAGCAGATGGAGGCCCAGCAGATAAACCAGCAGCAGATGGAGGCCCAGCAGATAGACCAGCAGCAGATGGAGGCCCAGCAGATAGACCAGCAGCAGATGGAGGCACAACAGATAGACCAGCAGCAGATGGAGGCACAGCAGATAGACCAGCAGCAGATAGACCAGCAGCAGATAGACCAACAGCAGATAGACCAGCATGCGCCTCCCAGAAGAAATTAAACATATCTTGTTATAGCTGGAAACTCCTGTTTTGTCCTTGTTCTATTCTTGTAAGGATCTCTATGATTTGTGTTTGTCCTTCTCAAATGCCACTAAGCTCTTCAATAATACGACTTCTGCCTTGGATATTTTCCATCCGGGAGGTACGCATCTGGTCAATGTAGTCGAGTAACACCCGCACCTCACCTATCTCCTCCTGTTGTGCACGGTGGGCTGCCCGTGCCCGGCGGCCTGCTGGTGCCCGACGGCCTTCTGGTGCTTGAGGGGCCTCTTCCTCTGCTTCCGGAGCCTCTACCTCAAGGGGGGCCTCTTCCTCTGCTTCAAGGGGGGCCTCTGCTTCAAGGGGGGCCTCTGCTCTCCGAGGTGGCGATTCATCCCCACCACTCTCATACCGGGGAAAAGGAGGAGCCTGTAGTTGCTGTGCTGCCTCCTCCCCAGACTCTGTATATTGCAAATAAAAAAGAAATGTATATATTAGCATATTTAAATTAAAAAAAAAAAAATTGATTACGATACAATTACAAATGCAGCCTCATTAATCCACTTTTAAATTTAACAATCAATACGATTTCCGCATTTTCAAAACCGTGTTTGTGATATCTCTCTGGTCAATCTTAATGTTTTTGTGTTTGTTTTCAGTCTGTTTAAATGCACACCTAATCTATAGCCTAGATACTAATGTAATGGCAAAGTAATTGTGAATGCGTTTACGTAATAATGTGTTAAACAGCGTAATAGCATTAATCTTATCCTTAAATACATTCTGATGTTAATTTATTCTTAAATGAGCTTACCATCAGATGAGAGTGGCAGGTTCCTGGTATCGATTCCTCCGATCCCGACTATGTCCACCTCGGAGATGCTGGGACGCAACATTTCCTCCCATCGGGAGTATTCAACTATCAGTGCAGGGCTGCCACCGGTTCCTGCGGCATGTTGGGACTCCCTGGTTATTTTTTTTTTAAGATCCATCTTGCAGTCCCGGTAGCAATGTTTAATAGAGTCCATATCTCTGTTCCGACCCCCCACTGCATTAACTGCATCCCTTATCTCCTGCCAGAGCTTCCTCTTCTCACTCGGGGTGGTCTTCTGAGCCTGCAGCCTCCTATACCTGCCCATATAGGCTTCTACGAGGGCCTCCTTCTCCTCCATAGTAAACCTCGCCTCCCTAGTCGCCTAGCCTTCCCCTGTGACGATGCCCTCTGTTTCCCGGACTGTGAAGCCCTACTCTGTTCGCCACTGGGCCCAGCCACTTGTTCATCTTAAACCAAGTGGCTGGGTCCACCCACCGCTTCCACCCCTGCTTCCTGCCCCCCTTCCTGTCCTGTTCCTCTCCCCCTCCCTCTCCTCCCCCCTCTACCTCTCCCCTGACTAATCTCCTGCCTGCCCTCCTCCTCCTCCATCTCTTCCCTAAACTAAACCCCAACTAAGCAAACAAAAAGTGAGTGTGATCAAATGAAAGGGGGTCAAAATAAAGAACTAAAAAGACAAAAAAAGTGCTGAAAGTGTGAAAAGGATATAAATAAAAGAGGGTAAGGAGTATTTAAACAAACAAAATGTATAAGAAGACTAAAAGGAGGATATGTAAACTAAATGTAACTAGGGGATGGGATTAGAGGGAATGGGGTTTGGGAATAGAGTAAATGGGATGAAAGGGAATGGGACTACAGGGAATGGGGTATGGAGTGTAGTATGAGAGGATATGGGGTATGGAGTGTATGTAGTGTTATTGATAAGTGTATGTATGTATTGAATGTGCTTGCGTGTAAATGTGTTAAATATACAGAAAAAGCACTCGCACACTCACCCAAACCAACTGTCGCTCACTAACGCTCCCACTAACTCACACTACCACTAACTCACACTACCACTAACTCACACTACCACTAACTCACACTACCACTAACTCACGCTACCACTAACTCAAGCTACCACTAACTCCCACTCCCACTAACTCACACTCCCACTAACTCACACTACCACTAACTCACACTACTACTAACTCACACTACCACTAACTCACACTACCAGTAACTCACGCTCCCACTAACTCACAATAACACTAACTGACTCTCTCACACTACCACTAACTCCCACTAACTCACTCACGATAACACTAACTGACTCTCTCACACTAACACGAACTAACTCACAATAAGGCACTAAATCTCTCTGTAATCTCCAAAAACCCACCAGCAACACAGTCAAAGAAGCCATGCTTGTGTGGTGCTTATATACCCTGTGTAAATGTTTAATGATTTACCGGTTTGCCTTGTAAATTGTGTTCAGGTGTGCTTTGTTAGTAATTAGTATTTGTGCAATGTGTATTAGTTGTGTGAATTTGCGCATGCTCATTTCGAATTTGTATTTGTGGAATGTGTAGAATGCGATGATGTCATAGTGCTCGTTTTTTATAACATTGTGCCATAGTATTATGTGTAAATGTTAATTTGCGATGGTGTCGTATTAGTGAAGTGTTGTATATGTATGTTTGTCCTAATATATAGTAATATTGAATGCGAGTATTTTTCTTGTGTATGATTGTGCATTTATTTTTCATTGTTGTTATTTTCCGTATTTCCGCATCTTAAAGTATATGCGTATTCCCTTGATTTTATTTTATTAATTTCCCCCCGCTTCTGAATGTGTAATGCTTATGTGCTTTGTTTTGTGATTGTTGTTCTGACATTTGCAGTGTGTTATTGTTGTGCATTATGTGGTATACGTCATATGACCGAGCAGTGCGTATTTCTCGCGAGATCGAGTGTTAGGTGAAAAAAGCGTCTTTTTTTGCTTTTCCATTGATCTCTATGGGAGACTGTCTAACGCGGGCGGGATTCCGCGTGTGAAATACACGCGTTAGGAGTATCGTTAGAAGGTTGTTTATAAACTCTAAATACCCGCGTTAAAAAACTCTGTGCGTTAGAAATAAACCACGCGTAGCTAACGCACCCCCTCTAATGCAAAACTCTAAATCTAGCCGATACTGTATAGACATTTTTATATATATATATATATATATATATATATATATATATATATTTATATATATATATACATACACACACACACATACATATTTAGACATGTGTATGTATCTCTATGTTAAAGCCCTTTGCCTGCCTTTTCTTTTTTTACTAACACCTGAGATCTCATATCTTTTAGCACTTATAACCTTTTTGTGCAATATTTTTTTAAATCATTTTTATTAGATGGTGTTATTATGAGTGTAATTGTACTTTGTAATGTATGTGTCTTTGTGCAACTTTTTAGTTTTGCAAAAAGTTAGAAAGAGCTCTGAGGTCACAGTAATTAATCTAGCGTGAATCGCGATTGCACTCACACGTTCGCATTTAATTTCAACTTATTAGACAAGCTCAAATTTAACTTGTGTGTAAACTAATATGAAACCCCGATATCACTTGCGCTCAAATTATAGTACTCCACTTGTAATATGGCCCTATATCTGGAATAGGTAGCTTAACAAGTAATCTTTCTCTATAAATTAACCTTTTTTTAAAAAAAAACCCCATAAATTATGCTTACCTGATAATGTCATTTCCATCGAGAGGAGGAGAGTCCATGGCTTTATTCATTACTGTTGGGAATTAAGAACCTGACCACCAGGAAGAGGTAATGACACCCCAGCCAAAGGCTTAAAAACCTCCCCCACTTCCCTCATATCCCAGTCATTCTGCCGACGGAACCAGGAACAGTAGGAGAAATATCAGGGTATAAATGGTGCCAGAAAAGTATTAAATTTAGGTCCGCCCATCGGAGGACTCTCCTCCCCTCAATGGAAATGAAATTATCAGGTAAGCATAATTTATGTTTTCCATCTAAAGGGGAGGAGAGTCCACGGCTTCATTCATTACTGTTGGGAACATATACCCAAGCTCTAGAGGACACTGAATGAAACCGGGAGGGTAAAAAGGTGGACCCTTATCAGAGGGCACCACAGCCTGCAAAACCTTTCTCCCAAAAACAGCTTCCGCAGAAAAAAAAATATCAAACTTGTAAAACTTTGTAAAAGTGTGTAAGGAGGACCAGGTAGCCGCCTTACAAATTTGCTCCATAGAGGCCTCATTCTTGAAGGCCCAAGACGAAGTCACATCTCTAGTTGAATGAGCTGTGATTCTCTGAGGAGGCTTATGTCCCGCTGTCTCATAAGCCAAGTGAATCATACTCCTCAACCAAAAAGACAAAGAAGTAGCAGAGGCCCTTTGCCCCTTGCGCTTCCCAGAATACACCACAAAAAGAGATGTAGACTGTCTGAAATCCTTGGTAGCCTGAAGATAAAACTTCAAGGCACGAACCACATCCAGGTTATGAAGTAACCTCTTCTTTGAAGAAGAAGGGTTAGGACACAAAGAAGGAACAATTATTTCCTGATTGATGTCACGGTTAGACACCACCTTGCGGAGAAACCCCAACCCAGTGCCCAGTACAGCCTTATCCATATGAAACACAAGATAAGGAGGGTCACATTGCAAGGCAGCAAGCTAAGATACCTTTGCGTTCAGATGCAATAGCCAACAGAAAGAGAACCTTCCAGGACAGAACCTTAATGTCTATGGAATGCATAGGCTCAAACGGAACCCTCTGCAAAACCTTAAGTACTAAGTTTAAGCTCCAAGGCGGAGCCGACTGCCTAAAGACAGGTCTTATTCTAGACAGAGCCTGAACAAAAGATTGGATGTCAGGGAGCTTAGCGAGTCTCCTATGCAACAAGACTGATAATGCCGAAATTTGTCCCTTTAAGGAACTAGCGGCAAGACCCTTCTCTAAGCCTGGAGAAAGAACAGAATCCTGGATACCGTCCTTCACCTTATGCCAAGGATATCCATGCTTCTCACACCAGGACAAGTAAGTCCTCCACACCTTATGGTAGATGCAACAAGTGACTGGCTTCCTTGCCTGAATTATGAGTATCAATCACACTTTCAGAAAATCCTCTCTTGGCTAAGACTAGAAGTTCAATCTCCATGCAGTCAGCCTCAGAGAATCTAGATTTTGATCCTGAAAGGGGCCCTGTGACAGCAGATCCCTGCGACAGGGTAACCTCCACTGCGGAGAGGATGACATTCCCTCCAGATCCGCAAACCACGTGCTCCACGGCCATGAAGGAGCAATCAGAATGGCCGAGGCACGCTCCTATTTGATGCGTACCACTATGCGAGGTAGAAGTGGTAACGGAGGAAAAATGTAAGCTAGGCTGAATCCCCAAGGAACCACTAAGGCCTCTATCAGCTGGGGATCCCTGGACCTCGACCCGTATCAAGGTAGTTTGCAATTGAGTCTGGACGCCATGAGATCTATCTCCAGTGTTCCCCACCTGTGACAAATCTCCGCAAACACTTCGGGGTGAAGAGACCATTCCCCCAGATTGAAGGACTGTCTGCTGAGAAAGTCCACTTCCCAGTTGTCCACACCCGGAATGTGAATCGCTGAGAGCGAGCAGTCGTGGGACTCCACCCACTCTAGAATCCGAGACACCTCCCTCATCGCTAGGGAGCTCCTTGTACACGGCCCTTCAAGTGTGACAGGTTATTAGCCTTGCTCCTGACATGGACTTAAGTGAAGAATGCAGGCAGCGAAACTCGTCAACGCTGATTGCTTATGGAGCTGTTAGTATAAGTCGGGATGGTTTCGCAGAAAGACTCTCCTTGCATCTCCGGACTCTAACTTTCGCCCAGGCTCTCACTGAGAGGCTGACAGGACTACTTAAAACTCCAGTCCCATTATTAGAAGGCACACAAAGGTTCAAGTTGCGGGAGGACAGCCAAACTCTCTCACCAACCTGGTAGGAAGGTGCGGGCAGATGCCTACGATCAGCCTGGAACTTTTGGCGCTGCATAGAACGATGAAGGCAATCCTGAATCTGCACCCACGTGGAACGGAGTTGCCGGAGATGCTCCTCCAAAGCCGGAATACCCTGAGACATGAATGAATCGGGCAACAAGGATGGTTGAAACCCATAATTCGCCATGAACGGAGATAACTTGGAGGAAGCATTAATAGCACTATTACGAGCAAACTTAGCCCAAGGTAACAGTTCAGACCAATTATTGTGGTGATCTGAGACATAGCAACAGAGGAACTGTTCCAGAGCTTGATTTGACCTTTCCACAGCCCCATTGGATTGAGGGTGAGATGCCGAGGAGAAGGAGAGCTGGATCCCCATTTGAGCACAAAAGGAAAGCCAAAATCTAGAGACAAACTGGCTACTCCTGTCCGACAATATCTCCTTGGGTAAACCATGTAAACGGAAGACCTCCCGGGCAAAAATTGAAGCAAGCTCCTGAGCGGTAGGCAGCTTCATCAAGGGAATGCAATATACTCCACATATTCTATCTATTATGGAGAATATACAGTGGCAACCTGACTATAGGTGGTTGACGCATGATGTCGCCTCTCTCTACACTTGCATCCCACATGATGCAGGTGTAGAGAGTATAAAATATAATTTTGACAAATATGATCATCTGCCAGCTATGCAGAGAGAATTTTTGTTAAAAGCAATAAAGTTTATTCTGCAGAAGAATTATTTCCTGTTCAACAAGGACTTTTATTTGCAAGTTGGGGGCACGGCGATGGGTACTCACTTTGCCCCCAACTATGCAAATCTTTACATGGGAACATGGGAAGATAAGTACATATGGGGACAACAATCCCTTTAAGGAAAATATAATCGTTTGGAAACGATTTATAGATGATGTAATAGTCATCTGGAGAGGAGATGAGAGTGAAGTAGACAGATTCTTTGATTATGTGAATCATAATGAATTTAATCTAAAATTCACAAAGAATGTGAATAGTACTAAAATTGAATTTTTAGATGTAATATTCACAGGAAGTGAGGACAAGATTACTACCAGTTTATACAGAAAGGAGACAGACTCGAACAGTTACCTCCACGCCAAGAGTGGTCACCATAGAAATTGGATAAGAAATATACCATATGGTCAATTTCAGAGGGTGAGGAGGAACTGTTCGAGTCTAGTCTCCTTTGACAAAGAATCAGAAGAATTAAAAACTAAATTTAGAGCCAAAGGCTATCCCAGAGATTTGGTGGAAAGTGGATACTCAAGGGCACGCCAACTAGAGAGATCCACTCTATTAAAGCAGAAACAGAATTCCAACTCTGTAAGTAAAAAGATGGATAATTTATTTCTAACAAAATATAATGAAAAATCTTGGGATATAAAGAGAGTACTGAAAAAACACTGGCATGTTTTGTTAGAAGACCCTATCCTAAAAAAGTCCTTGGACCAGATCCCGAGAGTTATATTTAAGAAAAACAAGAATTTAAAAGACATTTTAGCTTCCAGTAGATTAAGACAGGATCCAAATAAACAGAATTGGATAAATAGAGTGAGTTTTTTTTTTTTTTTTTAAGTGCAACAGGAAAAATTGCAATACATGTCCAATAATTGATCATAACAACAAACAAATAATATCACATGTGAATGGCTATACTAGGCCTATAAGAACATCTATGAACTGTCACTCTAAGTATGTTGTGTATGCTCTAGAGTGCAGTTGCAAGCTGCAATATATAGGTAGGACTAAAAGAACAGTAAAGAGAAGGGTACTGGAACATATTGCAAACATTGAACAAGGAGATGTATCCCATGGAGTAACGGACCATTTTAGAAAGAAACATAATAATGATCCATCTTGTTTGAGATTTAAGGCAATAGAACAAGTAGTACTGGATGAAAGAAGGGGAGACAGGATGTTGCGTCTGAGACAGAGAGAAACATTCTGGTTCCACTCCCTTCAAACCTTGGAGCCATATGGAATGAATAGGGAAGTGGATATCCAGGCTTTTTTAATTTAATTTAACTGAATTTAAAATAAAATTAAAATTCAAATCAAATTAAATTCAATCCTTTTTTAAAAGAATAATATCAATTATTTTTCAAGTGTGTAAAATTAATAAATTAGGTTTTATGATATTTAGTATTCTAAACCAGGCTGAATGGAAGCTAAATAAATTTTACTGTCAAATGGATTTTATAATCAACATTTACATTAGAGTTAAATAGGGAAAACCAATATTTAGGTCACTAATGCATTATACAGGGAGTGCAGAGTTATTAGGCAAATGAGTATTTTGACCACATCATCCTCTTTATGCATGTTGTCTTACTCCAAGCTGTATAGGCTCGAAAGCCTACTACCAATTAAGCATATTAGGTGATGTGCATCTCTGTAATGAGAAGGGGTGTGGTCTAATGACATCAACTCCCTATATCAGGTGTGCATAATTATTAGGCAACTTCCTTTCCTTTGGCAAAATGGGTCAAAATAAGGACTTGACAGGCTCAGAAAAGTCAAAAATAGTGAGATATCTTGCAGAGGGATGCAACACTCTTAAAATTGCAAAGCTTCTGAAGCGTGATCATCGAACAATCAAGCGTTTCATTCAAAATAGTCAACAGGGTCGCAAGAAGCGTGTGGAAAAACCAAGGCGCAAAATAACTGCCCATGAACTGAGAAAAGTCAAGCGTGCAGCTGCCAAGATGCCACTTGCCACCAGTTTGGCCATATTTCAGAGCTGCAACATCACTGGAGTGCCCAAAAGCACAAGGTGTGCAATACTCAGAGACATGGCCAAGGTAAGAAAGGCTGAAAGACGACCACCACTAAACAAGACACACAAGCTGAAACGTCAAGACTGGGCCAGGAAATATCTCAAGACTGATTTTTCTAAGGTTTTATGGACTGATGAAATGAGAGTGAGTCTTGATGGGCCAGATGGATGGGCCCGTGGCTGGATTGGTAAAGGGCAGAGAGCTCCAGTCCGACTCAGATGCCAGCAAGGTGGAGGTGGAGTACTGGTTTGGGCTGGTATAATCAAAGATGAGCTTGTGGGGCCTTTTCGGGTTGAGGATGGAGTCAAGCTCAACTCCCAGTCCTACTGCCAGTTTCTGGAAGACACCTTCTTCAAGCAGTAGTACAGGAAGAAGTCTGCATCCTTCATGAAAAACATGATTTTCATGCAAGACAATGCTCCATTACACGCGTCCAAGTACTCCACAGCGTGGCTGGCAAGAAAGGGTATAAAAGAAGAAAATCTAATGACATGGCCTCCTTGTTCACCTGATCTGAACCCCATTGAGAACCTGTGGTCCATCATCAAATGTGAGATTTACAAGGAGGGAAAACAGTACACCTCTCTGAACAGTGTCTGGGAGGCTGTGGTTGCTGCTGCACGCAATGTTGATGGTGAACAGATCAAAACACTGACAGAATCCATGGATGGCAGGCTTTTGAGTGTCCTTGCAAAGAAAGGTGGCTATATTGGTCACTGATTTGTTTTTGTTTTGTTTTTGAATGTCAGAAATGTATATTTGTGTATGTTGAGATGTTATATTGGTTTCACTGGTAAAAATAAATAATTGAAATGGGTATATATTTGTTTTTTGTTAAGTTGCCTAATAATTATGCACAGTAATAGTCACCTGCACACACAGATATCCCCCTAAAATAGCTATAACTAAAAACAAACTAAAAACTACTTCCAAAACTATTCAGCTTTGATATTAATGAGTTTTTTGGGTTCATTGAGAACATGGTTGTTGTTCAATAATAAAATTAATCCTCAAAAATACAACTTGCCTAATAATTCTGCACTCCCTGTAACAGCACCATTTCAAATAGTGTTTTCTTTGTAGATTTACATGCTATTAAATTATGTATTATAGCGTACTATGAACTATTTGTTTGTATGACACTTCAGGTTATATGTTGGATGTTATGGTTTTTTAAGGATTAAGATGAATATATTTTCTGACTTTATATTTACCATACAGCAAATATGTATATATATGTATTTTTAATTTGTACACAGATGCTGGTACAGAAAAAAATCGCGAATATAACACAAAGAGGGAAAAAAATTTTAAGCATAACGATTGCACTATTATTATAATTGAGTGTTGTTAAATAGGACTCCAAGCTGGTTGTAGATCTTTCCAATACAGGATATGATTAGACTTTACATACCGGCATTATAATTGACAGGTTTCACTTCTATATTGACGTAGGGAGGGCGTGTACCTTAGCGCTGTCTTATAAGAACAGCAAGTAGGGTGGGCGTATATCAAGCCTCTGATGAAGCGGATGTTTCCGTGAAACGCGTAAGGCCACGCCCACCTTACGTCACTTGTGAACCACACGCCGAACAGGAGAATTGCTGTACACACTGTTACTCAGATCTACGCTATCACTGTCTTCAGCGTCTATCTATCAGCCTCTGACCGGACGGTTTTCTTCAGGAGCGGTAAGACTAACCAGAACTTTCTGACAATACTAACCGCTACCTCTTTAACCGAATCCATTTTGAACTGTACTGGGGACACTAACAACAAGGAGACTCTCCTACCTCATTGGGACTTGTTGCCAGTAATAAGTGGGGACACTTTAAGGATCCGACTGCTTAAACTTACCTCATATGATTGGGGTTACCTTTGTGAGTAGGATACATTCCTAGTTACTGAATGCATGTTACATGATTTTATGGTATTAAATTGATTTGCACTATGAAAAGTGTATCTGTGCGCTTGTTTTTCTAGATCCCTGCAGCTGTACCTTATTCACTCAAATTGAACATTGAGTGGTTATACAACGAGCAGCACTGAGACACCAGCTATACTGAAAACTTATTACATCTGACCATCAGAAGGACATTATCATTCTTTTTTCCCATTTCAGGGATATTGCAGAGTGTGATAAGTATATTATTATTATTATTATTATTATTTTCTTGTATGCATATAATTTGAGATCTGTTTGAACACATATATTTTGCTAACATTGATTGTGGTGGTAGGTTTCACCAACACAGTTAATCAAAAGCCTCTCACAAGTGTGCGCTGCCTTGGCTCCCAGTGGTGATACCCACCTTTTTGAGTTCAGCCCTGTGATCTTGTGTTTTTTTTATATATATATATATATATATATATATATATACATACACACACATATGTGTGTGTAACTGTGTATGTGATTGTATATATATGTGCGTATGTGTATATCTATCTATATATATATATATATATATATATATATATATATATAATTGTGTGTATATGTACATATATAATTTTTTATATATATATATATATATATATATATATATATATATATAGGGCTGGGCGATATGGGCAAAACAAATTGCGAGATTTAATCGCGATTTTCTTATAAATGACTATAACACCTTAATTTTACAATATAAAAAAATATTCAAGACTACAGAATCTTAGCGTACATGTTTCTCAATGTCCAATACACTCTGGGAGAATAAAAATACAAACCACATATGTGTGTGTGAATAAATAAATAAAACTATGAAAGTATAGAAATAATAAAACTATGGGATGCTGACCTATGAAATGTACAAAAAAAAATTAGGAGAAAAAGAGGAGGAAGAGTAGAGAACACCATGCTACGCAATGCACACAGCATAACAAATATTTCTAACAGGAGCAATGAGGTTAAAAAAAGCATGAGTTCTGCTGTGAGTTGGAAGACTTTGGGGCATATTTATCAAGCTCCGAATGGAGCTTGATGCCCCGTGTCGTATATATCTCATTCTAGAAAAGTTCATTCAGCACTGTCCCTACAGTAGAGAGGTCAGGGATTCACAACCCATCTGTGCATTTCTTCTGACCTGTTAAACTGAAATAATATATCCACTCTGTGATTACTGAACAGATGACTGTCATGCCTCCGCTAGTTAAGCTCAGAAACTTGCAAGGGGCGGAAGGAAATCTTTCCCAGGCCTTAGGCTCATCAGGGACATATCTCAGAAGCGACCCGTCTAGATACTGTGCAGAAGAGGGCTACAGAGGAATAAAAAATCTCCTTTTCAGAGGATTTTTCAGCAATAAAGTAGCAAAGAAAGTGTACTGTAATTTCAGGTAGGAACATATACATGCTCCTTCCAGGAAGTTTTAATGCCTTGGAGGTAGAGGATCCTCCTACTGCAGAAAAAATAATCTGTCAAGAAGATTGATCATTTTTTTAAGGCATTTTACTAAACAGCCGTCTACCTTCCTTGATTTCTTTTCTGATATAATCAAAGTCATCAAAGTTCAAGAACATATTCCCTATTCCTTCTGCAAAATTGTAGGTATGGAAAACTATTCCTAAGGTGGATGGAGCAATTTCCACTTTCACTAGGCGGACTACTATCCCTTTAGAGGACAGCACCTTGTTTAAGGATCTCATCATGGACAGAAAACCATAAAACCTTCACAAGTGATTCCTTGAGCTGGCTGGCTACATGTTTCATACAGCTGTCAGTGTAGCTTGCATTTCTGTAGCTACTGCAGTCTGGTGTGACATTTCTGAACTTCTTCCTGGGGAAGCTTCCCTATAAATAATTCAGGATCACTTGAAGTTGGTTAAAACTGCAAACAGATTTATTTCTGATTCCATGATTGAAATCATTTGCATTAATGTGCAAAGTGCTGCAATGACTTTGGCTACAAGAGCAGTATGGCTCATAGGATCTAAAAGCAGATGTATTTACCTTCCTTTTCAATGAAAGATCTTGTATGGATCTTGGGGTAAGGGAGCTTCCCTGTTGCAAGTAAAAAAGGCAGGGTTGAGTATGCTGGATGTTATTGCTCCTTTTGTCAGTCTAAGACTCAAAGATTTTCCTCCACAGAGAATAAAAAGTCAGATGCCTCCAAGTGCTCCCTCCTCTAAATCTGCATGAAGGTGCATGCCCCAGGCCAGATGAAATTCGGGTGGGGTGTAGAATGAACCTTTTTTCAGAAGGCCTGGGAGAAGTTGGTACAGGATCCTTGGGTACTAAACATCATCTGCCAAGGGTACTACCATCCTCGTGGGAGATTCCTCCTGTCTTGTGTCCCACAAAATCCTTTAAAGGCCTGAGCCTTCTTGGCATGTGTAACAGACCTAGAAACTATAGAAATAATCACTCCAGTCCCAGTAGAGGAACAGATTCAAAGGTTTTATTACAATATTTTCATTGCTCAAAAGAATGAAGGGACTTTCAGACCTTCCTTGGATCTTAAAACTATAAAAATTCCCTAAAGTCCCGACTTTCAAACATGGAGACCATTCACATTATACTTCCTTTAGTGCAGGGGGTCAATTTATGTCTGCCATATACAGTGGGGAAAAAAAGTATTTAGTCAGCCATCAATTGTGCAAGTTCTCCCACTTAAGAAGATGAGAGAGGCCTGTAATTTTCATCATAGGTATACCTCAACTATGAGAGACAAAATGTGGAAACAAATCCAGACAATCACATTGTCTGATTTGGAAAGAATTTATTTGCAAATTATGGTGGAAAATAAGTATTTGGTCAATATCAAAAGTTCATCTCAATACTTTGTTATATATCCTTTGTTGGCAATGACAGAGGTCAAACGTTTTCTGTAAGTTTTGACAAGGTTGTCACACACTGTTGCTGGTATGTTGGCCCATTCCTGTATGCAGATCTCCTCTAGAGGATTGATGTTTTGGGGCTGTCGCTAGGCAACACAGACTTTCAACTCCCTCCAAAGGTTTTCTAGGGGTTGAGATCTGGAGACTGGCTAGGCCACTCCAGGATCTTGAAATGCTTCTTACGAAGCCACTCCTTCGTTGCCCGGGCGGTGTGTTTGGGATCATTGTCATGCTAAAAGACCAGCCACATTTCATCTTCAATGCCCTTGCTGATGGAAGGAGGTTTGCATTCACAATCTCACAATACATGGCCCCATTCATTCTTTCATGTACATGGATCAGTCTTCCTGTTCCCTTTGCAGAGAAACAGCCCCAAAGCATGATGTTGCCACCCCCATGCTTCACAATAGGTATGGTGTTCTCTCTCCTCCAAACACGACAAGTTGTGTTTCTACCAAACAGTTCTACTTTGGTTTCATCTGACCATATGATATTCTCCCAATCCAATTCTGGATCATCCAAATGCTCTCTAGCATACTTCATATGGGCCCAGGCATGTACTGGCTTAAGCAGGGGGACACGTCTGGCACTGCAGGATCTGAGTCCCTGGCAGCGTAGTGTGTTACTGATGGTAGCCTTTGTTACGTTGCTCCAGCTTTCTGCAGGTCATTCACTAGGTCCCCCCGTGTGGTTCTGGGATGTTTGCTCACTGTTCTTGTGATCATTTTGACCCAACGGGGTGAGATCTTGCGTGGAGCCCCAGATTGAGGGAGATTATCAGTGGTCATGTATGTCTTCCATTTTCTAATTATTGCTCCCACAGTTGATTTCTTCACACCAAGCTGCTTGCCTATTGCAGATTCAGTCTTCCCAGTCTGGTGCAGGTCTACAATTTTGTTTCTGGTGTCCTTCGACAGCTCTTTGGTCTTCACCATAGTGGAGTTTGGAGTGTGACTGTTTGAGGTTGTGGACTGGTGTCTTTTATACTGATAACAAGTTCAAACAGGTGCCATTAATACAGGTAATGAGTGGAGGACAGAGGAGCCTCTTTAAGAAGAAGATACAGGTCTGTGAGAGCCAGAAATATTGCTTGTTTGAAGGTGACCAAATACTTATTTTCCATCATAATTTGCAAATAAATTCTTTCCAAATCAGACAATGTGATTGTCTGGATTTGTTTCCACATTTTGTCTCTCATAGTTGAGGTATACCTATGATGAAAATTACAGGCCTCTCTCATCTTCTTAAGTGGGAGAACTTGCACAATTGGTGGCTGACTAAATACTTTTTTTCCCCACTGTATGTAAAACATACTTATTTGCATATCAATATTCACAGGGATCACATCAAGTTTCTCAGATATGCATTCTTAAATGAGCAATATCAGTTTGTTGAGATCTCCTTTGGTCTGGTAACGGCACCCAGAATCTTCACAGAGGTTCTTGGAACACTATTAACAGTAGTGACAGCTCAGGGTCCCTATTCTTTAATCAAGACGTAAAATCTCTAGATTTCACAGAATGACAATTGAATGCTTAGGGCAAGCTTACGAGTGGAGCATTATTTAGCACTTTCGCTAAAGTGCTAATTGCACTAGAAGTAAACTTTTTGAGCACATCACGATGCGCTTGTATTATTAGTTGAAAGTGAAAAGTTATCTCTCTCGCACTAACCCTACGATCGCAAAAAGACGAAGTTAGAATATTACACATGCAATAACCTATTACCCCATAGAAGTCAAAGGAGAAAAGGAGGGGAAAAAACCTAACAACACACTCTCGTGCTAATCCAAATATGTATTCTCAAGTGCGCTAACAGACATCAAAATTTGAATATTTCACATTCCAATGTTGTTCACATAGCAGAATATGTTCTATTTATTCATAAATATAAATATATATATATAAATATATATATATATATATATATATATAATGGCATTTTTGGTGCAATTTACATCTATACCTATATATATATGATTATATATATAGGTAAAAATATATACAGACATATATAGGAATATATGTTTATAAATACTTACGGCTAGATTTGGAGTTTGGCGGTAGATGGGGTGCGATAGCTACGTGTGGTTTATGTCTAACGCACGACATTTTTTATCGCCGGTATTTAGAGTTGAAAAAAATCCTTCTAACGATACTCCTAACGTGTGTATTTCACATGCGGAATCCTGCCCGCGTTAGACAGTCTCCCATATAGATCAATGGAAAAACAAACAAACACGCTTTTTTCATCTAACACTCGATCTCGCGAGAAATACGCACAGCTCGGTCATATGATGCATACCACATAATGCACAACAATAACACGCCGCAAAAGTCACAATAACAATCACTAAACAAAGCACAAAAGCATTACACATTCAGAAGCGGGGGAATTTAAAAAAAATAAAATACAGGGAATACGCATATCATTTAAGATGCGGAAATACAGAAAATAACAACAAGGAAAACAAAAATCCCAATCACACACTAGCAAAATACTCGCATTCAATATTACTATATATTAGGACAAACATACATATACAACACTTCACTAATACCACACCATCGCAAATTCACATTTAACCATAATACTATTGGTCAATGTTATAGAAAACGAGCACTATGACATCATTGCATTCTACACATTCCACAAATACTAACTCGAAATGAGCATGTGCAAATTCACACACCTAATACACATTGCACAAATAATAAGTAAGAATAAAGCACACCTGAACACAATTTACAACGCAAACCGGTACATCATTAAACATTTACACAGGGTATATAAGCACCACACAAGCATGGCTTCTTTCACTGTGTTGCTGGTGGGTTTTTGGAGATTGGAGCTTAGAGATTTTGTGCATTATTGTGAGTCAGTTAGTGTTATCGTGAGTGAGTTAGTGGTAGTGTGAGTTAGAGAGTTAGTGGTAGTGTGAGTTAGAGAGTTAGTGGTAGTGTGAGTTAGTGAGCGACAGTTGGTTTGGGTGAGTGTGCGAGTGCTTTTTCTGTACACTTAACACATTTACACGCAAACACATTCAATACATACATACACTTATCAATAACACTACATACACTCCCTACCCCATACCCTCTCATACTACACTCCATACCCCATTCCCTGTAGTCCCATTCCCTGTAATCCCATTTACTCTTATCCCATACCCCATCCCATCACCATCCCCTAGTTACATTTAGTTTACATATCCTCCTTTTAGTCTTCTTCTTCATTTTGTTTATTTAAATACTCCTTACCCCCTCTTTTATTTATATCCCTTTCACACTTTCTGCACTTTTTTTGGTCTTTTTAGTTCTTTATTTTAACCCCCTTTCATTTGATCACACTCACTTTTTGTTTGCTTATTTGGGGTTTAGTTTAGGGAAGAGATGGAGGGCAGGCAGGGGAGAGGTAGAGGGGGGAGGAGAGGGAGGGGGAGAGGAACAGGACAGGAAGGGGGGCAGGAAGGGGGGCAGGAAGCGGGGTTGGAAGCGGTGGGTGGACCCAGCCACTTGGTTCAAGATGAACAAGTGGCTGGGCCCAGTGGCGGACAGAGTAGGGCTTCACAGTCCAGGAAACAGAGGGCATCGTCACAGGGGAAGGCCAAGGCGACTAGGGAGGCGAGGTTTTCTATGGAGGAGAAGGAGGCCCTCGTAGAAGCCTATATGGCCAGGTATAGGAGGCTGCAGTATCAGAAGACCACCCCGACTGAGAAGAGGAAGCTCTGGCAGGAGATAAGGAATGCAGTCAATGCAGTGGGTGGCCGGAACAGAGATATGGACTCTATTAAACATCGCTACCGGGACTGCAAGATGGATCTTAAGAAAAAGTTAAGCCGGGAGGCCCAACATGCCGCAGGAACCAGTGGCGGCCCTGCACTGGAAATCGATTACTGCCGATGGGAGGAAATGTTGCGTCCCAGCATCTCTGAGGTGGATATAGTCGGTATCGGAGGAATTGATACCGGGAACCTGCCATTCTCATCTGACGGTAAGCTCATTTAAGAATAAATTAACATACAAATGTATTTCAAGGGACACTATACGCAAACCTTTCCTTTCATGATTAAGGTAGAGAATACAATTTTAAACAACATTCCAATTTACTTATATTACCTAATTTGCTTCATTCTTTAGATATACTTTAATGAAGAAATAGCCATGCACACGGTGAACCAATCACAGGAGGCAGCTATATGCAGCTACCAATCAGCAGCTTCTAAGCATATCTAGATATGCTTTTCAGCAAAGAATATCCAGAGAATGAAGCAAATTAGATAAGAAAAGTACATTAGAAAGTTGATTATAATTGTATGCTTCTAAATCATGAAAGATAAAACATTGGGTTTCATGTCCCTTTAAGGATCAGATTAATGCTATTACGTTGTTTACACACATTCACAATTACTTTGCGGTTACATTAGTATCTAGGCTATAGGTTAGGTGTGCATTTAAACAGACTGAAAACATTCAGATTGACCAGAGATATCACAAACACGGTTTAGAAAATGCAGACATGGTATTGATTGTTAGATTTCAAAGTGGATTAATGAGGCTGCATTTGTAATTGTATCGTAAGCTAAGTAATTTAAAGCTTTATTTGGAAATATGCTAATATATACATTTATTTCTTTTTCAAATATACAGAGTCTGGGGAGGAGGCAGCACAGCAACTACCGGCTCCTCCTTTTCCCCGGGATGAGAGTGGTGGGGATGAATCTCCACCTCGGAGGGAAGAGGCCCCCCTTGACGAAGAGGCCCCCCTTGATGAAGAGGCCCCCCCTTGACGAAGAGGCCCCGGAAGCAGAGGAAGAGGCCGCAGAAGCAGAGGCCCCTCAAGGACCAGCAGGCCGCCGTGCACCAGCAGGCCGCCGTGCACCAGCAGGCCGCCGTGCACGGGCACCCCGCCGTGCACAACAAGAGGAAATAGCGGAGGTGCGGGTTCTACTAGACTACATTGACCAGATGCGTAACTCCCGGATCCAAAATATAGAAGGCAGAAATAGAATTATTGAAGGACAAAACAAAATCATTGAAGGCCAAACCCAAATCATACACCTCCTTACTCAAATAGAAGAAGCCCAAAACAGAACCTTTAGACTCCAACAAGAGATGTTTAATTTCTTCCGGGAGGCGCATGCTGGTCTGCCTCCTGCTGGTCTGCCTCCTGCTCCTAGTCTGCCATCTACTGGTCTGCCTCCTGCTCCTGGGCCGCCATCTGCTGGGCCTCCTGCTCCTGGGCCGCCATCTGCTGGGCCTCCTGCTCCTGGGCCTCCTGCTCCTGGGCCTCCTGCTGCTGGGCCTCCTGCTGCTGGGCCTCCTGCTCCTGGGCCGCCATCTGCTGGGCATCCTGCTCCTGGGCCGCCATCTGCTGGGCCTCCTGCTGCTGGGCCTCCTGCTGCTGGGCCTCCTGCCGGGCCATCTTCTCCTGCCGGGCCATCTTCTCCTGCCTGGCCATCTTCTCCTGCTGGGCCATCTCCTCGGCCATCTCCTCCTCCTCACCTTGGTCGTCCCAGTACTCTTCCTTCCACTCTTCCCACAACATCTCCAATGAGAACTCGTCGGAGTCGGCAGTTGACCCTCCCAGAGCCTCAGCCCCATGAGAAGAGGGGAAGGAAGAGGAAGTAAGTATTTGTTTTCATGTTTAATGTTTTTTTTATTTAATGTGTAATGGATAGGTATGTGATGATGTGGTTTTCATACACTTGTGGACCACACTCTGTATATAATCTACTTCTATGGGACCGGGTCCATGGAGGCAGATTGTTTGCAGAGTGTGGGTTATAAGTGTGTTATAACCACATCACATACCTATCCTTGTTCATGATATTGATTGGTTTCTGTGATGTGATGTCCAAACTGTTTCCCGAATCGCAAACAAAATTACCATTACAATTATCCATGATGGCATATTACTGTTTGAATGCCAATAACACAGCTTAAAGGGACAGTCAGAACATTATTGATTACAAAGAAAACACTGTATTACGCATTATCAAGTTGGAAACAACAAAACATGGAGAAATACGTGTGACTTATATGCTTACCCTTGTATCTATGCCTATGAAAAATGACCACTTATTTGTTGTTCTGACATAACAACATTTTACACAATCAATGATCAATACATGGTAAATATGCTGTATGAGCTCAAGGTTTTAGATATACAAATGCTATCCAAATGCCCTCTAGTGGTCAAATTGCATTCTGATTACATGCACTCTTCAAGCTCTAAGAAATGAGCACACGGACATCATAGGTTTAGCTAGCAAATTAAAATAAACACAGACAAATGATTAATTGGTGAGAAACCTTTGATATCATTGATATTACAAAATTGACTTTTTTAATAATGCAAAACATTATTTGTTTTCTAAACTGTCCCTTTAACAAAATTACATATGCTAACATATAATATTTGGTGATTGTTGGTATTTCCACATGTACTTGTTCAAACAAGAAATATTGAAAAAAGATTTATATTGACGTGTTAAATAAAGTCTATTTTCTTAAAGAGACATTATTGTGTTTATTTTTTTTTAGAAAGACATTTGTTTTAACAATGAATATGGTTTAAAGTCCTTTTAGGAGTGAAAAAAAAATATGCTAACAATAATATATTTGGAGATTAACCAATGTGGAATTCATACATGATACAAAAATCAACATTTGCATTAAAGGGACAGTATACTATCTTTTTAACAGAACTGCATGTAATAGACACTACTGGAAACAACAAGATTAACATATACTGATATCAAAATCAATATTAAAAAGCTTTAAACACTTTCAAATAAAATCGGGTTATCTCTATTGAAAAGATAGATGAACCCCCATTACAACCGTAAAACAAGACAATACCCCATCATTAACATATGAAAAGACCCTTTACACAAACAGGAGAAAACTGGAGATGGTACTCACATGAAACTTTGAGGCTTGGCGAGGAGTCTGAAAATTACTTCAATTTTATTTGAACAGAAGCAAAAGTAGACATGTGTTTGGTAAACAATGGACTATATAACTAGAGACCAAATAAAATATTTTGGTTTTTAATGTGAGTGTCTAATGAACCTTTAATAAAATATACAACGAAATTACATTTAGAAGAAGTCGGCATCATATATTTAGCATATGATAAAGATAAATACATATTGATTACTTTATTCTAATAAAATAGCGCATATTTATGAATTAGATATCGTTAACATTAAACACAACAGTCATTTTTCATAAAAAGGAACATATTGTTGACAAACATATTAAACAAGATGAACTATAAAGATTTGCACTTGCCTCGAAATATCTTATGCATGAAAACATTTTGCTTTCGTTCGTTTATTCAACCAGACATCCAGCAAAAGAGAATGTGGTGGTCTTTATCAGCTATGGGTCAACAATGTAACATGATGCAAACAATCCATATTCGCCATGTTTTTAAACTTGTCTTCTCATTCACAAACGTGTGTAACGTGCACAAACAAATATTGCGGGACTACGTAATACAATCAGACGTTTTTTTTACCTTTGCATGTGACGTCTTAACATGGCGCTTGCTTGATCACGTAAGAACGCAATCCAATAAAAGGCGCATTCTTGATCACGTAAGAACGCAATCCAAAAAAAGGCGCATCCGTGATCGCGTAAAAACGCCATCCAATAAAAGGTGCATCCTTGATCGCGTAAAACCGTCAGTCAATACAAGGAATCATTGGACAGCCTGGCAGGTGACGTCTTAAGCAATATGGCGCATCCGAGATCGCTGAAAAACCGCAGCCAATACAAGGACTCAGTTGACAGCTTGGCATATCAATAAGAAACGTATTTATATGTTAGTAACTAGTATGTGTCTATATTGCTATCTAGGAATGTCACGAAATCATGAATCATCTTTTCGGACTTGACTGTCCCTTTAACTATAGCTATGGTGTATATCTTTAACATTTAAAAGATACACATGAGAAATACATATGCCATTGATGTTTTAAGATATGTTTAGATTGTTTTGGAATAACAATAATGACACATGTATTGATCAAACGTGTCATTTATTCAAGTTGAAATATGGTCAGCCTACCTATAGCCATATATGGGAGGAGAAGTATTTTTTTCAAATATTTGGAAAAACATATTCCTCATCTAAAATATGCGCATTACACACAGAGTTTGATTTGGTTACACTACTACAATAAGATAGAATTGAAAATGAAATACATGTGCTGTCAACATTACAATAAGATTGTTTATTAATAAGATTATATGTCCTTGTTCATGTAAAAAGGACAAAAACGCTTTAGAAATGGAAATCCATTCATTAACAATTGTGCTCAGCATCACTTAAAGGGACATGATTTTTATTTGTAAAAAGAGGATACACAGAGACAATACTATTTCAATAAAATAAACACTTTACAGGGATTATATCATTGTATCAATCCTCAGATCATTTGATAAAGGTGCATCAATTCATGCAGAGTTTATAAATACACACATGGATGTGAAATTTGCAATATACATATATATACACAAATAAAAATCTATATATAGATATATAAAAGAATTACTATGCTAATCATAATCATGCAATGATTAAGCTTTACGAAAAATATATAAAGACAAATAATAAAATTACATTGGAGATGTTAATCTTAAAGTAATTTACAATTGTATTACATATATGATTCAGGAAACACCATTATTTTTGCTAAGGTCCCTTTAAGGATCAACCAGATAAACTAGAGGTTTCAATCAATGACATGAATAAAGAAGACAAAGAATCATGCAATGACATGTCTTTTATTAGTATGTCAGAAAACATCAACAACGTTTATAAATAATCTTTTAAAGATCAGGAAAATTGGAGCCATATGACAAGGTAACAGAGTGCATCACAGTCCATGAAGAGAGTTGCCAAGGGCCAGCATAGCCCCATTGGAGCCATATGACAAGGTAACAGAGTGCATCACAGTCCATGAAGAGAGTTGCCAAGGGCCAGCATAGCCCCATTGGAGCCATATGACAAGGTAACAGAGTGCATCACAGTCCATGAAGAGAGTTGCCAAGGGCCAGCATAGCCCCATTGGAGCCATATGACAAGGTAACAGAGTGCATCACAGTCCATGAAGAGAGTTGCCAAGGGCCAGCATAGCCCCATTGGAGCCATATGACAAGGTAACAGAGCGCATCACAGTCCATGAAGAGAGTAGCCAAGGGCCAGCATAGCCCCATTGGAGCCATATGACAAGGTAACAGAGTGCATCACAGTCCATGAAGAGAGTTGCCAAGGGCCAGCATAGCCCCATTGGAGACATATGACAAGGTAACAGAGTGCATCACAGTCCATGAAGAGAGTTGCCAAGAGCCAGCATAGCCCCATTGGAGACATATGACAAGGTAACAGAGTGCATCACAGTCCATGAAGAGAGTTGCCAAGGGCCAGCATAGCCCCATTGGAGCCATATGACAAGGTAACAGAGTGCATCACAGTCCATGAAGAGAGTAGCCAAGGGCCAGCATAGCCCCATTGGAGCCATATGACAAGGTAACAGAGTGCATCACAGTCCATGAAGAGAGTTGCCAAGGGCCAGCATAGCCCCATTGGAGACATATGACAAGGTAACAGAGTGCATCACAGTCCATGAAGAGAGTTGCCAAGGGCCAGCATAGCCCCATTGGAGACATATGACAAGGTAACAGAGTGCATCACAGTCCATGAAGAGAGTTGCCAAGGGCCAGCATAGCCCCATTGGAGCCATATGACAAGGTAACAGAGTGCATCACAGTCCATGAAGAGAGTTGCCAAGGGCCAGCATAGCCCCATTGGAGCCATATGACAAGGTAACAGAGTGCATCACAGTCCATGAAGAGAGTTGCCAAGGGCCAGCATAGCCCCATTGGAGACACATGACAAGGTAACAGAGTGCATCACAGTCCATGAAGAGAGTTGCCAAGGGCCAGCATAGCCCCATTGGAGCCATATGACAAGGTAACAGAGTGCATCACAGTCCATGAAGAGAGTTGAAAAGGGCCAGCATAGCCCCATTGGAGCCATATGACAAGGTAACAGAGTGCATCACAGTCCATGAAGAGAGTTGCCAAGGGCCAGCATAGCCCCATTGGAGCCATATGACAAGGTAACAGAGTGCATCACAGTCCATGAAGAGAGTTGCCAAGGGCCAGCATAGCCCCATTGGAGCCATATGACAAGGTAACAGAGTGCATCACAGTCCATGAAGAGAGTTGCCAAGGGCCAGCATAGCCCCATTGGAGACATATGACAAGGTAACAGAGCGCATCACAGTCCATGAAGAGAGTAGCCAAGGGCCAGCATAGCCCCATTGGAGCCATATGACAAGGTAACAGAGCGCATCACAGTCCATGAAGAGAGTTGCCAAGGGCCAGCATAGCCCCATTGGAGACATATGACAAGGTAACAGAGTGCATCACAGTCCATGAAGAGAGTTGCCAAGGGCCAGCATAGCCCCATTGGAGACATATGACAAGGTAACAGAGTGCATCACAGTCCATGAAGAGAGTTGCCAAGAGCCAGCATAGCCCCATTGGAGCCATATGACAAGGTAACAGAGTGCATCACAGTCCATGAAGAGAGTAGCCAAGGGCCAGCATAGCCCCATTGGAGCCATATGACAAGGTAACAGAGTGCATCACAGTCCATGAAGAGAGTTGCCAAGGGCAAGCATAGCCCCATTGGAGCCATATGACAAGGTAACAGAGTGCATCACAGTCCATGAAGAGAGTTGCCAAGGGCCAGCATAGCCCCATTGGAGCCATATGACAAGGTAACAGAGTGCATCACAGTCCATGAAGAGAGTTGCCAAGGGCCAGCATAGCCCCATTGGAGACATATGACAAGGTAACAGAGTGCATCACAGTCCATGAAGAGAGTTGCCAAGGGCCAGCATAGCCCCATTGGAGACATATGACAAGGTAACAGAGTGCATCACAGTCCATGACGAGAGTTGCCAAGGGCCAGCATAGCCCAATTGGAGACATATGACAAGGTAACAGAGTGCATCACAGTCCATGAAGAGAGTAGCCAAGGGCCAGCATAGCCCCATTGGAGCCATATGACAAGGTAACAGAGTGCATCACAGTCCATGAAGAGAGTTGCCAAGGGCCAGCATAGCCCCATTGGAGATATATGACAAGGTAACAGAGTGCATCACAGTCCATGAAGAGAGTTGCCAAGGGCCAGCATAGCCCCATTGGAGCCATATGACAAGGTAACAGAGTGCATCACAGTCCATGAAGAGAGTTGCCAAGGGCCAGCATAGCCCCATTGGAGACATATGACAAGGTAACAGAGTGCATCACAGTCCATGAAGAGAGTTGCCAAGGGCCAGCATAGCCCCATTGGAGACATATGACAAGGTAACAGAGTGCATCACAGTCCATGAAGAGAGTTGCCAAGGGCTAGCATAGCCCCATTGGAGCCATATGACAAGTTAACAGAGTGCATCACAGTCCATGAAGAGAGTTGCCAAGGGCCAGCATAGCCCCATTGGAGACATATGACAAGGTAACAGAGTGCATCACAGTCCATGAAGAGAGTTGCCAAGGGCCAGCATAGCCCCATTGGAGACATATGACAAGGTACCAGAGTGCATCACAGTCCATGAAGAGAGTTGCCAAGGGCCAGCATAGCCCCATTGGAGCCATATGACAAGGTAAAAGAGTGCAACAGCACAACAATAACAAGAAAAAAGGCCAAATGGCAACCATAAAACCAAACATCAACATGTGGACGGAGGATTCTTATCTGCGCCCTTGGAGCATCTCCAGATCCTCCACTTACTGGTCATCCCCTTCATCGTCCTGTGCCTGTCTAGCTACAGATTCAAGCATTGAATTCCACCGCCTCATCTGACGGAGAGTCAAATGCTGAACCTGTAGCTGGGCCTGCATGGTGTCGCTCATCCCTCTCAGGACAGCTGCGTTCTTCAACACGGCCTGCTCTACGCGTGCTAGACCTTCTAGCGTGAGCCATGTTGAGTCACAGCCTAAAATAAAGAAAAAAATATATATTAATGATAATTACACAACAGACAAAAAAATAAGCAAAGATACATTGTCATCATAAACACAAATAATTCTTTAAATTAATTTGTTGACATTGATTATTTACACATGAAATATGTTATTCAGACAGACCTAAACCATTAAAGGAACATTTTACTCCAACATGTTGTCCCCTTTAATTGGTTTTTGATGATCCACTTTTACAGCTTGAGTGTCTAAAATCTTGTAAAAGGATTTACATTGTACTTACATTAGCAATTTAAATATTTTAGTTATACTGTGGTAGGCACACCTATCCTTAAACATTTTGGCGTTGAGGACAAGCTGTGTAAACATAGCAACCAGAAGAAATTACATTCCCACTGGGTTATACAAGAGATAATGTATGAACATTTGTACATAAATTGTTGGATCCAAGTAGTGGTGATTGGTATATGTAGTGATATCAAATTAAAGGGACACTAAACCTAAATATTTTAGTTACTGATTCAGATAGAGCATGACATTAAAAAGAATTATTAATTTACTTGTATTCTTTAAATGTTTGAATTCTCTAGCTATATTTTAAATGCAAGAATGTAAGTTTATAGGGCAGGCCATTTTTGGGTATCAACTTTGGTTGTCCCTGCTGATTGATGGATACATTCATCCAACAATAAAGAAATGATGTCCAGATTTTGTTTTAATAAAAAATAATTAGAGGCATTTCTTTGTTTCAATAAAGATAGCAAGAGAATGAAGAATAATTGATAAGAGTAGTAAATTATAAATTTGATTAACATTGCATGCTCTATTTGAATCACAATAGAAACAATTTTCCTTCAGTGTACCTTTAAGTATCTTATAATGTTGATTTTGAATGATACTTACAGCTGTGCCTGGGAAGGACAATCCGACACCCAGGACAATGAAGGTTGAGACAGGGGGGAGGGATGGGATTGGGTTGGGGAGGGATGGGATTGGGTTGGGGAGGGATGGGCTGCTGCTCTGGGGTAGCCCATACAGCTGGGGAGTGGTGAGTTGGGGGCTGGGCAGCTGGGGTAGCTGTACGGGCCAAAAGACGGGGAGAGCGGCGAAGGGGGAGGAAGGGGCGTTTTTTGGGAGGGACAGGATAGGAAAAATGGGAAGGGGCGGGAGGGTCTGTGGTCTGTGAAGGGGCAGGGGACTGGGCAGGGGAGTGGGCAAGGGACTGGGCAGGGGATTGGGCAGGGGCGGAAAACTGATGACCAGAAGAGGAGGATCCATCTGAAATAAATATTAAAAATATACTAACATCTCATACATCATGAAATCAAATCAACGCATTTCAACTTGATTATGTTTGCAATATACTTAGAAGTGTGTTTGAATTTCTAAACAATGATGACATGAGGATATGAGGATATGGTATGCATATAGGCACTCAGATGATTAGCAATGACTGTCTGTACAATTATAAAATTATTATTGTGGTTTGTCCTGGAATATGCATGTGACATCATGATGGCATGAATTAGAAATCCAAATATTTAAACAAATCCAAGCATATCTTCATGCTGCCTGATATATAAAGGGGCAGTAGTGTATTTGAACGGACAAATAATATTCCTTTTTAAAGTGCAAAAGCTGTAGACTTTGAATGTCTTCAATAAAATGATTTCCAATAAAGAAACATGTTGGATACATGTTAGATATATTTCACATACCATCAGACTTCAAGGGAGCCTCTTCCTCCTCCGTCCCACATGTTAAATCAATCTCTGTAAAACATAACATGTTGTGTACACGTTAGGATCAGATATTATAACATATGTTACTGTTGCTCAAAGACACACATCAATGTTGCATTAAAGATATACTCACCCAAAGTTATGATTTACATCATTTTGATGGAGCATACAAATGACATTAGATTTGTTATTCTCAATGATTCAGATTTTCGGTTTATTGTTTGTATTAATTTTCAAATCATAAAAGCATAGTACATTGAACATTTAAGATTTCTCATGTGTGTATCACTTGATGATTGTTGTCAAAATTGAACATGGAAACAAACATGCTATACATCTTCTGAATAACAAAGGTGTAGACTAAGAAAGTTTTAATTCTTAATCTTTCAATATTAAAATAAAATTAATATATAATCAGAGGAGTAAATTATATGTTTGTTTCAAATGTTATGCTTCATCAGAATCATGCTCATAATATTGATTACCAATACACCTTCAATGACATATAAATGAGTCAATGGACTTACCAGAAGACCGCAAAGGCAGCTCTGTGTCGGTGCTGGATCCCTCTGGGCTCCACACAACAACTCTCTCTATGAATGATATAGATATATATTAGTGAACACATTTGGGATAGCACTAAATCACATCTGTATCGATTTATACGAATAATCAACTTGAAAATGTGAAGAATAGAGCAGTCATTAGAAAAAAAAATGCTTGATTGAATCAATGGGATTCTTTAAAAAATGATGTATTTAACATATGTTTAATTTGTGACTATATTAGACATCAAACTCATCTCATACGATGCTATTGCATATCTAAATATACCCATTGATCAATGTTCTTAAAAGAATACACACAAACCACATTTTGAATAACAGCTGTTGACAAATATAAACAAAGACATGTGGCACATCGAGCCATTTGTGCAACGTACAGTAATCTTGTTTAGGACACAACACATATTGATCACAATACCAAACCAAATTGATTAGTACAAATATGTAATCATGGTGCTGTTAGAGTATGCTTATATCTATAAAGTAACTCCAACAGTGAATATGTGAATTATATATCAATATTGTCTAATCCAAAGAATGTAAGGATTAATGAATCTATTGTTTATTAAAGGGACACTGACATGATTTATTTCAATCATTGATTTCACTGTTCAAACTGTTACAAATGATTTAACATTGACTCCTATTATAATTTTAATTTTGCTACATTTTAATCTTAAAGGCAGATAAGCAATATTGGATTCAATAAATATTGTTTGTTGAAGGTATCCACCAATCATCAATAAAAACCCAGGTTGGTCAACCAAAATGGAGCTGCAGATAAACGTACATTCTTGATTTTAAAATACATTTAGCAATAGAATATTTAAAATATGATTATAGTATTATATTTAAATGTTGATTAATATTGCATGCTCTATCTGAATAACAACATTAATAATTTTAGCTCAGTGTCCCTTTAATATAAAAATATATTGATTTGACAATGTTGCTGTTAATGAATTCTCTACTCCATATGTTGATGTAATGAATGGGATGGAGCATGCAATTACAATCTAATATGTTAGTTAAGGATATCCTAAGAATTATTTAATTTTCCTCTATTAAATGGACATGAAGCTCAAAATGTGTAATTGTATACTTTTTGAAACTATGTACTACTGTTATCTGAACACATGATTTTAACTTTTGTTAAAATGCCAATTTATGCAGAAAAAAAAAACGCTGGATAATACCAGTAATGCATTGTTTAACCTAAACCAAAATCAATATGTTTTTAGAAGAACTAAAACAATAGACTGAACCAATGTAGCTCATAAAATGTTTAAACAAAACAATAAAATCACGTTTCCAAATCATTCAATGTAAAATTTAGTTGGCATGTCCCTTAAATTACGTGATCAATTTAAAAAATTTAATCTATATTTTTAAAATCAAAACATATGCAAAAGTGTGTGTATTTTGTCAAAATGTATCCAAATAAGATTAAGCAATACACAGGGGAAGAATATAAATTGGACATTCAAAGAATCTTACATTAAAATGAAGATATCAAGAATAGATGGAATATCTTAAAATCTATAAAAATTCAGATTAGTATTACAATGTAATCCTATGTTTTTTTTTTATTCTTATTTGTAAATATTTTACTAATACATTTTGCAGATACATATAAATATTGAACAATGTGGATTTAGTATGTAATGTTCTGTCCATGTTTCTAAGACAAATGTCAATTAAAATTAGACATACCATACTGTGACAAGCCCTGGCTTGAGGTTCCAGCACCAACATCCAGATCTGTAATATATTAAATGAGGATTGGATATCATTAATACAAATCATGCCATGTTTAAAATCTTTAAATTATTAGCAAATCAATTAAAAACTATTAATCTTTTGGTAGTCCCATGAGTTAATTGTTTCCTCAATTAAATTCATGATAAATATATCCTGTACTCTTATTTTCAATCAGTTGTGTTGTTTACTGTAGCTTTAATTAATTTTTTGTGTTATTTCATTCTCATCAATTGATGGACATATGTTATTATTTTTTTTGATTCTGCTAGTCTTTTTTTTATTATGTATAATATTGAAAATAAGAATACTGTATTCTTCACATATATAATAATTCACATTTCATTTTGACCAACATGTGTAAAGCAATGCCACTTACAGCAAACCCATGTTAACGTGTATGCGCAATTCTAATTTTCGCGATCATTGCGCAATGATTCCAAGTGGAATTACGCATCCGTCATTTGACCAACATGTGTAAAGCAATGCCACTTACAGCAAACCCATGTTAACGTGTATGCACAATTCTAATTTTCGCGATCATTGCGCAATGATTCCAAGCGGAATTACGCATCCGTCATTTGACCAACATGTGTAAAGCAATGCCACTTACAGCAAACCCATGTTAACGTGTATGCGCAATTCTAATTTTCGCGATCATTGCTCAATGATTCCAAGCGGAATTACGCATCCGTCATTTGACCAACATGTGTAAAGCAATGCCACTTACAGCAAACCCATGTTAAAGTGTATGCGCAATTCTAATTTTCGCGATCATTGCTCAATGATTCCAAGCGGAATTACGCATCCGTCATTTGACCAACATGTGTAAATGCCACTTACAGCAAACCCATGTTAACGTGTATGCGCAATTCTAATGTTCGCGATCATTGTGCAATGATTCCAAGCGGAATTACGCATCCGTCATTTGACCAACATGTGTAAAGCAATGCCACTTACAGCAAACCCATGTTAACGTGTATGCGCAATTCAATTTTCGCTCTGTGACGCATATTCTGTAGAGCGCAAGAAACAGCATTTCTATTTCATGTGTCACTTATCTAAAATCAGATATCTAAACATCATATGTAGCGTATATTATGAGATCTATATAGGTTTAGTATCTGACTATATACACATTTTTTAAAAATCTAATCAAATATTAAGATATTATATGAAGTTGGATAGTTACCTGGTTCAGATTCTCTTTCATCTCCTCCCAGGCCACCGGACGGAGAAGCAGCTGCCCTGGCCCCCGGGTCAAGACTTTCAGATCCAGCAGCTGGGAGGGAAGAAGAGGAGGCTGAGGATGGCGAGGATCTAAATCTTTTGGGGACCCGGAGAGTGAGGAGCTCGCATAAAGTCACCTCATAAGGGAGTAGGTAGAGTTTCCGCTGGGCCTCTCTTTTACCCCTTCTTTTACGGGCTTGTACCCACTCCCTTATGAGGTTGACTTTTTTTGTCAAGCGCAACCTCATATCTCCGAATCTCCGCATGATCTGATCCTGGCTCCTCTGGACGCCACACACCAATTGAACCGCATTGCTGATAGACTCCCAGAGGGCCTTCTTAACAGGCGCATCTGTCGACCTCCTCTTGTTCCCAAACAGCTGGGGATAAAAGTCCTTGATGGCGTGGACCAGTGCAGCGCTCTCCTGCTTGGTAAACCTGGGAGGTTTCATGCCTGCCGAGATGTGTGTATATATATATATATATATATATATATATATATATATATAGAGAGAGAGAGAGAGAGAGAGAGAGAGAATATTATAATATACCAGCAGGCATTAGAGAACTGACAAAGATGGCAACGTGTAATGGACTTTTATATGGTGAAGTAAACATGAGATGCACCATGGGACAAGTTATCTGTACATCTGATTGGATAAAAGTTTGAAATATTGTTAGAATGTCTGTGAGACCATCCTGACTCAAGTTGTGTTTGTGTGATGAACTCTGATTGGCCGTTCCTTAATGTTTCATATCTTAGTAACTTCCATACACATACCTCCTGGTGGTGCTGTTACTTCATTTTTCATGTAGACTTATTTGTAACTCATGGGCCTGTCATGCGGATATGTGTGACGCAGATTTAATATCCGTGATCCGTTAAATATTAATGTTTAAATTCTCTTTAAAATCTAATACTGTCACATTATTAAATGTTGTAGACATTTTTCGGTTTAATAACGGTCTGTTTCTTTAATACAAATACACCTTTAATATTGTATGTCTTTATTGTTCATAAAATCAATTTGGTGACTTATTGTGAAGTATTGACATTGCTCTATTAAATGTATTTATAATGCACATTGATTGTGTGCTATTGCGTGACATTAGACTCTAATGTTTAAAGATGCAAATCTGGTGTTTCAAGATCTGTTTCCCACGCAACATTTCTGAATGTTCAAATTCAGGTTATAATGTCAGTAACTTGGATAATCTGTTTATAGATGTTAAACTACAGGTTTGTTTGTTATTAGTAAATAAACCTCGAGCTTGTATTTGTCTGAACTGCTCATATATGTTATTGTGCAATGGCGTCTTTATTTTTAAATAGAGATTACAACCAAACAATTGTATCAAATGATCTGTAGAGATAAAAAATTGTTTAGACTTTAAAATGTAACTCAATTTATCTTTGTATTTAGATATCCTCAACAGAAGAAATTTAAATGCACATGGTTGAGCCAATCACATAAGGCATCTCTGTGCATCTACCAATCTTCATCTACTGAGCCTATCTCGATATGCTTTTCAAGCAAAGTATGTCAAGATAAGAAGAGAAGTAAATACACTCTTTAAATCTCTTAAAGGGACACTGTCCAAACAAATTTAGCGTTCGTGATTCAGATTGAGCATGAAATGTTAAGCAACTTTATAATTTAATCCGATTCTCAAATGTTAAGAATTATATTGTTATCTTTCTTTGCAAATCAAGAATGATATTTTATATTACGGACAATTTTTGCGAAAAACCTGGGTTGTCCTTGATGATTGTTGGATAAATTAATCCACCCAAAAAAAAAAAGTTCTGGCCAGAGTACTGAATCAAATAAATTATCAATTTAATGCCTTATTTTTAAAGTAATGATAGCAACATCACGAGGAACATTGATAATATGAGTCAATTTATAAAGTTGCTTAAAATAGAATACTCGTTCTGAATGTATAAATAATTAAATTTTTTACTGTCTCCCTTTAAGTATATTTTGAGTTCATGTCCCTTTAAGGAGACATTTCACAATAATGCTTGAAATATCATAAACCTAGGCACCTTCCTTTGTCAAAATTAGTATAACATATGAGTAAAGCATATTTATATTAACTTCTGGATTGTTTTACACACTGACTGAAATATATATTGTAATGGATGTATTTCGCAGTCTTCAGCTTAGAGGGACATTAAGCTATATGTTATTTATGCATTTTGGATAAGATTATAATATTTGAACAACTTAATATGTTTTGTTATTCGATCATTAGATTTTAATTATATATATTCTTGGATTAAATACATATCTACATAGGCTATTTTGATGCTGATTGTTGGTTGCACATAGATGCCTTATGTAATTGTCTAAGATATGTGCATTGATGTATCTTTTTCTAAGTATATTTAAAGACTGAATGTAATTCTATAGTACTTTATAAATATGTTAAAATTCTTTTATGATTGTTTAAAATTCAATACACAATATATTTTGTGAATGTCCCTTTAAGGACCAAAACATTCGGAATGTTGATTTAACATTGTCGAAAGAAACTAAAGGGGAATGAAAATTATATATAGATGTGTGATGTCTAACCCAAGAGGTAAGATTTTAAAAATGACATAATATTAATAACTATAGTTAAATGACCCTTTAAATGACTCCACTAGAAAATAAAATCTATTAACATGGCATCCAATAACTAGCTTGTGCAAAATATGAAGTTAACTGACCTACCATTTTTAAATTTTAAAAATATAAATTTATTAAAATAATGTTTTTAGATACCTAAGGAAGATACAAGATCTTATAAAATAAATTTTACATTCAACAACACTGTCACTTTAATGTAAGTGAACCACTTCCCCTTCTTAAAAGTGAAACAAATAAATTTATGTCAAATTCTTACTACATATCTGAAAATATTTTAACATCTAAAAATTACACAATAAAAGCATCGATGGATTTCACTCCCCAATTAATTTAAAAAAGATAGTTGACTTTAATATTCTCTGAATCAGTGGATTTTCTAAAATTAATGCTATACATGATGCCTTATTTGATCTTATGCATGTGCTTGTCAAATAGACAACTACCAGTCATGGGAGTCAAATTGTTTTTTATTGACAGATTATATGGATATTTATTATAATCTGTTCAAAAGAGGGTATTTAATAATAAAATGTTGATTATTACCATTTAAAAAAAAAAAAAGTTCTTTTAACAAAAACAAAAAAAAAAATATTCCTGGAAGTCATCAGATGAAAATCTGAAAATAAAAAAACATATTTTACAAAGTTAATACACACGTTGTAAAATATTCATAAAATACATTTACAATCATCTTGTGTCTATGCTCTAACTTTGTGCTAAATTTTTTGCGGAAATAAAAAAAAAGTGGTTAAATTGCATCCTATAGCTGAACATTACGCTAACAATGACATGGTTAAATTGCATTGGCTGCTATCTTCCCATTTCAGCTAAGACATGCTACATATGCGTATTTCTCCTAAACCAGACCTTGTGTAAAATACCAACTAAATGGTTACATTGCATTCTCTATCTGAGCATTTAAGGTAAGACATGCTACATATCTGCATTGAACTAAAAGTAGACATTAGCGGAAAGAGACAATGACATGGTTAAATTGCATTGGCTGCTATCTTCCCATTTCAGCTAAGACATGCTACATATGCGTATTTCGCCTAAACCAGACCTTGTGTAAAATACCAACTAAATGGTTACATTGCATTCTCTATCCGAGCATTTAAGGTAAGACATGCTACATATCTGCATTGAACTAAAAGTAGACATTAGCGGAAAGAGACAATGACATGGTTAAATTGCATTGGCTGCTATCTTCCCATTTCAGCTAAGACATGCTACATATGCGTATTTCTCCTAAACCAGACCTTGTGTAAAATACCAACTAAATGGTTACATTGCATTCTCTATCTGAGCATTTAAGGTAAGACATGCTACATATCTGCATTGAACTAAAAGTAGACATTAGCGGAAAGAGACAATGACATGGTTAAATTGCATTGGCTGCTATCTTCCCATTTCAGCTAAGACATGCTACATATCCGTATTTCTCCTAAACCACCTGCTGGTGCCATGTGGTGCTGGGCGATTTTAGGACATGCCCAAAACATATGTAAAATATCTGCATTCAAAGATCTGCAGCGTGGGCAGAGAAAACTTTGACTAGGATACATTTTTGACGTTTTCAAGTGTGTACAATAAAAGTTATTCATCAATTTCATATGTCCCTCTTTCCAAGTTATTGGGATTCTACATTTACTTACAGCTTTACAACTAGATTTGATTCTTTCATGATCAATATTTGGGAATAAGGTTCGCCATTTATCCCTGATTTTTCCTAAAAAAGAATCGCTTTGTTTAGCCAACATAATGCTGTATAATAATGAGATTGAAGGAGCTTTCACTCTAACACTAGCGATGCTAACACTAATATCGGACCATGCAGCTATCTCACCACCATTCCATTTTTTAGTCTTTATGAAGTGTTGAACTTGAAGAAAAGCATAGAAATTATTAATAGGCAACTCAAACTGATGTCTTAAGTTATCAAACAAGGCTATATGACCGGATTCCATAAAGAATTGAAAAATGCTTTTAAGACCCTTGTGATCCCAAGACCTGAAAACTTCCTGATTATTACCTGGAGAGAATTCTGGATTGCCTATTATTGGTAGATATTCCGAGAGAGCATAATCTAATCCATTTAAACTACACACTTTTTGCCAGGAGGAGATTATATTCTTAAACGAGATTACATTTTGGATGTTACTCAGGATATTTTTAGGTGCGATATGTAGCAGAGCTTTAAGAGAGAAAGGAAAAACGCATTGCTTTTCCAGTTCCTCAGTGGAAAACCAATTTGTCTCTGCTAACCAATCTAACGCGATTTTGCTTAAGGCTGCTAAGTTATAAAGCTTGATGTTGGGCAGGGCTAATCCGGCACACTCACGGGGGTTGCATAAATTTTTCTAATGCAATGCATGTTTTTTTCATTGCATGCCAGATAAAGTGAGAGAAACTAGAATTTAACCTCTTCAAGTCTATATTACTTAGAATTAATGGTAAATTCTGAAGAGGAAAAAGTAGCCGCAGGAAAATGATCATTTTAATAAGGTTAACCTTTGCAGATATGGACAGGGGCAGCGCTATCCAAAGTTTCAAATCTGTATACATTTTCTGGAGTAAAGCATGGAAGTTTAATTCATACCACTTTGATGGATTCTTGTGTAGGTAAATCCCCAAGTATCTAAGGGACTCAACTTCCTTAAAACCAGGGTTAACTTTATTACTCAGGGTTTTATGTAGCCACAATAATTCACTTTTATTCTGATTCACTTTATAGCCCGCAAATGAACCAAAAAATTTCAGACATTCCATCAATGTTGGGATAGCTTTAGAAGTGTTGTATAAACAAATTAAAATATCGTCTACATACAATAACGTTTTAAAGACTACTTGACCGACCGTGATTCCCTCTAATACTTCTCTCAGCCAAATCGCAAGAGGTTCCAAGGCTAAATTAAAAAGAAGGGTGACAAGGGACAGCCTTGACGTGTACCTTTCTTTAATCTTATCCCGTGTGATAATGTATTGTTAATCAGCATGAAGGAAATTGGACTATGATATAGAATACGTACAAAACATAAGAACTGATTTTTTAATCCAAATTTTTGTAGCGCTTGAAAAAGATATTCCCATTCAATCGAATCAAATGCCTTGACGGCGTCAAGTGTTAATAGTGCAATATCATGTTTAAATAATTTGCCAATATCTCTATTTAAACTCCAGATGTAGTCTATGAGAGTAGTAATTTTAAGCATATTTTTCGAAACATTTTTGGAGATCATAAAACCTGATTGGTCAGGATGGATAATCTTATCTAAACATAGCATACATCTGGAAGCAATAATAGTTGTTAGTAATTTATAGTCTACATTGAGGACCGAAATCGGTCTATAAGAGGTTGGATCCTCTTCATCTTTCTCTTTCTTAAGGATTAAAGAGATATTGGCTGCTGAGAAATATTCTGAAAAAGGCTTACTATCCGAGAAATAGTTATTAAATAATTTTACCAGGGACGGTTTAATTTCCTCTATCAGTATTTTGTAGTATTCTGCCGGAAGGCCGTCTGGACCCGCGGCCTATTTTAGTTTAGTTTTTTCTATTGCCTGACCTATCTCCTCTATTGATATCGGGGCATTAAGTTTATCTAATAGATCTTCAGAAACCATAGGGAGTTCAATTTGTGTCCAGAATTTCTCTTGATTCTGTACATCATTGCTGGAATTAGTATAAAGATTTTGATAGTAGGAATGAAGAGTATTACTAATATTGGGTAGATCAGTATATCTTTTATTTTTATCTCTAATAGCTAAAATAAAAAATAAAAATTCCTACTTGGCTGAATATCCAAAATAACCTTTAAATCGCAGATTTAATTTTGCTTCTTCTTCAAGAGATTCCTGTTTAAGGAATATATCTCTTTCCTGTCTGGCTTGTGAGTAGCTTTCCCAATGCAGATGTGTTGGATCGCAATAAAATCTATATTTATTCCTAACTTGGTTGGCTAATTGAGTTTTTCTCATGTTATCTTTCTTTTTCTTCTTACACATAAAAGCTTTTATTTTGCCTCTTAAATAGGCTTTCGAGGCTTCCCAAAACGTTTCAATTTTGTGAAAGTTAAATATATTATGGATACAATCATCCTTCCATTTCTGCTTGAGCCATGACCTAAATCTGCTATTTTTATACATATAACGTGGGGAAAAAAAAGAATAATTTGACCCAGTCTGTTTTATCTTGGGGTGGAATGCGACTGAGACTACCACATGAACACAATATTTATCTAACGGCGCTAACTCGGAAAGACCTTAAGCTCCTAAAACAAATGGGTCCCTAGTTACCCATACAAATCAATCAGAAACTATAGTTAATGTAAGGAGCGCCTAAGACAAAGGCCAGGTCAAAAATAAAAGTGCATGTGCAGTCCAACAGAGATATATAATAAAATATTTAATAACAAGTAATCAAAACATATATATTAAAACATATAGTTCATGGATCCATGATACATTAAAACAATGATTAAAACCAAATGTACATAAGATGACAGAGGTATATAGAATTATATAGAAATTACCGCTATATAATACAGAGCTCAAATATAAATATAGATACTGGGTACACAAGGTGACAATGTGTCACAAGGTGACAATGTGTGTATAAGGTGCACTGTGGTTCCTAAGGATCTGTGTGGTGTAACAATATAGAACAAGTACAATAATACAGAAAGATAATAATGAAAAAAATTGAAATATAAATATAAATCGTTAATTATAGGAGCACAAGTGAGCAAACAAGTTCAATGTTCCAACCAAGTGATGAAAGTTCCTAATGATCCAAGTGATCCAAACGTGATGATGTGATCCAAACGATAAGAAAACAAAAATGTAAAAACAAAAATAAAAACCAAAAATTATGGACCAAAAATGTGAAGACACAATCAATAGTGGATAACGAGTGTAGTAAGCAATTGCTCAAAAATAGGATTCAAAGCCAATGAAAAATGTATAAAAAATAATAATAAAAATATATATATATAATATGAACCAATAGTATCTTGTAGTGATCAATAAAAAACAGAATATTCCATAACCTGTGAAGAAAAGAATATTCCATAACCTGTGAAGAAAAGAAATAATACAATATAGAGCAGTATCGTTTAGAAATGGCTCTAGATAATAAGAATATAACTCACCATATATGCCAACGCATTTCGGCCCACCAATAGGGCCTTTTTCAAGACTCTTTTCTTCACAGGTTATGGAATATTCTGTATTTTATTGATCACTACAAGATACTATTGGTTCATATTATATATTTTATTTTATTATTATTTTTTATACATTTTTCATTGGCTTTGAATCCTATTTTTGAGCAATTGCTTACTACACTCGTTAACCACTATTGATTGTCTTTTGGTCCATAATTTTTGGTTTTTATTTTTGTTTTTACATTTTTGTTTTCTTATCGTTTGGATCACATCATCACATTTGGATCACTTGGATCATTAGGAACTTTCATCACTTGGTTGGAACATTGAACTTGTTTGCTCACTTGTGCTCCTATAATTAACGATTTATATTTATATTTCATTTTTTTTCCTTATTATCTTTCTGTATTATTGTACGTGTTCTATATTGTTACACCACACAGATCCTTAGGGACCACAGTGCACCTTATACACACATTGTCACCTTGTGTACCCAGTATCTATATTTATATTTGAGCTCTGTATTATATAGCGGTCATTTCTATATAATTCTATATACCTCTGTCATCTTATGTACATTTGGTTTTAATCATTGTTTTAATGTATCATGGTTCCATGAACTATATGTTTTAATATATATGTTTTGATTACTTGTTATTAAATATTTTATTATATATCTCTGTTGGACTGCACATGCACTTTTATTTTTGACCTGGCCTTTGTCTTAGGTGCTCCTTACATAAACTATAGTTTCTGAGACTACCACATGGTCCGATATAACTATGTCTACAATTTCAACGTCTAATTTTTGAAGTGACAAAGTTTCTGAAACAAGGATAAAATCGATTCTTGAAAATGTCCTAAATGTCTTGGATTCACAAGTGAACATATGCTGTTCAGGGTTTTGAAGTCTCCATACATCTACTATTTTTAGCTGATGGCAAAACTTTTTCATATATTTAGCTTGTTTATTATATGTGGCTAAGTTTTTTTTGAAAACCTATCTAGTTCTGGACAGAGTGAGAGATTAAAATCACCTCCTATAATCAAATTGTCAAATAAAAAGGGGAATAGTTTAATTTTTAATTTTTCCCAGAATGTTTTCGAAAAAACATTTGGAGCATATATATTACATAAAACAAATTTAAGACTATCAATTTGTAATTGTAAGATAATATATCTGGCTTCCGGGTCCAATTCTGTCTGCAATATTTTGTATATTAATTTTTTGTTAAAAAGAATAGCGACCCCTAATTTCCTGCCTTTACAAGGGGTGGCTATTACCTCCCCTATCCATCTAGTTTTTAGTTTCAGGATCTCTAGGGCCTAGATTTAGAGTTCGGCGGTAGCCGTGAAAACCAGCGTTAGAGGCTCCTAACGCTGGTTTTAGGCTACCGCCGGTATTCAGAGTCACTCAAAATAGGGTCTAACGCTCACTTTTCAGCCTCGACTTTTCCATACCGCAGATCCCCTTACGTCAATTGCGTATCCTATCTTTTCAATGGGATCTTTCTAACGCTGGTATTTAGAGTCGTTTCTGAAGTGAGCGTTAGAGCTCTAACGACAAAACTCCAGCCGCAGGAAAATAGCAGGAGTTAAGAGCTTTCTGGGCTAACGCCGGTTCATAAAGCTCTTAACTACTGTACCCTAAAGTACACTAACACCAATAAACTACCTATGTACCCCTAAACCGAGGTCCCCCCACATCGCCGCCACTCGATTAAAATTTTTTAACCCCTAATCTGCCGACCGCCACCTACGTTATACTTATGTACCCCTAATCTGCTGCCCCTAACACCGCCGACCCCTGTATTACATTTATTAACCCCTAACCTGCCCCCCACAACGTCGCCGCCAGCTACTTACAATAATTAACCCCTAATCTGCCGACCGCAAAGCGCCGCCACCTACGTTATCCTTATGTACCCCTAATCTGCTGCCCCTAACACCGCCGACCCCTATATTATATTTATTAACCCCTAATCTGCCCCCCTCAACGTCGCCGACACCTGCCTACACTTATTAACCCCTAATCTGCCGAGCGGACCTGAGCGCTACTATAATAAAGTAATTAACCCCTAATCCGCCTCACTAACCCTATCATAAATAGTATTAACCCCTAATCTGCCCTCCCTAACACCTAACTTCAATTATTAACCCCTAATCTGATGACCGGAGCTCACCGCTATTCTAATAAATGTATTAACCCCTAAAGCTAAGTCTAACCCTAACACTAACACCCCCCTAACTTAAATATAATTTAAATCTAACTAAATAAATTAACTCTTATTAAATACATTATTCCTATTTAAAGCTAAATACTTACCTGTAAAATAAATCCTAATATAGCTACAATATAAATTATAATTATATTATAGCTATTTTAGGATTAATATTTATTTTACAGGCAACTTTGTAATTATTTTAACCAGGTACAATAGCTATTAAATAGTTAAGAACTATTTAATAGTTACCTAGTTAAAATAATAACAAATTTACCTGTAAAATAAATCCTAACCTAAGTTATAATTAAACCTAACACTACCCTATCAATAAATTAATTAAATAAACTACCTACAATTACCTACAATTAACCTAACACTACACTATCAATAAATAAATTAAATACAAATGCTACAAATAACTACAATTACATAAACTAACTAAAGTACAAAAAATAAAAAAGAACTAAGTTACAAAAAATAAAAAAATATTTACAAACATAAGAAAAATATTACAACAATTTTAAACTAATTACACCTACTCTAAGCCCCCTAATAAAATAACAAAGACCCCCAAAATAAAAAAAATGCCCTACCCTATTCAAAATTAATACATTTAAAAGCTCTTTTAACTTACCAGCCCTGAACAGGGCCCTTTGCGGGGCATGCCCCAAGAAAATCAGCTCTTTTGCCTGTAAAAAAAAACATACAATACCCCCCCCCAACATTACAACCCACCACCCACATACCCCTAATCTAACCAAAACCCCCCTTAAATAAACCTAACACTAAGCCCCTGAAGATCTTCCTACCTTGTCTTCACCATACCCGGTTCACCGATCGGTCCAGAAGAGCTCCTCCGATGTCCTGATCCAAGCCCAAGCGGGGGGCTGAAGAGGTCCATGATCCAGCTGAAGTCTTCATCCAAGCGGGGCAGAAGAGTTCTTCCATCCGATTGAAGTCTTCATCCAAGCGGCATCCATCCGGAGCGAAGCGGCAGCATCCTGAAGACCTCCACCGCGGAACATCCATCTTGGCCGACGACTGAACGACGAATGACGGTTCCTTTAAATGACGTCATCCAAGATGGCGTCCCTCGAATTCCGATTGGCTGATAGGATTCTATCAGCCAATCGGAATTAAGGTAGGAATATTCTGATTGGCTGATGGAATCAGCCAATCAGAATCAAGTTCAATCCGATTGGCTGATCCAATCAGCCAATCAGATTGAGCTCGCATTCTATTGGCTGTTCCGATCAGCCAATAGAATGCGAGCTCAATCTGATTGGCTGATTGGATCAGCCAATCGGATTGAACTTGATTCTGATTGGCTGATTCCATCAGCCAATCAGAATATTCCTACCTTAATTCCGATTGGCTGATAGAATCCTATCAGCCAATCGGAATTCGAGGGACGCCATCTTGGATGACGTCATTTAAAGGAACCGTCATTCGTCGTTCAGTCGTCGGCCAGGATGGATGTTCCGCGGTGGAGGTCTTCAGGATGCTGCCGCTTCGCTCCGGATGGATGCCGCTTGGATGAAGACTTCAATCGGATGGAAGAACTCTTCTGCCCCGCTTGGATGAAGACTTCAGCTGGATCATGGACCTCTTCAGCCCCCCGCTTGGGCTTGGATCAGGACATCGGAGGAGCTCTTCTGGACCGATCGGTGAACCTGGTGTGGTGAAGACAAGGTAGGAAGATCTTCAGGGGCTTAGTGTTAGGTTTATTTAAGGGGGGTTTGGGTTAGATTAGGGGTATGTGGGTGGTGGGTTGTAATGTTGGGGGGGGGTATTGTATGTTTTTTTTTACAGGCAAAAGAGCTGATTTTCTTGGGGCATGCCCCGCAAAGGGCCCTGTTCAGGGCTGGTAAGGTAAAAGAGCTTTTAAATGTATTAATTTAGAATAGGGTAGGGCATTTTTTTATTTTGGGGGTCTTTGTTATTTTATTAGGGGGCTTAGAGTAGGTGTAATTAGTTTAAAATTGTTGTAATATTTTTCTTATGTTTGTAAATATTTTTTTATTTTTTGTAACTTAGTTCTTTTTTATTTTTTGTACTTTAGTTAGTTTATTTCATTGTAGTTATTTGTAGCATTTGTATTTAATTTATTTATTGATAGTGTAGTGTTAGGTTAATTGTAGGTAATTGTAGGTAGTTTATTTAATTAATTTATTGATAGGGTAGTGTTAGGTTTAATTATAACTTAGGTTAGGATTTATTTTACAGGTAAATTTGTTATTATTTTAACTAGGTAACTATTAAATAGTTCTTAACTATTTAATAGCTATTGTACCTGGTTAAAATAATTACAAAGTTGCCTGTAAAATAAATATTAATCCTAAAATAGCTATAATATAATTATAATTTATATTGTAGCTATATTAGGATTTATTTTACAGGTAAGTATTTAGCTTTAAATAGGAATAATTTATTTAATAAGAGTTAATTTATTTTGTTAGATTTAAATTATATTTAAGTTAGGGGGGTGTTAGTGTTAGGGTTAGACTTAGCTTTAGGGGTTAATATATTTATTAGAATAGCGGTGAGCTCCGGTCGTCAGATTAGGGGTTAATAATTGAAGTTAGGTGTCGGCGATGTTAGGGAGGGCAGATTAGGGGTTAATACTATTTATGATAGGGTTAGTGAGGCGGATTAAAGGTTAATTACTTTATTATAGTAGCGCTCAGGTCCGCTCGGCAGATTAGGGGTTAATAAGTGTAGGCAGGTGTCGGCGACGTTGAGGGGGGCAGATTAGGGGTTAATAAATATAATATAGGGGTCGGCGGTGTTAGGGGCAGCAGATTAGGGGTACATAAGGATAACGTAGGTGGCGGCGCTTTGCGGTCGGCCGATTAGGGGTTAATTATTGTAAGTAGCTGGCGGCGACGTTGTGGGGGGCAGGTTAGGGGTTAATAAATGTAATACAGGGGTCGGCGGTGTTAGGGGCAGCAGATTAGGGGTACATAGGGATAACGTAGGTAGCGGCGGTTTACGGAGCGGAAGATTAGGGGTTAATAATATAATGCAGGGGTCAGCGATAGCGGGGGCGGCAGATTAGGGGTTAATAAGTGTAAGGGTAGGGGTGTTTAGACTCGGGGTACATGTTAGAGTGTTAGGTGCAGACGTAGGAAGTGTTTCCCCATAGGAAACAATGGGGCTGCGTTAGGAGCTGAACGCTGCTTTTTTGCAGGTGTTAGGTTTTTTTTCAGCTCAAACAGCCCCATTGTTTCCTATGGGGGAATCGTGCACGAGCACGTTTTTGAGGCTGGCCGCGTCCGTAAGCAACTCTGGTATCGAGAGTTGCATTTGCGGTAAAAATGCTCTACGCTCCTTTTTTGGAGCCTAACGCAGCCTTTTTTTTTAACTCTCGATACCAGAGTTAATTTTTATGGTGCGGCCAGAAAAAAGCCTGCGGAGCGTTAACAGCCCATCTACCGCCAAACTCCAAATCTAGGCCTAGGTCTTTTAAATACGTTTCTTGTAAGAAAACTATACTGGGTTTTTGGCGACCTAAATTTTTGATTATAAGTTTCCGCTTCACTGGGTTAGTGATTCCCCCCTACGTTCCAAGATTGAATCTTAATACTTTCTATTATGTCCACCATAACTAAAACTAATACTTAGCTCTTTTACAGAAGTTCTGACCTAAAAGCATACATCGTATATATACCTATATATATCTATATCTCATCTCTAGAGTTCATCCAGACCAAAACAACGTGGGCAACTATACAGATAAAGATATAATCCCTCTGGAAGGGAGGTAAAGACTGTTTAGATACATATAAGTTTTCGGTTTCTCTTTCATTATCCCCTATCAATATAACGGATGAAGCAAGAGGGGGGTCGGAGGCGGGAAGGGACAAAAGAGGCGCACGTAGAGGGACGGAGGCAAGAGAGCAAGAGAGAAAAAAAAAACAAGAAATGGGAACTCGAAAAAATAACAAGCTGTTAGGATCTTCATATTCAGACCACAGATACAATTTTACAATTTATAATTTCCCAGGACACGAACTATCTTCTATCCCCCTCTAGGCACAATAAATTCTTTTGCTTTTAACGCATCTGTGAAAACCAGATTATTCCCATTATCGTCAATAATAATCTTAGCGGGATATAAGGGGGGTTTGGGTTAGATTAGGGGTATGTGGGTGGTGGGTTGTAATGTTGGGGGGGGGTATTGTATGTTTTTTTTTTACAGGCAAAAGAGCTGATTTTCTTGGGGCATGCCCCGCAAAGGGCCCTGTTCAGGGCTGGTAAGGTAAAAGAGCTTTTAAATGTATTAATTTAGAATAGGGTAGGGCATTTTTTTATTTTGGGGGTCTTTGTTATTTTATTAGGGGGCTTAGAGTAGGTGTAATTAGTTTAAAATTGTTGTAATATTTTTCTTATGTTTGTAAATATTTTTTTATTTTTTGTAACTTAGTTCTTTTTTATTTTTGTACTTTAGTTAGTTTATTTCATTGTAGTTATTTGTAGCATTTGTATTTAATTTATTTATTGATAGTGTAGTGTTAGGTTAATTGTAGGTAATTGTAGGTAGTTTATTTAATTAATTTATTGATAGGGGTAGTGTTAGGTTTAATTATAACTTAGGTTAGGATTTATTTTACAGGTAAATTTGTTATTATTTTAACTAGGTAACTATTAAATAGTTCTTAACTATTTAATAGCTATTGTACCTGGTTAAAATAATTACAAAGTTGCCTGTAAAATAAATATTAATCCTAAAATAGCTATAATATAATTATAATTTATATTGTAGCTATATTAGGATTTATTTTACAGGTAAGTATTTAGCTTTAAATAGGAATAATTTATTTAATAAGAGTTAATTTATTTTGTTAGATTTAAATTATATTTAAGTTAGGGGGGTGTTAGTGTTAGGGTTAGACTTAGCTTTAGGGGTTAATATATTTATTAGAATAGCGGTGAGCTCCGGTCGTCAGATTAGGGGTTAATAATTGAAGTTAGGTGTCGGCGATGTTAGGGAGGGCAGATTAGGGGTTAATACTATTTATGATAGGGTTAGTGAGGCGGATTAAAGGTTAATTACTTTATTATAGTAGCGCTCAGGTCCGCTCGGCAGATTAGGGGGTTAATAAGTGTAGGCAGGTGTCGGCGACGTTGAGGGGGGCAGATTAGGGGGTTAATAAATATAATATAGGGGTCGGCGGTGTTAGGGGCAGCAGATTAGGGGTACATAAGGATAACGTAGGTGGCGGCGCTTTGCGGTCGGCAGATTAGGGGTTAATTATTGTAAGTAGCTGGCGGCGACGTTGTGGGGGGCAGGTTAGGGGTTAATAAATGTAATACAGGGGTCGGCGGTGTTAGGGGCAGCAGATTAGGGGTACATAGGGATAACGTAGGTAGCGGCGGTTTACGGAGCGGAAGATTAGGGGTTAATAATATAATGTAGGGGTCAGCGATAGCGGGGGCGGCAGATTAGGGGTTAATAAGTGTAAGGGTAGGGGTGTTTAGACTCGGGGTACATGTTAGAGTGTTAGGTGCAGACGTAGGAAGTGTTTCCCCATAGGAAACAATGGGGCTGCGTTAGGAGCTGAACGCTGCTTTTTTGCAGGTGTTAGGTTTTTTTTCAGCCCCATTGTTTCCTATGGGGGGAATCGTGCACGAGCACGTTTTTGAGGCTGGCCGCGTCCGTAAGCAACTCTGGTATCGAGAGTTGCATTTGCGGTAAAAATGCTCTACGCTCCTTTTTTGGAGCCTAACGCAGCCTTTTTTTTTAACTCTCGATACCAGAGTTAATTTTATGGTGCGGCCAGAAAAAAGCCCGCGGAGCGTTAACAGCCCATCTACCGCCAAACTCCAAATCTAGGCCTAGGTCTTTTAAATACGTTTCTTGTAAGAAAACTATACTGGGTTTTTGGCGACCTAAATTTTTGATTATAAGTTTCCGCTTCACTGGGTTAGTGATTCCCCCCTACGTTCCAAGATTGAATCTTAATACTTTCTATTATGTCCACCATAACTAAAACTAATACTTAGCTCTTTTACAGAAGTTCTGACCTAAAAGCATACATCGTATATATACCTATATATATCTATATCTCATCTCTAGAGTTCATCCAGACCAAAACAACGTGGGCAACTATACAGATAAAGATATAATCCCTCTGGAAGGGAGGTAAAGACTGTTTAGATACATATAAGTTTTCGGTTTCTCTTTCATTATCCCCTATCAATATAACGGATGAAGCAAGAGGGGGGTCGGAGGCGGGAAGGACAAAAGAGGCGCACGTAGAGGGACGGAGGCAAGAGAGCAAGAGAGAAAAAAAAAACAAGAAATGGGAACTCGCAAAAATAACAAGCTGTTAGGATCTTCATATTCAGACCACAGATACAATTTTACAATTTATAATTTCCCAGGACACGAACTATCTTCTATCCCCCTCTAGGCACAATAAATTCTTTTGCTTTTAACGCATCTGTGAAAACCAGATTATTCCCATTATCGTCAATAATAATCTTAGCGGGATATAACAAACTTGCTTTGAATCCCATATTTATCATCCTTGTACATAGCGGGGACATTAACTTTCTTTTCTGTACAGTTTCGTTCGAAAAATCTTGGAATAAAAGATTTTTTTTGTCACCGATAGAAAAGGATTCAAATTTCCTATATAATCTAAACATTTCTACTTTGTCCTGAAATTTTAAAAGCTTGAAAATACATTTTCTGTTCCTGGATATACCATTCTCAAAATATTTCTTAGGTCCTACTCTATGTGTCCGCTCTATAGAAAGGGGAAGCATGTGAGGGGGGAAGACTAGAGCCTGAGGTAGTGTTAAAGAGGTAAAATCCATCAGATTTTCAAACTCCGCAGTTTCGGGGATACCCAAAATCCTTACATTGTTGCGTCTGGAACGGTCTTCTTGCTCCTTCAGGCGCACTTCAATGTTTTGGATTTTTTAAAGTTGTTTTGCTATCAGACTCTCTTGTTTATTAAAGGGACAGTATACACTCATTTTCATATAACTGCATGTAATAGACACTACTATAAAGAATAAGATGCACAGATATGGATATGAAAATACACTATAAAATTGTTTAAAAACTTACTTAGAAGCAGTCAGTTTGGCTCTGTTGAAAAGGTAGCTGGAAAGCCCACTGCAAGTGGGAAATAAGACACTCCCCCCTCCCCCTTCTTTTGCATATGAAAAGACTCTTTACACAAACAGGAGCAAGCTGGAGAAGGTAGCTGACGGTATTCACATAAAACTTTGGGGCTTGGTTAGGAGTCTGAAAATCAGAGCAATGTTATTTAAAAATAAGCAAAACTATACATTTATTTAAAAAAAAAACTTTATGGGTTATATAAATAGATCATCTACAAAACATTTATGCGAAGAAAAAATGAGTGTATAATGTCCCTTTAACTACATCCTCTAATATAGATATCCTCTCTTCGGCTTCAGCTATCCTGGAGGCAAATTGTTTTATCTCTAGATTAAGAGTAGTGAGTTCTGTAGTTATAACATTTAGTTCTTTTTTAATTATTTCAAATTGAGGAGTAAACAGATTACTGAGCTGTGCTACTAGGGCTTGATTATCGATAGGGGCTGACAATATGTCACTGGAGTCTAAGCTTGAGTCAACCCCTTTGTTATTTTTTTTTCTCTGGATTTAACAGGCATTTTTGTGCCATGTTGATTACCTTGTGTGAGGTACTTTTCCATATATATTTAAGCACTGTGAAAAAAAAAATACGATTGTGGCAAAATTGTGATCTAAAACCACTAAAAAGAAAACAAAGTGCTGTGCACTAACGTAATACAAAAAAACAAAAAAAACAAAACAAAGCCTAAGGCCTCTAGTTATCAAGCTGTCAAACCTCAAATACGCTGGAATTCCGCAGCGTATTTGTGGCGAGGCTGATTCGCCTAAGTTATCAAGCCCTGCTGCCCGGCAAAAGTAGACTCTAGTGACGTAAGCTTCGATCCGCCGGACTCAGTCCAACACAGATCGATTCTTACGTCACTCCAGATGTTTTGAACGCAAGGAGGGTTTGGGTGGGTTAGAGTAGGGGTATGTGGGTGGTGGGTTTAATGTTGGGGGGGGGTTGTATTTTTTTTAACATGCAAAAGAGCTGAATACTTTGGGAAATGCCCCGCAAAAGGCCCTTTTAAGGGCTGGTAAGGTAATAGAGCTGTTAACTTTCGTAATTTAGAATAGGGTAGGGCATTTTTTTATTTTGGGGGCTTTGTTATTTTATTAGGGGGCTTAGATTAGGTGTAATTAGCTTAAAAATCTTGTAATATTTTTTTATTTTTTTGTAACTTAGTTTTTTTATTTTTTGTACTTTAGTTAGTTTATTTAATTGTATTTAATTGTAGGTATTTGTAGTTAATTAATTTAATTTATTTAATGATTGTGTAGTGTTAGGTTTAATTGTAACTTAGGTTAGAATTTATTTTACAGGTAAATTTGTCTTTATTTTAACTAGGTAGCTATTAAATAGTTACTAACTATTTAATAGCTATTGTGTCTAGTTAAAATAAATTGAAATTTGCCTGTAAAATAAAAATAAATCCTAAAATAGCTACAATATAATTATTAGTAATATTGTAGCTATATTAGGGTTTATTTTATAGGTAAGTATTTAGTTTTAAATAGGAATAACTAATTTAATAAGAGTAATATTTATTTAGATTTATTTAATTAATATTTAAGTTAGGGGGTGTTAGGGTTAGACTTAGGTTTAGGGGTTAATAATTTTATTATAGGTTGCGGCGGTACAGGGGGGGCACGATAGGGGTTAATAAATTTATTATAGGTGGCGACGGTGTAGGGGGGCAGATTAGGGGTTTATAAGTTTAATATAGGTGGCGGCGGGGGTCCGGGAGCGGCGGTTTAGGGGGTTTAAACAATTTATTTAGTTGCGGCGGGGTACGGGATCTGCAGGATAGGGGTTAATAAATTTATTATAGGTGGGGGCGGTATAGGGGGGGGCAGGATAGGGGTTAATAGGTATTATGTAGGTGGCGGCGGGGTCCGGGAGCAGCGGTTTAGGGGTTAATCAGTTTATTAGAGTGGCAGTGGGCTCCGGGAGCGGCAGTTTAGGGGTTAATACATTTATTCGAAAAAACATTCGGAGCATATATATTACATAAAACAAATTTAAGACTATCAATTTGTAATTGTAAGATAATATATCTGGCTTCCGGGTCCAATTCTGTCTGCAATATTTCATATATTAAATTTTTGTTAAAAAGAATAGCGACCCCTAATTTCCTGCCTTTACAAGGGGTGGCTATTACCTCCCCTATCCATCTAGTTTTTAGTTTCAGGATCTCTAGGTCTTTTAAATACGTTTCTTGTAAGAAAACTATACTGGGTTTTTGGCGACCTAAATTTTTGATTATAAGTTTCCGCTTCACTGGGTTAGTGATTCCCCCTACGTTCCAAGATTGAATCTTAATACTTTCTATTATGTCCACCATAACTAAAACTAATACTTAGCTCTTTTACAGAAGTTCTGACCTAAAAGCATACATCGTTCCCCGAGGAACCTGTAAATGTCAAAGATACTATGTTGTAGTATGCAATAATATAAATGAATCACAACTGCTGATATTATAGGATTTGTAGCAAGGTTTAAACTAGATAATAACATGGATTACTAAAAGAAGTAATGTCAGAATCCGAGTATAAACTTTGCAATTTGTTATATGGATAAAATAGCATTAGATATTTCTATAGCTGTATCGAGTAAAATAAATACTGGAGGAACAACAGAAAAACCGTGTCTATAACCAGAGAAAAAATGAAAACAGTGTTAACACGAAAAAATAGCTACTATGTCAAAATAAAGCTCTGCCACAATATATCAGGAATTATGAGTAAATATGCGTAGCAGATATTGCATCAAAGATAGTAGCTTGAAAAATATGTAAGAGGTTACAGACTGTACCTGGAGGGTAAAACAAAGTTTTTAGAAAGTTGAAGAGAAATCTCACAGCTTGAATTGGGGAAGCGGTTGCAGCGCTGATGCCGAAGAAGTTGGTGTGTGACGTCACAGCTCCACGATGCAGGGCGGAAGATTTGGCTGAATGGAGTAAGCTGACAGCAACGGCTGGGAAAAATGTCAATCCGGTAACAAGAGATGTAGGCTGGTTTCAGCAAGATAAGTTTGGTGAATCCGGAATGATAGATTTTAGGATGAAATCCAAAGAGGTAAATTAGTGCTCAGTTTGAGTCACACTATGGTTAGTGGAAAACAATAACAAGCAAAGTGGAGAGGGGGGAGGAGGCTTAAATAGCATAGCAGGTGAATTGATCAGACAATTAAAGGGATATTCTCAGTAAAAAGTAACAGGTTGTTATAAACAATATGTAATCGTGACAGGATGCTCCCCTAAATGATCCACTCCGTGGATCAGGGATGAGGACGATCCGGATTCTGCTGATGGAATTGCGAGATGAGTCTGGGGGCAGAAATATTAACAGCTGGCTCCCAAGAGTCATGTTCTGAAGTGTAGCCTTTCCATCTTATCAGATACTGTAAGTTACCCCTATACATTCTAGAGTCAAGTATGGATTTAACCTCATATTCAATGTTGGGATCAATGGAGATAGGAGGTATACTTTGGCGTGAAGTGGCATCTCGTACAGAACGGTAGGGTTTCAGTAGGGAAACATGGAAGGTAGGGTGTATTTTCAGAGTGCTAGGTAATTGTAACCAAACTGCATTCTCATTTATGATTTTGATTATCTGAAAAGGACCAATGAATAATGGTGAAAGTTTCTTGCTAGGAGTATTAAGATGTAAGTTTTTGGTTGACAGCCAAACTAGATCTCCAAGGGAGTACTGTGGTGGAGCCATCCTTCTTAAGTCGTAATAATGTTTCTGTTTGGTTTTAGCTTGTTCAATAGCGGTCCTGACTTTTGCAAAATTAGAAGTGATGGAATTTGTTAAATCAGCGATATATGGTAGTGAACTGATTTGGGGTAGTAGTTGAAATGTTGGATGGAATCCATAGTTAATGAAGAATGGAGTCTGGTTGGTTGTGGAATGTACTGTGTTGTTGAAGGTAAATTCAGCATAGGGCAGGTGTTGAGACCAAGAGTGTTGGTCGAAATGACAATAAGACCTTAGGAATTGTTCAATGCTTTGGTTAGACCTTTCAGTCTGACCATTAGTCTGAGGGTGATAAGAGGTTGAAAGTCTTTTGTCAATACTGAAAATCTTGCAAAATTCAGTCCAGAGAGAACTAGTAAACTGCGAGCCACGGTCTGTTAAGATCCGTCGAGGGAGACCGTGAAGTCTGAAAGACGTGTAGTAAGAGCAAATGTATAGTTTCTGGCAGCTGTAGGTAGCTTGTGGTACGGTATGAGATGTATCATCTTTCTGAATAAGTCCACCACGACAAGGATAGTAGTATTATTGGAGGATCTGGGGAGATCAACGACATAATCCAAGGCTATGTCGGACCAAGGTCGTGTTGGAGTAGGTAAAGGCATGAGTAACCCATAGGGCCTATGTTTTGATCTTTTAGTGGTAGCACATACTGAACAGGTGTTAATGTACTTCATTATGTCGGTATTCATATCAGGCCACCAGTAACTCCTTTTAATAAGCTCTTGTGTCTTTGTGGATTCGGTGTGTCCAGCAAATAAGGATTCATGAGCTGAATGTAAAAATCAAATCTCTGATAGAAGGGGGGTACATATAACTTCTCATCAAAGTAATAAAGGGAATCCTGTTTCATTTGTAACTGTTGAAGAGGCTTAGTTTGATCTTTATGTTGTTCTTCTCTTAGGAATGGAATAGAATCAATGAGAAACAACAGGTATTTATTCTCTGGGATTACAGATTCTTTTGGAAGACAGAGATCGGAGGGAGTAGGCAGCCGTGAGAGAGCGTCTGCCTTCTTGTTCTTACTAGCCGGTCTGTAAGTGATAAGGAAATCAAATCTGGAGAAATACAGATTCCAACGAACATGTCGTGCAGTGAGGGTTTTCGTACTTTTAAGGTACTGTAAATTCCTATGATCAGTATACACTATGGTTGGGTATGTCACACCTTCAAGGAGATGACGCCACTGTTCAAAAGCAACCTTGATAGCCAGTAACTCTTTGTCACCCACGGGGTAATGCAACTCAGGAGCCGTCAAACATCTTGAATAAAAAGCTACGGGATGTAGAGTTTCTTTAGGTGTTCTCTTTATGAAGAACAGCTCCAATAGCATAATCGGAGGGCATCGACCTCTAATACATATTGGGAGTTGGTTGTTAGGGTAGCGTAATATAGGTGCAGAGGTACATTTTTGTTTTAGGAGATCAAAAGCCTTTTGGGATTCAGCAGTCCAGATGAACTTAATATTTGATTTTGTGAGGTTGGTAAGTGGTTTGGCAATTGCCTGCAAAATTATTTATAAATATTCGGTAAAAATTTGCAAAGGCCATGAAAGCTTTGTACCTGTTTCTTATTACTTGGCTTCTGGCCACTGTCGTATGGTGGTGATTTTTTGAGTCGTCCATCTGTATGCCAAATTCCGATATCTGATAACCAAGAAAGGTGATCTGGTTTGTATGAAATATACATTTCTCGGCTTTAGCATATAAAGAATGTGAGCGTAAGCGTGATAATACCTGTCTGACGTGTTTTGTGTGTTCTTCTAATGTTTTTGAATAGATCAAAATATCATCAAGATAGATTACAATATAGGTGTCAAGAATATCTTTTGAAGATATCGTTAATAAAGTGTTGGAAGGTTGCCGGGGCGTTGCAGAGACCTAATGGCATGACGGTGTATTCGTACAAGCCATAGCGAGTACGGAACGCCGTCAGCCATTCGTCTCCAGCCCTCATACGAACGAGATTATACGCACCTCGTGAGGTCAAGTTTAGTGAAGACCTTGGCACCTTCCAAACGCTCAATTAGCTCTGGGATAAGAGGCAAAGGATACCGATTTTTAACAGTAACCTGTTCAGCTGCCGGTAGTCCACTATGGGTTCTTAAACTGCCATCTTTATTTTTTACAAAAAACATACCGGCCGCAGCGGGGGAGGTAGATGGTCTGATGAATCCCTTCTGTAGATTTTCCTCAATATATGATTTTAAGTGTTCCAGTTTGGACAACGGGAACACATGACCGCAAGGTATGACTACACCTGGTAGTAAATCAATAGGGCAGTCATAGATACGATGCGGCGGTAGGTTTTGGGATTCTTTTTTACTGAAAACATCAATAAAGTCGGCATAAACATTAGGTATCTCTATATCAGTGGAGATTTTGAGGTGGTTGTAAAGCAGAGTAGGGTAGCAAGTGGATAAGCAGTAATCAGAATTAAGCTTTACAGTGAGATTTGACCATGATATCAGAGGGTTATGTAATTTTAACCATTGTAGACCTAAAATGAGAGGGAAGACGGGGGATGTAATGACATCAAAGGAAATGTACTCCCTATGGTGGTCTGGTGTGGATAGGAGCAATGGTATTGTTTCATAAATTACCGGTCCAGAGGACAGAACCTCCCCATCAATTCCCCTTAAAGGTACAGGAGCCTTTTTTTTTATAAGTGGAATTTTATTTTTTGTGGCAAAAGACACATCAATGTAAGAGGCAGAAGCACCAGAGTCAATTATCCCTGAAACGTTCACTCGAAGTTGATCCCACTGCAAGAGAAGGCATAGGTTACAGTAGCTTGCAGAGTGTGACACAGCATTTAAGGAATAAAAAGGATGGGAGTTCTTACCCTTATTCTGTTTCTGGAGAATGGGACAGGCTTTGACAGTATGCTCTTCTGATGCACAGTACATGCATAAATTCTGGGAGCGCCTTCTTAACTTTTCTTGATTGCTTAATGGCGCCTTTAAGAAAACCAATTTCCATAGGTTCAGTGGTGTTTTTAACATGAGAATGTGTTAGGTAAAGAAGGGTTTTGTTTTTTTATGTGTTGACTCATGATAACCTTTCTTGTTTTGTCCTCTCCCTAAGCCTTCTGTCAATACTGATACTGAGATTAATTAGTTCCTCCAAAGTGTGAGGAATTTCAATGCGAGAGAGTTCGTTCTTTAATGGATTCTGACAAACCCAATCTAAACTGTTTTTTTAGAGACAAATTATTCATTGGGTGTCAGTAGCTAGCCTCTTAAAATCTGCAATATAATCTTCTACATCTCTTCTTTCTGTTTTAAGAGAGGAGCGCATTTGCAGTTCTACAGCGGTTTAATTGTTTGTAAGGGTCGTCATAAAGCTGACCAAGGGTAGAAAAGAAGGAATCTAGAGAGTTAAGTTATATCATCGTTTGTCTCCAGGAAGGAATTAGCCCAGCTTCTGGGTTCTGCTCTTAAATAGGAAATGGTAGTCATCACCTTAACTCTCTCAGTGGGATATGTGTATGGTTTTAGTGCAAACAACAGAAGACAAGAGTTTTTAAAATCTCTAAAATTGTTTTCTATCCCCTGGAATACATCTGGGAGACTACTTGTGGTTCCTGGAAACCGGGTTCTACTATCTACAAAGTCTTTAATATAAGTTTTCGTCCCTGGTTTTCTTGTTTGAGGGTATTGAGGCCATCAGTTAATGCATCCATTTTTTGAGAGAGAGTTGTTGTATCTGATTAGACATCTCAGCTGGATCCATGTTTTAGGGCTTGTTATTTCTGTAATGTCAAAAGATACTATGTTGTAGTATGCAATAAATAAATGAATCACAACTGCTGAGATTTATAGGATTTGTAGCAAGGTTTAAACTAGATAATAACATGGATTACTAAAAGAAGTAATGTCCAGAATCCGAGTATAAACTTGTGCAATTTGTTATATGGATAAATAGCATTAGATATTTCTATAGCTGTATCGAGTAAATAAATACTGGAGGAACAACAGAAAAACCGTGTCTATAACCAGAGAAAAAATGAAACAGTGTTAACACGAAAAATAGCTACTATGTCAAAATAAAGCTCTGCCACGATATATCAGGAATTATGAGTAAATATGCGTAGCAGATATTGCATCAAAGATAGTAGCTTGAAAAATATGTAAGAGGTTACAGACTGTACCTGGAGGGTAAAACAAAGTTTTTAGAAAGTTGAAGAGAAATCTCACAGCTTGAATTGGGGGAAGCGGTTGCAGCGCTGATGCCGAAGAAGTTGGCGTGTGACGTCACAGCTCCACGGATGCAGGGCGGAAGATTTGGCTGAATGGTAGTAAGCTGACAGCAAACGGCTGGGAAAAATGTCAATCCGGGTAACAAGAGATGTAGGCTGGTTTCAGCAAGATAAGTTTGGTGAATCCGGAATGATAGATTTTAGATGAAATCCAAAGAGGTAATTAGTGCTCAGTTTGAGTCACACTATGGTTAGTGGAAAACAATAACAAGCAAAGTGGAGAGGGGGGAGGAGGCTTAAATAGCATAGCAGGTGAATTGATCAGACAATTAAAGGGATATTCTCAGTAAAAGTAACAGGTTGTTATTAAACAATATGTAATCGTGACAGAACCCTATACCTATATCTTGAACTCATCTCTGAAGTTCATCCAGACCAAAACAACGTGGGCAACTATACAGATAAAGATATAATCCCTCTGGAAGGGAGATAAAGACTGTTTAGATACATATAAGTTTTCGGTTTCTCTTTCATTGTCCCCTATCAATAAACGGATGAAGCACAGTGGGGGGTCGGAGGCGGGAAGGACAAAAGAGGCCCGCGAGTAGAGGGCCGGAGGCAAGAGGAGCAAGAGAGAAAAAAAAAAACAAGAAATGGGAACTCGCAAATATAACAAGCTGTTAGGATCTTCATATTCAGACCACAGATACAATTTTACAATTTATAATTTTAAAAGCTTGAAAATACATATTCTGTTCCTGGATATACCATTCTCAAAATATTTCTTAGGTCCTACTCTATGTGTCCGCTCTATAGAAAGGGGAAGCATGTGAGGGGGGAAGCCTAGAGCCTGAGGTAGTGTTAAAGAGGTAAAATCCATCAGATTTTCAAAACTCTGCAGTTTCGGGGGATACCCAAAATCCTTTACATTGTTGCGTCTGGAGCGGGTCTTCTTGCTCCTCCCAGGCGCACTTCAATGTTTTTGGATTTTTGAAAGTTGTTTTGCTATCAGACTCTCTAGTTTATTAAAGGGACAGTATATACACTCATTTTCATATAACTGGCATGTAATAGACACTTCTATAAAGAATAAGATGCACAGATGCTGATATAAAAAATCCAGTATAAAAACTAAAAACTTACTTAGAAGCAGTCAGTTTGGCTCTGTTGAAAATGGTAGCTGGAAAGACCACTGCAAGTGGGAAATAAGACCCCTCCCCCCTCCCCCTTCTTTTGCTTATGAAAAGACACCTTTACCACAAACAGGAGCAAGCTGGAGAAGGTAGCTGACGGTATGCACATAAAACTTTGGGGGCTTTGTTAGGAGTCTGAAAATCAGAGCAATGTTATTTAAAAATAAGCAAAACTATACATTTATTTTAAAAAAAAAACTTTATGGGCTATATAATAGATCATCTACAAAACATTTATGCAAAGAAAAATTGAGTTATAATGTCCCTTTAACTACATCCTATAATATAGATATCCTCTCTTCGGCTTCAGCTATCCTGGAGGCAAATTATTTTACCTCTAGATTAAGAGTAGTGAGTTCTGTAGTTATAAACATTTAATTTAGTTTAGTTTTTTAATTATTCAAATTGAGGGAGTAAACAGATTACTGAGCTGTGCTACTCAGGGGCTTGATTATCGATAGGGGCTGACAATATGTCACTGGAGTCTAAGCTTGAGTCAACCCCTTTGTTATTTTTTTTTTCTCTGGATTTAACAGGCATTTTTGTGCATGTTGATTACCTTGTGTGAGGTACTTTTCCATATATATTTAAGCACTGTGAAAAAAAAAATAAGATTGTGCGAAATTGTGGATCTAAAACCACTTAAAAAGAAAACAAAGTGCTGTGCCACCTAACCGTAATACAAAAAAAACAAAAAAAAAAAACAAAGCCTAAGGCGGTCTAGTTATCAAGCCGTCAACCTCAAATACGCTGGATATTCCGCAGCGTTATTTGTGGCGAGGCTGATTCGCCTAAGTTATCAAGCCCCTGCTGCCCGGCACAAAAGTAGAATCTAGTGACGTAAGCTTCGATCCGCCGGACTCAGTCCGACACAGATCAATTCTTTCGTCACTCGCCAGATGTTCCGAACGGCAAGTTCGACACAATCTGACTACTTTTTGGAGTTATCAAATGACTACCAGGTACCACTCGGCACTTTTCCGGCCCAGCGTACCTGGTTTTCAATCCGCCGCCCCTGGAGGCGGCAGATCCCATAGGAATCAATGGGAGTCTGACCATAGCGAAAGTTCATGTTCGCTGCTGCCCAACATCCCATTGATTCCTATGGGAGCTGTCTACACCTAACACCTAACATGTACCCCCGAGTCTAAACACCCCTAATCTGCCCCCTACACCGCCGCGGACCTATATAAGCATGGTAAACCCCCTAAACCGCACTCCCGGAGCCCACCGCCACTCTAATAAACTGATTAAACCCCTAAACCGCCGCTCCCGGACCCCGCCGCCACCTACATAATACCTATTAATCCCTATCCTGCCCCCCCTATACCGCCGCCACCTATAATAAATTTATTAACCTCTATCCTGCCGATCCCGTACCCCGCCGCAACTAAATAAATTGTTTAACCCCTAAACCGCTGCTCCTGGACCCCGCCGCCACCTATATTAAAACTTAATAACCCCCTAATCTGCCCCCCCTACACCGTCACCACCTATAATAATATTTATTAATCCTATACCTGCCCCCCTATACTGCCGCCATCTATATTAAACTAATTAACCCCTAAACATAAGTCTAACACTAACCCTTATTTTAATAAAATCTAAATAAAATTACTATTATTAACTTATATTAATCCTATTTAATAACTAAATACTTACCTATAAAATAAACCCTAATATTGCTACAATATAACTAATAATTATATTGTAGCTATTTAGGATTTATTTTTATTTTACAGGCAAATTTAAATTAATTTTAACTAGACACAATAGCTATTAAATAGTTATTAACTATCTTAATAGCTACCTAGTTAAAATAAAGACAAATTTACCTGTAAAATAAAAACTAACCAAAGTTACAATTACACCTAACACCTAACATGTACCCCGAGTCTAAACACCCTAATCTGCCCCCTATCACCGCCTGCGACCTATATTAGCATGGGTAACCCCTAAACCGCCACTCCCCGCGAGCCCACCGCCACTCTAATAAACTGATTAAACCCCTAACCGCCGCTCCCGGACCCCGCCCGCAACACCTACATAATACCTATTATCCCTATCCTGCCCCCCCCCTATACCGCCGCACCTATAATAAATTTATTAACCTCTCTTCCTGCCGGATCCCCGTTACCCCGCCGCAACTAAATAAATTGGTTTAAACCCCCTAAACCGCTGCTCCTGGACCCCGCCGCCACCTATATTAAACTTATTAACCCCTAATCTGCCCCCCCCTACACCGTCACCACCTATAATAAATTTATTAATCCCTATCCTGCCCCCCTATACCCGCCGCCATCTATATTAAACTAATTAACCCCTAAACATAAGTCTAACCACTAACCCTTATTTTAATAAATCTAAATAAAATTACTATTATTAACTATATTAATCCTATTTAAAACTAAACTCACTTACCTATAAAAATTAAACCCCTAATATTGCTACAATATAACTAATATTATATTGTAGCTATTTTAGGATTTATTTTTTATTTTACAGGGCAAATTTAAATTAATTTTAACTAGACACAATAGCTATTAAATAGTTATTAACTAATTAATAGCTACCTGTTATAAATAAAGACAAATCTACCTGTAAAATAAAAACTAACCAAAGTTACAATTACACCTAACACTACACTATAATTAAATAAATTATTCCTATTTAAAACTAAATACTTACTGTAAAAATAAACCCTAAGATAGCTACAATGTAATTAACAATTACATTGTAGCTATTTTAGGATTTATATTTATTTTACAGGTAACTTTGTAATTTATTTTAACTAGGTAGAATAGTTATTAACTATTTAATAACTACCTAGCTAAAAGAAATACAAAATTACCTGTAAAATAAATCCTAACCTAAGTTACAATTAACCTAACACTACACTATCATTAATTAATTAAATTAATTAACTACAAATACCTACAATTAAATACAATTAAATTAACTAAAGTACAAAAAATAAAAAAATATTACAATATGTTTAAGCTAATTACACCTAATCTAAGCCCCCTCATAAAATAACAAAGCCCCCCAAAAATAAAAATGCCCTACCCTATTCTAAATTACGAAAGTTAACAGCTCTATTACCTTACCAGCCCTTAAAAGGGCCTTTTGCGGGGCATGCCCCAAAGTATTCAGTTCTTTTGCATGTTAAAAAAATACAAACCCCCCAACATTAAAACCCATCACCCACATACCCCTACTCTAACCCACCCAAACCCCCCTTAAAAAAACCTAACACTAACCCCCTGAAGATCATCCTACCTTTAGCCGTTTTCAGCCAGCCGACCACTGATGGAACAGAAGAGGACATCCGCAGCGACCGAAGTCATCATCCAAGGGGCGCTGAAGAGGTCTTCCATCCGATAGAAGTCTTCATCCATGCGGCATCTTCAATCTTCATCCATCCAGAGCGGAGCCTTCTTCAAACGAGCCAACGTGGAGCCATCCTCTTCCAACGACGCCTACCCGACAAATGGATAGTCCTTTAAGTGACGTCATCCAAGATGGTGTCCCTCGAATTTCCGATTGGCTGATAGGATTCTATCAGCCAATCGGAATTAAGGTAGGAAAAATCTGATTGGCTGATCCAATTTCAGCCAATCAGATTGAGCTCACATTCTATTGGCTGATCGGAACAGCCAATAGAATGCAAGCTCAATCTGGTGGGCTGATTGGATCAGCCAATCGGATTGAACTTGAATCTGATTGGCTGATTGGATTAGCCAATCAGATTTTTCCTACCTTAATTCCGATTGGCTGATAGAATCCTATCAGCCAATCGGAATTCGAGGGACGCCATCTTAGATGACATCACTTAAAGGAACCTTCATTCGTCGGGTAGGCGTCGTTGGAAGAGGATGGCTCAGCGTCGGCTCGTTTGAAGAAGGCTCCGCTCCGCATGGATGAAGATTGAAGACGGCCGCATGGATGAAGACTTTCTATCGGATGGAAGACCTCTTCAGCGCCCCTTGGATGATGACTTCGGCCGCTGCGGATGACCTCTTCTGTTCCATCGGTGGTCGGCTGGCTGAAGACGGCTAAAGGTAGTGTGGGTGCTTAGTGACAGCTTATCAATAAAGCTGGGAAAAAGTCAAAGAGCAGCGAGATCGGATGAGTGATAACTATCACAGTCCGCTGCACATCGCCCGTATTTGGTGTGCGGCTTTTTGACAGCTTTTTTGATTAACTTTTGCGAGCGTATTCAGGTCCGTGGGCGGCGATGTGAGGCGAGCTTAGGTGGGCATATTGGGGCCGGCCGAAGGCAGGTAAGTAGACACGTTGATAACTAGAGGCCTAAGTGTTGTGAATTAATGATAAAAGTGTGTGTTCAAAAAGTGCAACCTTTTTTTTTTTTTTCTTCCCCTTTTTTTTCTCTCCCCTCTTCCCCTTTTTCCTCCTTTTTCTCTTCCCCCTTTCTTTTTCTTTTCCCCCCCTTTTAGTTTTTCTCCTTTTTTTCTCTTTTTCCTTCTTTACTTTTTCAAAGTCTTTCCTCCCTTGTCTGGAGGGGGAGTGAGGGGGAGTGATAAGGTGAAGCCTTATGTGAAAAGTTAATTATTTTTAACTCTAAAAAGTGGATAAAGTAAACTAGGTCCCTGTATAATATACAGGGAGGTATAAATCTTGAAAAACAAGCAAAAAAAAGTGTACAGGCCTATTGGAGGGCCTAAGTGTAATATGCTTCAAAAACACCCAAAAAAAGCAAAAAAAACAAATGCCCTGTTGTGGTGAAGCTAATTGGGGTATCTGAGTGTATTTAACTACTAATTTCTGTTCACATACTCCCCTAAAAACTACCCTTATCGTGGATGATTCATGTATTAATATATTTTCTGTCACCTTGTTTAGCTAGGGCCTAGCATAAAAGAAAATATACTTTTGAGATAAAATATTATTACATCAAAACCCTTCTAGTTTGCAGCAACCTTTTCAGGCGCCAACTTTCTTAGGACTCAAGAGCTTGTAAGCTATTCAACAAGAGAATCTTGTTGAATTTTGATAATTGAAGGCCTTTGTAATTCTACACACCAGGCTGATAATAATATGTTTTCTATCACCTTTGCTTAACTAAAGCCTAGCCTGCACAATACAGAATTAGAATGGAATCTGATTACAACAAAACAGTGCTAGATTTCAAAAACATTTTTACAAACCAACTCTCTTAACACTAGAGAGCTACTAAGTTGCATAACAAAAAGTCTTGCTTTGGTTTTTTGAGAGTCTTATAGCCCTCAGCTCGAGGCTGATATATACTTATTCCAAAGGGAGTGTTCTTTTAAAAAGTTCAACCTTTCAACAATAAGGAGAAAGGCACAGAAAAAAGTGAATGTAAGCAATCACTGACAGTCCACTTTTTCTTTTGGAAGTTTGATGACAACTTATTGCTTGAATTTTGCCCCTTTTTGCGAGAAAGATATCCAGGTGCAAATTAAAATATAAAAAAAAAAAACAACAAGGAAAAGTTCTACCATACAGTTTATAGACCCACAAGTTAAAACATTTCCTGCCCCCGTACTGCGGGGCTTTCTGCCTTTAGTACCAGGTCTTGTGAATAAGTATAGCAGATACAGTTACCGTCCTCCTGGGTTGTGCTGTGGTCCCTCAGCGTCCTGTGGGTGTGTGAGGCCTTGCAGCTCTCTGAGGTTACATAACCTCTGCAGTTCCCCTGGATGTCACCTTGTGACTCGCAGCCGTAGTCCCTGGAAACACGCCAGCCAGCAGGGAGTGATGCTCCCGGATACCTCCGCACCAGTAACACTCCCGCTGATCGACCTCCTCCAGCTGCAGCGTCAGAACCGGACTACTTCGCCCAGCCAGGGGGCTCCAGTCTCCTCCTCTAATTCTCAGGGACTGCGCCGTCCAATCTCCGGAGGTAGGTGTATGGGGTCCAACAGCCACAACCCAGATTCCGCTTCAATATATTTTTTTCTTTTAGGTGGTCCCCAGGTCACAGCTCAGCAGTCGGGGCAAAGAGCGTATCCGCTCTCTCAGGTTTCCGTTGCGCTCTGCAAAAAACTCTGCAGAGTGGTAGCCCACACAAGCCGGTGTGGGAACGGCCACGGGCTAATACGAATCAGGGTAGGTGATCTTTCTCGGCTCTAAGTTTGCTGCAGCTCTCAACGCAGCTAGTCAAAGCTCCTCCTCCACCGGAAACCAGCTTACCAGCATTAGAACAAATTACACTCCAGTTGGTTCTAAAGAGATGAAGGTAATACAATTGAAAGTAAATAAGCAAGTATATGTCCACAATGTGATAAAGTACCTACAAGCTCAATCTATTTGATTATGTTGTGGCTTCAAACTATTTCAAATACACAAATAAACCTTAAAAAAGCAATATCATAGTATACTGTCCCTTTAACCTTGAGATGCTGCTTAAATGTATGTGTTTGTTAAGGCTTCCAGGGAGTTACGTTGCTTTTTTTAGTCAGTGCAAGGGTTCCTGCACCTGAAATTTGTGGCGAGATGAGAATGAAGTAGATTTTCTGAAATCTGCGCGTGTAAGTACTTACGCTGTATATTGGATACCAAATTGCGCGTAGTTCTATATTAGTCTATGGGTAAAAAAAAAATACGGCCGAAGGGTGAAATATACGCGCGTAACTTGTATGCTACGCCGTATATGTCATACCAAAATTGCGCAAAAGCTGGCTGTCACCGGCTTTTGCGGGCGACGCTGCATATCGGATGGGGCCCCCTGATAAATGTATTTATTTCCGGATACGGTGAGGTCCACGGAATCAACAATTACTGTTGGAAATATCACTCCTGGCCAGCAGGAGGAGGAAAAGCTGTTAAAAGAGCCAGCAAAGCTGTTAAATGTCACTTCCCTTCCCACAATCCCCAGTCATTTGACCAAAGGAAAATGGAGAAAAAGGAAATAACACAAGGTGTAGAGGTGCCTGAGGTTAAAGTTAAAAATAACTGTCTTAAAATAAAGGGCGGGCCGTGGACCGTATCCGGAAACAAATACATTTATCAGGTAAGCATAAATTTTGTTTTCTTTCCTAAGATAGGGTGAGTCCATCAATCATCAATTACTGTTGGGAATTAATACCCAAGCTAGAGGACACTGATGATTAGGGAGGGACAAGAAAGGTAACCTAAACAGAAGACACCACTGCTTAAAGAACCTTTCTCCCAAAAGAACCTCATCCGAGGCAAATGTATCCAATTTGTAAAATTTGGACAGGGTATGCAGAGAAGACCAAGTTGCAGCCTTGCAAATCAGTTCCACAAAAGCTTCATTTTTGAAAAACCCAAGAAGAAAGAGACAGCCCTAGTTGGAATGAGCTGTAATTCTCTCAGGAGACTGCTGCAGTCTCATAAGCAAAACCAAATATACTTCTCAACCAGAGAGAAAGAGAAGTAGCAGAAGCTTTCTGACCCTTACGTTTCCCAGAGAAACAAGCAAACAGGGCAGAAGACTGGCGAAAATCCTTAGTTGCCTGTAAATAAAATTTTAAAGCGTGCACAACCTCCAAGTTGTGCAACAAATGTTCTTCAGAAAAAAAAGAACTACGACAGAGAGAAGGAACAACAATACCTGATTAAAACTTCTGTCCAAAACGGAGGCGGAGCGTAGCCGTGCAGGGAGATGGCTGCACTGCTGTGAAGCTCCGTAGCCTTTCACACTCTATCGGCCCCCAAACAGCCTAAATTGGATGCAAAGCTAAGCCAGCCCGACTGAATTCACTAGGCACAAGTTGGCTACAAGTCTGCCATGTATAACCGTTGAACAAAGAGGTAAACGGCTCGGAGAGATTTGACTCAGTAAGTCCCGGTCGCCATCTTTAATTTCGGTCAACAGTGTAAACGGCGCCTACGACCTGGCAAACTGACGGAACATCCTGCCATTGCACCAGCTCCTATTACTGGATGAGAGACACATCACTGATCTTCACCAGAACAACAGATGTCGGGTGAGAAACGCTTGATGCAACATAGCACTATACCCCTTAGCAGACCACATGGCCATGTAAAACGACACTACAACGCATAACAAGGGGACATCTTGGCCTCACTGACCTGCCTAATAACATCAGCTCCCCTCACATTCTAAGCCACTTGGACTTCGGTCCCCAATGCTCCCTAAGATAACTATGGAAATCAGACATCAAGGAGGGGACATCAACCCTACTTACAGCCAGGGAATAGATAAATAAAACAGGACCCTGTGTGCCTTGTATATCACCAGTGCTTAAAGGTGCCACCATGCAAGCTACTGATAATTAACCTGAGGAATATATAACCCACTGAGCAAATACAAACCCTGATAAACTGCCTTATTTGTGGTGTTGCCTGAAGTAGGTAATCCAGCAAAGCTCTTAAATAAACACTAAGCTCAGGGTTTCAATTACAAAGCGTACATAGTTTGAACATTGTATTAACCCATACAAATAACACGCTTATCTATCAAATAAAATTCCTCACCCTCCTCTCTGCTTATGGCAGCTAGGAAATCTAGCAGAACGAACAAAAAGGCAATAAACCTAAAGACACCATCAGTGAGTTCCTTTTTCTCTTTACAAGAACAACACCCGCAGCTAACGCCAAAAGGTGAAACACACTGACAGCATGGCAACCCAAGCTTCTGCATAGATACCTCAGTCCTCTTTAGAACAGCTAACAGAAATCAAAACCACAATAGCTGCCCTCCCATCAAAGTCGGACATTGCTGACCTAAAGTCTTTCATTAAGTCTGAAATATCTTCTATACGAAAGGATATTAATGAGTTGGGATCCAGGATTGAACGTTTGGAACAGGGCCAGGAAAACCTGGAATCCATAGTTAGCAATAATACACAATACCTCAATTGCCAAGACTCTATGATTCAGGACTTACAATTGAAAGTGGAAGATCTTGATAATCGGAATCGACGCAGCAACTTACGGATCAGAGGCATCCCTGAGGATATTACTCACAATAATATAACCACTTACCTACTGTAACTCTTTAAACAACTGGTCCACTTGCTGGAACTAACGGACTCCTCGCTTGAAAGAGCTCACAGAGCTTTGCGTCCGAGACCTAACCTGGGACATATTTATAAAATGTGCCTTCTACCAACATAAGGAGGCCATTTGGAAGCAAGCCAGGTTACAGGGATCCGTCACCTTTCAAGGACATACCCTCCAAATATTCCAGGATCTATGCCCCACAACAATTGAAAAGAGACGCTCTCTCAAATTTATCACTACTATCTTAAAATAAAATATGTTACAGATGGGGATTCCCGTTTAGTCTTCTAATCCAGAAAGATGGAAAAACCTTAGTATACAAAATCCTGGAGGACCTTGAAGCCTTGTCTAAAGGCCTCAACCTATCTTTTCCACATCCTCAGCAACAGAGACAAGACACACGAAATACAACCTCGGAAGTTCTCCAAAAACAGCACGAATCTCAATGGACTTTGGTCTCCAAAAGAAGATCTAAAGACCCTCCAATTAAATAAATGGACGTTTAGTTTAAGCTGGGATGATTCCTTGCCTGAGAAAGCAGTTATCCATGTACAAACAGGTAGTATATTTAATAATTCTGTATTATGCTGTACTCATTAACTTTGAGTAATACCCTAGTTTGTTAACAATTAAAATTGTCACATATACAGGTTTATGGTACTTGAGAGCCACACGTTTTCAGAGCCTTATCAAATTAGTAACAACCTCTCTATTTAGCACGTCTTGAAACGTTTGTTATGCTATCGCACCCCATATGTGGGTGTGGGCTCTATAGAACACAATACTGGGAGGTGAGCCAACCCATCCCATATAATACCACAGGTAGGATTATTGAGGTTCCTCAATAATGGGGAAGACAGCCTAACCTCGGCTGTTAGGCACATAGTGGCATATTGGTATAGATACAGGATATATATTACCAACTACCCAAATGCTTTATAATTAAAAATATCATGATTATTATATTACAATTTTGAATCGTGATACAACATAGGGGATCTTGGGGCCCCAAAATCAGTTGAGTTCAATGTTTCTCTTTTGTTGATTTTTTTTTTTATGTATGTATAACTTGTTTACCTTAAAGGTCTCACATCAAGTTCAGTATTGTTATTAATTACAACTACCGCTAGTTGGGCCTGGATGTGCCGATGGGGGGCCTCCTCCACCAGTGTAGATCTTACTAAACAGATTACACAATGTTTGCGCTGGTGGTCGGGGGCTCCCCGGCGGGGCGGACGGGCTGCCACCTACCATTATGTAAAGTAGCCTGGTTTGAAGAGGGCTTTCCGGAATTTAACATACCCTTGTTTTCATGTTGCGTCAAGCTCTCAACCTTTATAACCAAGGATTATTGGAAATGTTTGAAATTTTATCCTAGTTATTTTGTTCACCCTTTCTTTTTTTTTAATTAATAAGGGCCATAGAATGTGAAATGCATCCTCGCAGATGTCACTCTTGACGAATGTAATGTTATTATTGTTTAGTAAATGTTCTATATCTGTTTCTTTCTCTCCTTTCTTGCTGATCGCCACATCACACGTAAGTACACTAATGTACCTGCACGATAATACACATACAGTCAGCAATACCCATAGTATACGCGTACCTAATCCTCTATGGCTAATCACCAACACATCCATAAGCCGTTAGATACCATAAGAATTCAGACAATAAACTCCAAAGGACTTAACATCCCAGCCAAAAGCCAAAACAGACATAGTATTTGTGCAGGAGACACATTTTATAAAAAATAGGGAACCACTACCCTTTACAATCAAATTTGGTATATGCTACTATGCTTCCTACCCTAAATCCAAAAAAGCAAGGGATTGGGATTTTAATTAAGCAAAATATCCCGTTCAAGGTAATTAAAACAGTTAAGAAAGATATATTATATTAGTAGGCTTGTTATATGGCCGCCCGGTTACGCTAGTTTCCATATATTCTCCAAACTCTAAACAGTCTAAATTAACAAAGTAGTAACTAATCTAATTTTAGCACATCTGAAAGGAACTCTGATACTTTGCAGAGATTTGAATATGCCTCTAGACCCTCAATTAGATTGTTCGTCCACGCACACTTCAATACCAACCTCACATATTAATCACACTAACTCTTACCTTAAAGGGACACTGAACCCAAAAATTTTCTTTCATGATTCAGATAGAGCATGACATTTTAAGCAACTTTCGAATTTACACCTATCATCAAATGTTCTTCATTCTCTTGGTATCTTTATTTGAAATGCAAGAATGTAAGTTTAAATGCTGGCCCATTTTTGGTGAACAACCTGGGTTGTTCTTGCTGATTGGTGGATGAATTCATCCACCAATAAAAAATGCTGTCCAAAGTTATGAGCTAATAAAAAAGCTTAGATGCCTTCTTTTCAAATAAAGATAGCAAGAGATACACTAACAACACAACACTACTCAGCGCTAGGTATAGATATTGAGCCTCGAGTGTTAAAGGACAAATAAATACTAAATCAGATTATGTGTATTATAACTATTATATAGATGAGCAAGTAGCTTTCATAAATTCTGCAACAATAGTCCTCCTTGAAAAAAGTTTATAATCAAAGTTCCATTAGCCAGACAGTACCTTTAGCTCACAAAATTGAGTAATTTGGCATTGCTTCTTTTGGTGAAATCGTTTCCAATTCTATTGTCAGCTTCCAAGCAGATCCTTGACCTTTTCTTTGTCTTTTCTTTTCCTCCTCTCTGCAGCTCCTTTTAAATCCCTTCTTTCTCAAGGGATTGTGGGATCCAGGATCCAGAATAGATTAGACAGCAAAAACAAAAGCGCAAGAGAGAGAGGATTCAAGTGCAGTTATAACACAAAAGTAGCACAATATGTGATAAAACTACTCACCAGATATGTATTAAAAATTGCCTTTATTTATTGCAAAGATAAAAACACTTCGTTTCCGTGCACAGCACCCACAGACCACAGATCACTGGTAACAGTTCTGTTTTCTGGTGCTCCTGACGGATGTGAACCCCAACGCGTTTCCCCCGGTGTTCGCCGGGCTTTATCAAGGGGATATTCTCCAAAAAGTTAATAGCAGGTTGTAGCAAACATTGGCTCCTTAAATACCCGTATGCGTTGAAAACTCTCCTCCCTAGAGAGGGGCCTGTCTTCCATCTGATTAGTGATTGGCTTATATAAACCAATAAGAAACATAATACATATGCTGAAAAATTCATTCATAACATTTTTTGTTATACACGGCATTTAAACAAGATAAAAAATTGTATACAAAAAGTTCATATACTTTATCTACACACACACATATATCGTGCCTAATTTATTTCAGGAAACTGTTCATGGGCATACATACTGTTTGTAATTGTTTACTCGTAGCAGCGCTATTTTGTATGGGTTTGTAGTATACCCCTCCCCCTACAGAGGCTCGACATTTGTTTCTCTTTGAACATTGATCAAACATAACGTTGCAAAACATTTTTTTGAGTATCACAACAGTGATCCTGCCTCCTTAAAAATACAGGTAATTGGGTGGATCCCGCCAACTAAACATAATAGACTACTAGAATTGAGGAAACTAGAGACATATTGGATATATAAATTAATGACATTACATCCTCAAGGTCTCAATATTGACATTGATGTGGCCGCCTATATGTGAATCATAATAAGTTTCAAGGTGCCCTGCATATTTTTGACTTTTCTGCTTTTTACATTAAAATCTTTTTACATTAAATTATAAAAATTAAATTTTAACATCAATGTTTAGTAATTTTTAAATCAAATTCAATTTTAAATTTTTTATATGTATCTAATTATTTTAATATGTATGAACTTTTTCCCTTTGCTAACATATGTCATTATTCAACCAATCCAGCCGCTATGAACTACCATTCCAATCAACAATGTATTATTATTGCTTTTAGTCGTAACATATATAGTGCAAACTTTAGATTATTTAACTTAAAACGACATTGATTCACTATAACATCACTTTTCAGCGCTCAAACTTTTATGTTATGATGCGAGGTTGCAGTGCGTACAATTAAATACTATGTGTATCTAAGGATCGTATCACATGGGGGAACTCCCCAATCAAATGACTGCACCACTCAGCCCTGCCATAGAATGAACAGAACTAGAGGTTATACAAACCACCTATCCTCAGAGAGAAACAAATGTCGAGCCTCTGTAGGGGGAGGGGTATACTACAAACCCATACAAAATAGCGCTGCTACGAGTAAACAATTACAAACAGTATGTATGCCCATGAACAGTTTCCTGAAATAAATTAGGCACGATATATGTGTGTGTGTAGATAAAGTATATTAACTTTTTGTATACAATTTTTTTATCTTGTTTAAATGCCGTGTATAACAAAAAAGGTTATGAATGAATTTTTCAGTATATGTATTATGTTTCTTATTGGTTTATATAAGCCAATCACTAATCAGATGGAAGACAGGCCCCTCTCTAGGGAGGAGAGTTTTCAACGCATACGGGTATTTAAGGAGCCAATGTTTGCTACAACCCGCTATTAACTTTTTGGAGAATATCCCCTTGATAAAGCCCGGCGAACACTGGGGGAAACGCGTTGGGGTTCACATCCGTCAGGAGCACCAGAAAACAGAACTGTTATACTGAGGGCGGGCTGTCCGGAAAACCCTGCCGCAAGTTTTGACTTGCTATTCTAAGAACTTCCAGTTACCAGTGATCTGTGGTCTGTGGGTGCTGTGCACGGAAACAAAGTGTTTTTATCTTTGCAATAAATAAAGGCAATTTTTAATACATATCTGGTGAGTAGTTTTATCACATATTGCGCTACTTTTGTGTTATAACTGCACTTGAATCCTCTCTCTCTTGCGCTTTTGTTTTTCCTGTCTAAAGATAGCAAGAGAACAAAGGAAAATTGATAATAGAAGTAAATTAGAAAGTTGCTTAAAATTGCATGATCTATCTGAATCACAAAAGAAAAAAATTGGGTTCAGTGTCCCTTTAATAAACCGGTTGTTCCAGACCTTTGGAGAGTTTCAAACCCAGTGAAAAGAGACTACACATTATATCCGTATCCCCAAAAACTCTATATTAGAATAGATTACATTTTTACTGATGTTACGGGCCTCTCTTTATTTCATTCTACACAAATATCCCCCCTTACCTGATCTGACCACGCTTCAGTCCTAGGTACACTAACTTGGCCAACCAAACCGATTCAAGACTATATATAGAGATTTGACGATCATTTGCTTTCAGACCCCTTGGTGTCACAACAAATTTCAAAATCCATATTTTACCTTTAACACCACCCCAGATCTATTCAGAGCAAATATATGGGAAGCCCACAAATGCATGTTGCGGGGGGAACTCATAGGCATAAAAGCATCAATACTGAAAAAAACTGTGCACACTTAACATCTCTGATGGCTAATATAGAATCATTAGAACAGAGCCATAAAAAAATTCCCAGATGATCATCCTTTACTAATTGCACTGCAATTGGAACAGGAAAAACTAGAGTCATTTTATAGTAAAGGACACAAAAGACAAACTTTAACACTACAGCAATCACATTACGAGGGGCGAAATAAATCAGGTAGATCCCTAGCACGTTACTTAAAGCAAAAAGCACCTAATTCATATATCTTACGTATAAAAGATGACCAGAACAAAGACAATTTCTTCTCTAAGTCCATAGCAAAAACCTTTAGAGAATACTATCAAAAACTATATAACCTAAATAGTCCATCTACCTAGCACCCCCAGAACAAGACACAAAAGCCAAAGCAATATCTACGTTTCTAGTCTCTCTCCATCTCCCCCAAATTTCCTCCCAGCAAAAAAATCAACTAGAAGAACCCATATCAACAGAGGAAATTAAAGAGGCTATCAAAGACCTTCCAAATGGCAAGACACCGGGTCCTGATGGATTTAGTAATAGCTATTGTAAACAATTTCAAGAAGACTTGCTACCCCAACACACAATTTTTTAACTAAATTGATGAATCCAAGTCATTATCCCCTAGCTTATTAGAGGCTCATATTATTCTACTACCAAAGCCTAACAAACCATTAGAACATACATCACACTATAGGCCAATCTCTCTCCTAAACTCTGATGTAAAAATGTACGCGAAGGTGTTAGCAAACCGTATGAATTGCATGTTACCAGATGTAATCCATCAGGACCAGGTGGGATTTATCCCAAAACGGGAGGCTAAGGACAACATTGTCAGGGCCTTAAACCTTATGCACTTTGTACAAGAAAGAGAAATCCCGGTTATTCTACTGTCTATAGACGCAGAAAAGGCCTTTGACCGTGTTGACTGGCTGTTCTTACGTTTTACACTGGAATCCATGGACTTCGGCTCTAAAATGCTAGACAGAATCTTCTCCCTATACTCCTAACCCAATGCTAAATTGCTAATAAATGGAACTCTACCCCCCCCCTTTACAATAACTAATGGTACCCGGCAGGGCTGCCCCCTATCTCCCCTTCTATTTGCATGCTTCATTGAAACCATTGCAACTAAGATAAGACAAAACCCCAATATAAAAGGGATACAATTAGGCTCACAATCATATGTCCCCCCTCTATTGCAAGAATTTCAACTATTTCACACATTGTCCAACTTTAAGATTAACTCTGCAAAATCCGAAGTGCTTAACATCAACTTAGATGAACCTACCCTTCATAGAGTTAAACGAATTACCTCTTTTACATGGTGCAAACACACACTTCACTACTTAAGTATAGATCTAGCAACAACCCTAGAAGAAACCTTTACCATAAATTATGAATTGATCAAAAAAACTATTGTTAGATATCTTTCTTCATGGTTATCAAAAAGACTAACAATGTCAGGTAAAATAAATACTCTCAAAATGAACATATTCCCAAGACTATTGTATATCCTTCAATCACTACCAATCCCGTTACCATCAACTTATATCCTAAGCATCCAAAAAGCATTCAGTGACTTTGTCTGGGATAGAAAGCCACCTAGAATCAACAATATCACTATGCAAAAACCTAAACTTCAAGGGGGACTGGGTAAACCCAATATCACACTATACACACAAGCCATCTTTCTGCAAAGAATAGTTGACTGGCATATATATTATCATCACAAAATATGGGTACAGTTAGAACACTCAGTTTCAAACGTCCCACATTTGGGGAGACTGTGCTGGAGTACGTAGAAACCGAAACACAAACTGATTCATAGCTCCCCACTGATAGTAGAAACTTATGCTACCTGAGAACACATTTTGTCCAAAAACACTATTATTTCCCCCAAACCGTCTCCTCTCACTTCACTCATAGAAAACTGCCAATTTACAGTAGAACAACACGCAATACCACCCATAGCGGACAAAAACACTCAAGATCTCTATATCCACATGATATCCACATGATAACGTCAGGTGAAAAAATGATATCTCAATCAGACCTCTTAGACACCTATTTTAACAACTGGTTTAACTACCATAGAGTAAATCGGTACATCTCACAACATGAACAATACAGAAATATGGTTAGACCACTAACAAATTTCAAATCCCTATGTACTCATACACCTTCAATCTCTCATACACTCTCGATAATATATAAAATACTCACCACTAACCCCCCCGGTTACATTCCACCTTATCTTGAAAAATGGGAAGATGACCTGGGAATAATTATTCTACCTCAAACGAGCACAACAATCTTTCAAAATATCACAAAAATGTAAATTTTGCTCTCAGTAGTTGAAATCAATCTAAAAATCCTACACCGATGGTACTTTACCCCTAAGAAAATACACCGTCTATTCCACCACAGATCAGACCAATGCTGGAGATGTGGCCATAGAGGCAGCAGTATCGCTCATATGTGGTGGTGGTGGTGTAACTCGGTCCAAAACTTATGGAGGCTAAACATAGCAGAATTTGAGTCGATTCTAGAGACTCAGTTTCCCTTAAATCCTCTGGTGTGGTTGGGGTGCAACCCCCCCAAAATTAAACATAACCCATGTAAAAAATTATTGTGCGTGATGACAAATATTATAACATTTTTAATAGAGAAAAACTGGAAGAGCAAAACGGCCCCAACCTGGAAGATGTGGTATCGCAGAGTGTCCGAGTTTATAGAACTAGATTAATGCTATTATCGGAAAAATGATAAAATGAACATGTACACGGAAATACTCGCCACTTGGGAACACTACCTCAAACACAACACTCATAACAAAGTTGACCTGTCACATCATATTGTAATATGCAAGTTTTTTTTTTATTCAATAAAGTCAGTTAAAAAAATAATAATAATTCTGTCCAAAACCACTTTAGGAAGGAACCTAACTTAGTACGAAGAACCACCTCATCGGCATGAAAGATAAGATAAGGCGAATCACACTGCAAAGCTGAGAGTTCTGACACTCAAATTGAAATCCCAGGAAAAGCCACTAGAACATCTATTAGAATGGTCTGCGGATCACTAGACTTGAACCGTACCTTGGAAACTCCTTCAAAGGCCAACTCCAGAAACACCCCATTTGAGGGTTTACCTGGAGAACACCTCGGGGTGGAGATTCCCACTCCCCGGATGAAATATCTGTCTATTCAGAAATCCGATTCCCAGTTATCCACCCCTGGAAAGTAAATGACAAACAGCAATCGTGAGCTTCCACCCATAGACAATCCAAGTCACCTCCTACATGGCTAAGGAACTCAGAGTTCCTCTGGATTAAATAATGTCCATGCACCGCATAGGTTAACTGGATTCTGGAGTTGTGGGATCCGAACACACACCTCCAAGGAGACTGGAGGTTTAATCCAGTGCCTTAGACAGCACGGCCACTGAGGTGACCTTGTCCGACTGGAGCCAAGCTAAGGACGACTGAGACCAAGCCCTCAGAACATTGCTAATCTCTTTCAAATACAAGATGTTAAAGAGGAAAGCAGACACTGCCATGCCTTAAATAAGTCCCAGACTGCTTCCCAGCCCAGCAGGCTGGCGTCCATGGTCATATCACACAGGAATGTCTCCAGAAGTACGCGCCCTAAGACAGATACTCCTGAAAAGTCTTGATGATTGATCTAGATCTACCCCCTGAGACAAATCTGAATGATCTCCATTGTATGGAAAATAGCAAAAAGGGAATGATGTCCATGGAAACCACCAGACCAATTCCCTCCATACATAGAGTAACTGAAAAGTGAAGGGAAAATCAACTGCAGCTAGATTCAAAATCTCAACCCTCTGATTGCAAGATGGTTACGCTATCAACCGGACTATTAACAGTTTGCTGTTGGCTGGACAGTAGACAGCAGAAGAATAAAAAAGGAATAAATCCTTGATTAGCTGACTTCTGATAGAATCTTCTCCTAGATAGAGAATCTATTAAGGTCCAGAAAAAAAAATCACCCTTGTGGATGGAACAAGGGTGATTTTTTTTTGCAGCAAATGAGAATGGATACTACTTTGAAGGTGAGAACCTGAGAAATTTGAGATAAATACCTATATCCCGTTCCCAGACTGGGACTGGGACTATCACTTCCAGAAAAGGTCCTGAATGCAGTTCAAGGAATGCTTCTCATCATACCTGGATTGCAGATACTCTAGAAGAAGAAATCTACCCCTGGGAGGAATCTTAAAATGGACTAAGTTTGGTTAGCTTCCCAAAGACATGACTGACCTGCAGAAATAGGAAAAGGACAGCTGTCCTTTAGACTACACTCTTGACAGGTGGTATTTCACCCATAAAGTCAGAGGATAATTCTTCCAGACCAAGTCCCAACAAGGTCTCATCCTTTAAAAGACAAGTATTACACAAAGACAGGAGTTGGCGCTAAGGAATTCCCTAAAGCCTAGTACAAGAGGGCCCCCCAAACAGAACCTCAAGGATACAGAAATAGACAAAAAAGGTGTGATGTACTGGCGCTCAACAGCTAGGGATAGGCTGAATGGTAATATATATAGGTCAAATAACTTCAAATATGAAAATAGCAATAGGCTAATAATGAATATCAAGTTGTATAATCCACTAGCGGATATGTTTATTATAAATATAAAAATAACAAGGAATATACTGTCGAGTATATTAAAGAGGTCTATTAGAATTGTAAAATGAGTTTAAACTAGAGATGAGCGCAAAAAATGCAGATTACAACAGTAAATACTCAGTATGCAAAAATAATAGACTCTCAAATAGACTAAATAATATATATAAAAATATATATTTAATGAGCAGATAAAACATGAATTACGAGATATAGGTATGTGTGGATAAAAACATATGGCAAAAAACATACTCTGGACGTCCAAGAGTGACTATAGTCTAAAAAATAATAATAATATTAAAAAATAATAAAGTGCTAGCGAGCTCGATAATTGTAGAGGCGCCAGCCTAATTGTGAGCACTGTACCTTTAACCACTCTCTCTACGTCTAGAGTGAAGGGTGTGGTGAATAGGAATTTTCACGCTTTAATTGGAATGAATCGGCTCTCATGAATAGGGGCAAAAATCAAAGCCCTGATGGTGTATGCTTCGTCCGCTCCAGTGGAGTTAGTATAGTAGGATCTACCATGCCAGTAGTTTCTCGATGAATTGCGGCTCACGGTGTAGGAGATCTGCTGTTCTTCTTAGTTGGTGTGTACCAAGCATGGCCGATGTGCTGTTCCACTTCCAGGTATGGCGTTTGCCACTGATGGTCACGTATATGGTCTTACTTCACTGACAAACTGCTAACGTCAGTCTCAGTACACTACATGCACTAGTTAGAGGTGGACGATAATAGTGTGCTAGCGACCATCTGATATCGGTTTTGAAACACTGTGCTTGTAAGTTTTCAGTACACGCTGAGTACTCATTGTAGGTAAAAAGATGGTGACTTCAGATTGCACCAAATGGCTAGTAGTAACAGTCCAACACGTTTCACCCCATGCCGGGTGCTTTTTCAAGAATGTGTTACAATCAAATTTTGTGCCTTTTTAAGGGCAGCGGCTGGAGCCCTATTGGTTGACCTGACAATGGGCGTAGTCAGTTCTCTCAAGGTAGTATATACCATATTTGTAAAGTCCTCTAGTTTGTGAAGGGCTCTAATTCATGTTCAACGGTTTTGGTGTTAGCATTACAAAAATATTGGTATATTTACGGATATAGCACAATAAAACATGCAAATAATAGAACAGGGCTACAGAAAAAAAAAGCTCTTATAAAAATCCAATACTTGTTAGATTACAAGAATAGCAAACAACAGAAAGTAGCCTAATATCTCTAAGTATGCACTAGTGGATATATATCCAGGGGCATGTGTGTATACATATATATTTACCCCGTACATATATATGGATGCTTAAAGAATCGCTTTAAAAATGTGTCAAAAATATATTAAAAAATGTATCGACTATAAAGTATATCTGTTTCTATACAAAGTGAAATTCTTTAGAGGTGGAATATTTAAAGAGACTATTTTAATATATATATAAAAGTAACAAGGGAGTATTGAGCTAGATAAATAAATAAGATATAAATGAATCTAGACATGGAATAAAAATATCTGGATGATCACTTTGGGGTAGTGTCTTGGAATATATCAGCTACAAGATATATATATAAAGCCGAGACATCTTTAAATATAAAACCGAAAATTGTATTGGTTTATTAAATGGAAAAAAAAATAATAATAAATTTGTTAACATGAGCAGAGAAGGAGTAAGATAGCTTAGTCATGCATGACAGGGGTGCCATCTAATTCTGAGTTCAGACCTAATGGATGGAGGGTTTTCATTCTGTATATTAGTTCTGCCTCTTTTTTTAAGTAACTTGTTTTTAAAATTGCCCCCCCCCCCCCTCCATTGAGGTTCAAATTTGACCACTCCCCAGAAAGTCACATTTCTCAATCTGTTATTATGAACATCTTTAAAGTGCTGATATAGGTGGGTATCCTTATTGCCTTTTTCAATGAGCCATAAATGCTCTCTTATTCTTTCCCTTAGGGTCCTCGTAGTTTCACCCAAATACTGTTTCTTACAGCTCAACTGGATAAGATAGACTACCCCCTTATCAGTACATCTAATAGCATCCCTAATTATACATTTTACATTAATATTGCTAAATGAGAACTCCTTGATTTTGGAGCTGTAGTGGCATGATCTGCAACAGTGGCAGGGGAAGAAACCATTCACTTAATTTCCCGAAAGGTCTTTCTGCACAGTTTGCAAATTTTTACTTTTAAACTCTCTAGGGGCTAGAATCATTTTAAAATTGCTTGATCGTCTATAAATAAACTTTGGTCTTATGGAAAGTTTGTCACCTATAATGGGATCTTCTCTAACTAGATGCTAATGTTTATTTATTATTTTTTCCATTTTCTTATATTCCCCATTATAATTTGTAATAAACGGCACTATGTAATTCCCATCTTCCATATCAAATGTACTTTTCTTAGTATATTTTTCTTTATATTGTAGTAGGCTCTCTCTCTCTCTCTACTTGTCTCACTTGTTCAAGTCTCTAGCAATAGCCGTTTTGTTATAACCCTTATCTGAGAATTTTTTAACTTAGAATTCTAGCTTGCTCTTCATACTCGATCAGCTTGGAACAATTTTTCCTATCTAAAAAATTGTGCTTTAGGTATATTCTCCTTCCATTTGGTAAGATGACAACTACTCGCGTGAATAAAATTGTTTATATCCAAGCTGATCGAGTATGAAGAGCAAGCTAGAATTCTAAATAAAGAATTCTCAGATAGGGGTTATAACGAAATGGCTATTGCTAGACAATCAAGCAATTTGAAAACGATTCTTGACCCTAGCGAGTTTAAAAGTAAAAATATGCAAACTGTGCAGAAAGACCTTTTGGGAAATTAAGTGAATGGTTTCTTCCCCTGCCACTGTTGCAGATCGTGCCACTACAGTTCCAAAATCAAGGAGTTCTCATCTAGCAATACTAATGAAAAATTTATGATTAGGGATACTATTAGATGTACTGATAAGGGGGTAGCCTATCTTATCCAGTGTAGCTGTAAGAAACAGTATTTGGGTGAAACTACGAGGACTCTAAGGGAAAGAATAAGAGAGCATTTATGGCTCATAGAAAAAGGCAATAAGGATACCCACCTATATCGGCACTTTAAAGATGTTCATAATAACAGATTGAAAGATCTCACTGGAGGGGGGGGGGCAATTTTGGAAAACAAGTCACTTAAAAAAGAGGCAAAACTAATATAAAGAATGAAAACCCTCCACCCATTAGGTCTGAATTCAGAATTAGATGTCACCCCTTTTATGTATGACTAAGCTATCTTACTCCTTCTCTGCTTATGTTTACAAATGTATTATTATTATTTTGTTTGCCATTTAATAAACCAATATAATTTTCGGTTCTCTCTTTAAAGATGTCTCCGTTTTATATATATATCTTGTAGCTGATATATTCCAAGACACTACCCCAAAGTGATCATCCAGATATTTTTATTACATGTCTAGATTCATGTATATCTTATTTATTTATTTATCTAGCTCAATACTCCTGTGTTACATATATATATATATATATATATATATATATATATATATATATATACATTGTATATTAAAATAGCCTCTCTATATATTCCACCTCTAAAGATTTCCACTTTGTATAGAAACAGATTCTTTAACTATCCATATTGTCAGGTCAACCAATAGGGCTCCAGCAGCTGCCCTTAAAAAGGCACAAGATTTGATTGTAACACATTCTTGAAAAAGCCTCCCGCGTGGGGTGAAACGTGTTGAACTGTGTTACTACTAGCCATTTATCATTGTGACTTAATTTGGAGTCACCATCTACCTATAACGAATACACAGAGTGTACTGAAAAATAATACCCACAGTGTATCATAGCAAACTGTGTTACTTTTAGCCATGAGTTCACAGAGTGTACTGAAAACTTACACACACAGTGTTTCATAACCGATATCAGATGGTCGCTAGCATGCTATTATCATCCACCTCCGCTATTATCGTCCACCTCTAAGTAGTGCATATAGTGTACTGAGACTGACGTTAGCAGTTTGTCAGCGAAGTAAGACCATACACGTGACCATCAGTGGCAAATGTCATACCCGGAAGTGGAACAGCACATCGGCCACAGTTGGTACATGCCAACTAAGAAGAATAGCAGATCTCCTACACTGTGAGCCATAATTCATCGAAAAACTACTGGCACGGTAGATTCTACTATACTAATTCCACTGGAGCCGCAGGAGCGGACGAAACATACATCATCAGGGCTTTGATTTTTGTCCCTATTCATTAGAGCCGATTCATTCCAATTAAAGCGTGAACATTGCTATTCACCACACCCCTCACTCTAGACGTAGAGAGAGCGGTTAAAGGTATTGTGCTCACAATTAGGCTGGTGCCTCTATACAATTATCGAGCTCGCTAGCACTTTATTTATTATTTTTTAATATTATTATTATTTTTTAGACTATAGTCACTCTTGGACGTCCAGAGTATGTTTTTTTTGCCATATGTTTTTTTCCACACATACCTATATCTCGTAATTTGTGTTTAATCTGCTCATTGTCAGCCGCTCAGGAATCAATCCGGGATGTAACCCAACTGCTAGCGTGAATTGAAAGCACACGCTAGCACACTGAGAAATATCCAGGACGTGACCCACTCAGGAAGCAGATTAGAAGATAACAAAAATGAATATTGTTCCAGAATGCAGGAAAGCCACAAAGGATAAAACGTCCCTTTAAGTAGTTCAAAGAACAAAAAGGAAATGCTCTTACTTGAAGCTTCTGAAAAAGGTCCTCTTTAGCAGGCTTGTAAAACAAAGGAAAAGTTCTCTTTTGCAGCTTGTAAAAGTATAATGTCCCTTTAAGCAGGTTTATAACAAACAGAAAGGCAAAGTTCTCTTTTGCAGCTTGTAAAAGTAAATGTCCCTTTTAAGCAGGTGTATAACAAACAGAAAGGCAAAATTCTCTTTTGCAGCTTGTAAAAGTAAATGTCCCTTTTAAGCAGGTGTATAACAAACAGAAAGGCAAAGTTCTCTTTTGCAGCTTGTAAAAGTAAATGTCCCTTTTAAGCAGGTGTATAAAAAACAGAAAGGCAAAGTTCTCTTTTGCAGCTTGTAAAAGTAAATGTCCCTTTTAAGCAGGTGTTGTTTAACAAAGAATAGGTTTAAAGGTAAAGGCCAAAGCAAGGTCAGGCAGGCAGAAGTCGGCATCCAAATATCAGCAAAAGGTATTGGCAAAAGACAGGGTCAGGCAAGCAGAAGTCGGCATCAAAGTATCAGCAAAAGGGTAATAGCTACAGGCAAGGTCAGGCAGGCAGAAGTCAATGTCCAAATATCAGCAAGTAGGGATTAGGCAAGAGGCTTGGTCAGGCAGGCAGAAGTCGGTACACAGAAGAACAAAACTGATATGGTACTCACAATCCAGGGAAACAACAAACGGGCCCAGATTCAGATCTCCCGCCGAGATTTAAAGGGCAGAGCGTAACCGTCATCAGAGGGGTGTGAGAGAAAGCGTCATGTTGCTAAGCAACATGACGTCAGAGACACAGAGGAGTTCCGGGAGCCGCGGCGACACGGCGATGAACGGAAGCGCTCATGACAGCACCCCCTCCTCAAGGACCCCTCCGGGGGACAGGACCAGGTCTATCAGGATGAGTCTCGTGGAAGGACTTGACCAATATAGGAGCATTTACTTGATGAGCAGGTTCCCAAGAACGTTCCGTGACTGGATAACCCTTCCAATGAATGAGATAATACAATTTCTTGCCCCGCAATTTGGAATCTAGAATATGGCTGATCTCAAACTCAGGATGTCCATGCACCAATAACGGTGGAGGTTTAGAAAAAGGCTTAGAATACCTGTTAAACATCACAGGTTTTAAAAGAGAAACATGAAATACTGGATGGACTTTGAGAGACTTGGGTAAAGCTACCCGATAAGCAGTGGAACATACCTGACCCAGTATTCGGAAAGGACCCACATATCGTGGTCCCAATTTGTTAGAAGGTTGTTTCAGGCGAAGAAATCGAGAGGAAATCCAAACTTTATCACCAGGGCGATATTTGGGAGCCTTTTTCCGTCGAAGATCCGAAAAGAACTTGTAACGTCTAGAAGTTACAGAAAGAATACGATGTATCTTCTGCCAATGTCGAGTTAATCTTCGGGCTGTAAGATCAGAAGCAGGATTCACTGTGGAGGAAGTATGCAAAGGGAATGTCCTAGGCTGATATCCGTAAGCTGCATGAAAAGGAGAAGTCTGAAGGGAGGAATTGTACCGGGCATTATGGGCCAATTCAGCCAAAGGAAGGTAAAAAGTCCAGTTTGAATGATAATGATCCACATAATGTCTAAGATAAGTTTCAAGACACTGGTTTACTCTTTCAGTCTGACCATTCGATTGTGGGTGGTGAGAAGTAGAGAGAGATATAGTAGTACCAAAATGTTTACAAAGTGACCTCCAAAATCGAGAAACGAATTGTACCCCTCTATCTGAAACAATATCTAGAGGAAATCCATGGATTCTTACAATATGTAGAATAAAAAGTTCAGAGAGTCTTTTGGCAGATGGTAATCCTGGCAAGGGTACAAAATGAGCCGTCTTAGTGAACCTGTCGACCACCACCCAGATAGTATTGTTCCCAGTGGACAAGGGAAGATCGGTAATAAAGTCCATGGATACATGAGTCCAAGGCTGGTGAGGTATAGGCAATGGTTGGAGTAATCCTGAAGGAAGTTGGCGTGGAGTTTTGTTCATGGCACATTGTGTGCATACTGAGACGTAATCCTTCACATCTTGAGAGAGTGTAGGCCACCAGACATGTTGTTTGAGGTTTCGAGTGGTAATACTGATGCCAGGATGTCCAGAAAGGGGACTATCATGAGCCCAAAATAAAATCTTGGAACGAAGGCGTTCAGGAACAAAGAGTAAACCATTGGGAGGTTTACAGGACAAAGGAAGATGCTCTTGAACGGACTGTAATTCTTGTAACCAAGAAGTTGTTAACTGGGCAATGACTTCATGAGGTTGGAGAATGGTACCAGACTCAGGAACTGGGGTATCTTGAAATTGTCTGGAAAGTGCGTCTGCTTTAATATTTTTTGATCCAGGTATGTAAGACAAATTATAGTGAAACCGAGAGAAGAATAAGGACCAGCGTGCTTGCCTGGAATTTAGTCGTTTGGCTGTTTGGAGATACAGAAGGTTCTTATGATCAGTAAGTATAGTAAATGGCAAAGAAGTACCTTCCAGCCAATGTCTCCATTCATCCAATGCCATCTTGATGGCAAGCAACTCTTTATTCCCTACGTCATAGTTAAATTCGGAAGGAGTGAATTTTTTAGAGAAAAAAGCAACAGGATGAATCCTTCCAGTCTCTGGTATTCTTTGAGACAGAACCGCTCCAGCAGCAACAGAGGAAGCATCCACCTCCAGAATAAATTGAAACTCAGGATTTGGATGACGAAGGATAGGAGCTGAGGAAAAAGCTTCTTTGAGAGATTCAAAAGCTTCTATAGCCTCAGACGGCCATACTTTACAGTTTTGTCCTTTTCTTGTGAGAGAAGTAAGAGGAGAAGTAATAGTAGCAAAATTCTTGATGAACTTTCTGTAGTAATTGGCGAAGCCTAGGAAACGTTGTAAAGCCTTCAAAGAATCAGGTCTAGGCCAATCCAAAATGGCAGAAAGTTTAGTAGGGTCCATTTCGAATCCAGATGCCGATATTACATAACCCAGAAAGGGTATGGATTTTTGATGGAAAGAACATTTCTCCAGTTTAGCAAACAGATGGAATTCTCTTAGACGTTGAAGTACTTTCTTGACGTGGTGCACATGATCTTGGTGGTTCTGAGAAAAAATTAAGATGTCGTCCAGATATATGATAACAAAAATATTCAAAAAATCACGAAAGATCTCATTTACAAAATGCTGGAAAACCGCCGGAGCATTGCATAGCCCGAAGGGCATGACCAGATATTCATAATGCCCAAATCGAGTGTTAAAGGCAGTCTTCCACTCATCTCCTTTGCGTATACGGATCAAGTTGTATGCACCACGTAGGTCGAGTTTGGTGAAAATGGTGGCTCCCTGAAGATAAGTAAAAAGTTCAGGAATAAGGGGCAGAGGATAACTGTTCTTGATGGTAATCTGATTCAATCCACGATAATCAATACAGGGTCTTAATCCGCCATCCTTTTTTCCCACAAAAAAGAAACCAGCCCCTACAGGGGAAGAGGAGGGTCGAATAAATCCTCTAGCCAGATTGTCTTTTATATATTCTTCCAGAGCCATGTTTTCTGGTTTAGAAAGTGGATATGTCTTGCCTCGAGGATAGGCAGCCCCAGGAAGGAGGTCAATGGGACAATCAAAAGGGCGATGAGGAGGAAGACGTTCCGCTTCTTTTTTGGAGAAGACATCCACAAAGTCATGGTAATGCATAGGTAAGGATTCCGGAGTTTCAACTGTGAGAGCAATAGTGAGTGGTAACTTAGTAATCTTTTGAAGACATTTAGTCTGGCATGTAGATCCCCAGGAAGTGAGTTCACCGAAAGTCCAAGAAAAAATGGGATTGTGAATCTGGAGCCAGGGTAGTCCCAAGATAATGGGAAATTGCGGAGTGGGAATGACATCGAAACAAATTGTCTCAGAATGAAGTATTCCTACGGTGAGGATTAAGGGTTGAGTAGAAAACTGAATGTATCCAGAACCCAAAGGATCTCCACTGACCGTAGAGACTGAAATGGAATACTCCTTCTTTAGTAAGGGTATAGAATGAGTAGAAACAAATGTAGAGTCAATGAACACACCTCCAGCACCAGAATCAATTAGAGCTTGGGTATAGATCTTCTTATGTCCAATTAGAAGAGTTACTGGAACAAAGAGTTTCTTGTATAGGGAATGACCACTATTTTGGCTTAACTCAGTTCCCTGGACTAGAGTTAAGCCCTGGCTTTTACTGGCCTAGTAGGACAATCCCTTAATAAATGTCCTTTAAGGCCACAGTACAGACATAAGCCAAGAGTCCGTCTTCTTAAGCGTTCAGTCTCAGTTAATTTTATACTTCCAACTTCCATGGGTTCAGCCTGATCAGTAGTAGGAGAGGCTGGAGTGACTGGATTAGAAAAACGAGGAGCTAAACGAAAAGGAGTTCGAGTGGAAGTCCTCTGTGTTCTATCCTTTTCTTGTTGGCGTTCACGAAACCTGGCGTCGAGACTGATACAGAGATTTATTAAGGCTTCTAAGGACTCTGGAAGTTCACGATACACCAATTCATCCTTGAGACGCTCAGAAAGTCCTTTACGGAAAGCGGCTCTGAGTGCTCCCTGATTCCAAGTGGTTTCAGAAGCAAGGGTGCGGAACTCAATTGCATATTGAGAGACTGGTTGATTTCCTTGACGTAAATCCAGGAGAGTTGCTTCAGCAGCGGATGACCTTCCAGGTTTATCGAATACGTTTGAGAATGTAGATAGAAATGTATCAACATCCAACAGTATAGGATCATTCTTTTCTAGCAAAGGTGACACCCAAGCCAAGGCTTTTCCTTTCATTAAGGAAATAAGAAACGTGATTCTAGAAGAGGCAGTAGCAAAGAGAGTAGGGCTATTTCGGAAATGAAGACGGCATTGATTCAAAAAGCCTCTACATTCTTCAGGATTCCCATCATATTTATCCGGAAGAGGAATCCTGGGACTTAGTTGTACCTGAGACTGATTGTTAGGAATCGGAGGAGGTAATGCCTCAATCGGATTTGGATTGGGATTAGGATTGGGAGGTGCGGTAGCAACCAAATTTTGTAATAGAGCAGTAATTTGATCAAGTTTAGTGTCCAGAGACTGCAAGTGAGTGGCATGAGAACCCAAGAGCTGTCCCTGGTGAGCCACGGCCATAGATAATTCAGTGGGGTCCATTTTTATGGCCCGTTTGTAATGTCAGCCGCTCAGGAATCAATCCGGGATGTAACCCAACTGCTAGCGTGAATTGAAAGCACACGCTAGCACACTGAGAAATATCCAGGACGTGACCCACTCAGGAAGCAGATTAGAAGATAACAAAAATGAATATTGTTCCAGAATGCAGGAAAGCCACAAAGGATAAAACGTCCCTTTAAGTAGTTCAAAGAACAAAAAGGAAATGCTCTTACTTGAAGCTTCTGAAAAAGGTCCTCTTTAGCAGGCTTGTAAAACAAAGGAAAAGTTCTCTTTTGCAGCTTGTAAAAGTATAATGTCCCTTTAAGCAGGTTTATAACAAACAGAAAGGCAAAGTTCTCTTTTGCAGCTTGTAAAAGTAAATGTCCCTTTTAAGCAGGTGTATAACAAACAGAAAGGCAAAATTCTCTTTTGCAGCTTGTAAAAGTAAATGTCCCTTTTAAGCAGGTGTATAACAAACAGAAAGGCAAAGTTCTCTTTTGCAGCTTGTAAAAGTAAATGTCCCTTTTAAGCAGGTGTATAAAAAACAGAAAGGCAAAGTTCTCTTTTGCAGCTTGTAAAAGTAAATGTCCCTTTTAAGCAGGTGTTGTTTAACAAAGAATAGGTTTAAAGGTAAAGGCCAAAGCAAGGTCAGGCAGGCAGAAGTCGGCATCCAAATATCAGCAAAAGGTATTGGCAAAAGACAGGGTCAGGCAAGCAGAAGTCGGCATCAAAGTATCAGCAAAAGGGTAATAGCTACAGGCAAGGTCAGGCAGGCAGAAGTCAATGTCCAAATATCAGCAAGTAGGGATTAGGCAAGAGGCTTGGTCAGGCAGGCAGAAGTCGGTACACAGAAGAACAAAACTGATATGGTACTCACAATCCAGGGAAACAACAAACGGGCCCAGATTCAGATCTCCCGCCGAGATTTAAAGGGCAGAGCGTAACCGTCATCAGAGGGGTGTGAGAGAAAGCGTCATGTTGCTAAGCAACATGACGTCAGAGACACAGAGGAGTTCCGGGAGCCGCGGCGACACGGCGATGAACGGAAGCGCTCATGACACTCATTAAATATATATATATATATATATATATATATATATATATATATATATATATATATATTATTTAGTCTATTTGAGAGTCTATTCTTTTTGCATACTGAGTATTTACTGTTGTAATCTGCTTTTTTCGAGCTCATCTCTAGTTTAAACTCATTTTACAATTCAAATAGACCTCTTTAATATACTCGAAAGTATATTACTTGTTATTTTTATGTTTATAATAGACATATCCGCTAGTGGATTATACAACTTGATATTCATTATTAGCCTATTGCTATTTTCATATTTGAGGGTATTTGACCTACAGTATATATATATATATATATATATATATATATATATATATATATATATATATTACCATTCAGCCTATCCCAAGCTGTTGAGCGCCAGTACATCACACCTTTTTTGTCTATTTCTAATCCTTGAAAAGAAACGCCAGAAGCTTGGATTTGGAGGAAGCATAAAATAAGAACCTGCAACTGCAGAACTAGAAAGCCTTGGCTGTATCACTAAGCCGCAGGTAAGCTTCTCAGCTGATTTCCAAGATTTCAACCACAAGCCCGACTGGCTAGCACAGCAAGTCTAATAAGACAAGGCATTGCTCTAAATAAACAATTAAACTTCCAGCTTCTTATCCATGGATCCGTAAAGGAGCAGTTACTCTCCATAGGGATCGAAGTTCTCAGAGCCATAGTAGAAAAGCTCCCTTCTACTTAAGGCACCATGCATTTTAATGGAGTCAGCGATAGGAAAATCCATTAAAGGATGGAAGACAGGGAGAAAAGTATCTCTAGCTTCTCCTATTCCTGTAAAAACAATCAAGGCACCTCTAGAAAACACCTCTTCATAGGAAGGAACATCATAGAAATTATAAAGTTCACAAAACTTTCAAAGGTTGACAATGACAGGGTATCGATGTCTTCCAAGTAGCCAGAACCTCCTTTAACAGTACATGAGGTGTGCAAGCATACATCTGAAGGAGACCACTTCAGCATCAGATGAAGGAATTACACTGTCCGAATCTGAGATTTTACCCTCAGACTCTACCGGCGAATGCTCCTCACCAGATGTAGGAGAGAGAGTGACCTGTGTAGCAGAAAGAGGAACAGAAACCTTACTATCTGAATTTTAAATATCCTCTTGCGTTTTCCCTGTATGTAAGGAAAAAACAGCTAAAGCCGCAGATACCGCAGAGGATACATGAGCTGCAAAATCTGTAGGCAAATACACTCCTCCAGGAGCTTGAGAGGAACCGCAAGGCACCGCATGTGACGCTATAAAGGCTAGGGACAATTGAGGAGAAAGCCGTGGCATTGCCTAAACAGCATTATCCTAAGAGACATGAGTCTCAGAAAAAAGAAAAATTTTATTACCCAGGGCATGACTTAATGTGTTCTTAATTTGCCCTACCAGTATAGGTTACCACACTTGGAACTCTCAGATACTAAACGGCTGACTTAGCAACTATGTTGTTCAAGCAGCCCTGAGACATAAATTTCCCCTAAAGACAAATCACACAGTGGAAACAAAACAAAATCTCTATTATTAAAAGATTCATTATCAATGAGAGACAAAAAATTGCTAAAAAAAAAAATTCTGTTCTCAAGAGCTACTAATCAGCTTAGAGGTACTAGATGAGCTCACCACTGAACTACAGTGGAATAACCTGCCTATATAAATCTTCAACTTGAGGATGTAAAAAATATGCCAAAAGAAACAGAGCGCTCTCCTATAACTATCTCCACTATTGATTTCACCCACAGTAGCGTTGTTTACACCCAGCTACTTCCTTGTAGCGACTAAAAGCGCAACCATGCTGGTAGGGGCGGAGCCTAGCCACGAAAGCTGATGGCTGCACACTGATAGTGCTCTGATACCCTAATGCTCTCAGCACAAGGCTAAACACAACAAAAAACACTAAACTTGTCATAAATGAGCACAATTAACCTAGGCGCATGACTCCACAAGAGCGGAGGCGAAATTTGGTACGATGAATGGATAGAAATAGGAGCGCAAGGTGAGGCCTACAGAAAAGATAGGTCAGAGCTGTGGCCTGCGGGATCCCGCGGCTCTCTACATAACAAGGAAACACAGCCTATCTGTGGAGGTTAGCAGCAGCCAGCGCATTATGTGAACGGAGCGCTGGGTGGCTGCTGGGAGGACATCCTTTGACTCTGAGGAGGCAACTACAGAGTAACACTTACCGGAGCACGGGTCGCGGTGACTGACGGCCCTTAGAGCTGCGGTGGGGCCCCAGTTCATCCCAGCAGCTGACTTTATCGTGGCAGGGAGCAACGCGGACCTCGGCGGTCTGACTACAAAAGGAGAGATCAACCTGGTGAGCGGTGAGTGGCGTCACTTGGCGCTTGTTATACCTAGGCCTGGGTCACATCGAGCACCGCAGCATAAGACATATAGAACTGTCGATGAACTAGTCACAGCACATAATTTGGAGACTAGAGGACAGAAGCCTGTGAAAGCATATCTGTATGGTGGCTTTGATATTAAGGGGCATGAGACTGTTGGGACATAAAAGTTTACGCCACGTGGCTGAGAAATAGCAAAAGTCATTAGGCCGCCATATACACCACTACTACGCATCTACCAAAATTTTTACACTTGCTTACTGGGGTCTGAGTAGACAAGACTGTCTTATAGAGCATAAGTAGTGAACACCATAAGCATGTCAACTAATAGAGACTCCAAACCTCACAAGGCCTTACACTCATCTAACATGGACAGTTATCTCATACCAACAGACCCAGGCCAGGGCTCACATAGAGACCCATTAGACTCTGTAAGCTCGCAGGAGACAGCTCCCTCCCACAGTACAGAACCCAAACAGAGTAGCTATGTCACAAAAGACGACATAAGACACCTATCATCCAAAAGTGATATAAAGGAGGCCATTCTGGAGATGAGAAATATGTTTGGCGAACTCAAAAAGGACATTGCTAATATAGACCAGAGAGTTACGCTTGTAGAAGAGTCACAAGAGGCGCTGCGCTCAGATGTACAGCATAACTCTAGTTGCATACAAACACAAGATACGATCATCCTGAATTTGAATGAAAGGATTGAAGACCTAGAGAATAGGAGTCGCTGGAACAACCTTAGGATAAGAGGTGTTCCTGAGACTGTGGCCCCGACAGAAATAAATGAATACATTCAAAAGCTCTTTAAAGGCATTAAAAATAATCTTGAAGATGAAGATGTCCATGTGTAAAGGGCTCATAGAGCCTTAAGGCCTAAGCCGCCTGCCAGAGCACCACCTAGAGACATTATTGTCAAGCTCCTGTCATATAGGGATAGAGAGGATATCCTCCGACACGCCAGAAATAAACAGACCTTAACACATGAGGGAGTGGAGATTCAGGTGTACACAGATCTATGCCCTGCAACTTTACAAAAGAGGAGAGAGATGCGCGTTATCACCTCGAACCTCAAGGAGCAAAGGATCCCATATAGATGGGGCTTCCCCACCTGTTTAATAGCGTCTAAAGATGGAGTCACAGCTACATATCGTACGATATCCGACCTACCAGCCTTTAACCAAGCCCTTGGAATACAGATCTGGCCTATAGGACCTGTAGCTGAACTGGCACAAGGAGGAGAAAATCGCAGAGAAGAAAGAGTTCCTCATGGCAGAGGGCTTCCCTGAGCCTTCTATTTCTCTATTGAACAGACATGATACAAGTGCATAGATAGAAGAGCTAAGTTTGCCACGCACCATCCATAGCAGACACCACGTTCAGGACTAGGATCTTCACATTTGGCAGCTAAGTATACTGATTGCTGTGACTGTACATTGTTATTATGCTATCCATAAAGTTGCTCTGTGTTATTTTTATTGCACTGAGGGTGTCTGGGAGGCCTCCAAGATTAGGGGGATCATTAGCCATCTGGACTTGGCAACAGGTATGGTGCTATCACAGTCACTGCTTATCACACTGCATTGTTTATTGTCTAATAAGCCAGGTTATCAACTTCTAGGTTGTGCAGTTAAGTTTGCAAATAGTGGTAGCTGCGCTTTACCACAGACGTTCCAAATTGATGTAACATCACAGTGGAAACTCCATGCTGGCTCAACTTTGTTATATTGGACATATATAAGTTGATCATGGACAAACAATGGACGTCTGTGGAGGAGGTGCTGTTTTGGACATAGTATCACCACAGCCACTGCATTGTTTACTGCTTTATTTAAATGTCTACTGTCACTGTTTAAGCTAAGTTTATCTCAGTTTATTGTGTTTAACGTTGTATATTGCAAATTAAGGTTTAATAATTGTATACTCTGGTTCTAGATATAATGTCACTAAGCTTTGACCCAGTGCCCTGGCTTGTAGTTAGGTTACCTTACCCATACAGACCCCACATCCTACACTAAGACATCTTGATCTCTTATTACGTTACCACCCAATCGCTGCATGATGCCACTAGTCACACAACCCATATAACAATGGGCTCACCTAAGCATAGACTAGGATTAAACATTTTATCCACTATCTACGGTGCGTGGGTGTAGCCCTATGGTGTTAGCTACCATCTAGAGAAATAACATATGAAAATAGCCAACTAGTGCTGTGCATTAGGTTAAGATAGCACTGACTAGATGACGTTAGATGAAGAAATCTTGCTGGCCAACTGGGGGTCACTGTAGGGATCCTGCAGAGCCAGGGACTCCCTTAGACATTACAGATAGCCCATGGGCGGATATTTGTAGAGTGTACTTCATTTAATTGACAAGGAAAATCCATAATACACGTTTTATTTACTATTTGTTGTGTTTGCCCACAAGTTATATAGTTAAAAAGTATAATTCATTTGCTGAGAGCAAAGCGGTTACTACCCCCCTTTTTTAGACTATTTGTCCTTTTTTCTAGTGGAGTTTGACTCTATATTCTCCACTCTGTTATTATACCAAACTTTCTGAATCCTTATTATTCCTATCATTTCATTAGGGATAGTTTTGTTACCCTCTCCTTATACTTGCTCCTCTATCCTCTGCTCCCCGCTTGTACTATACATTGACCACTTTGGGTCAATATCATAACTTAATCTTTTTTTCTTCCCCCCCTTTTTTTCCCTTCTCCTTAATCACCGCATAATCTCCCTCACCCATTAAACTTTATCATCTGATCTGCCTTGTGTCCCTAATTAACACAATGGGGGGTACTGGTAATCTTACAATAGACCTTATCACAATTAATGTTAAGGGCTTTAATAGCCCTGGGAAAAGATCTATCATCACCAAGGACCTTCAAAGGATGGGTGGGGACATTGTGTACCTCCAGGAGACGCACTTCTCCAAGTATAGAGAACCCAAGTGGTATAATCAACAATTCCCATTGGCGCACTTTGCTTCTGGCCTGACAAAAAAAAATGGGATGGGAATCCTATTTGGGGCTGGTGTGCCTTTCCGGATGGAGCAGACTATAAAAGACCCAGATGGCAGGTATCTGATTTTAATCTGAACTTTTTACGGAAAATACGTAACTTTTGTCAACGCCTACTCCCTGAATATGGCACAAGACACCTTTTTTAAAAAACTAACAAACAAAATTTTAGAAACCCAAAGGGGGATTATCTTTTTGGGCGGTGATTTTAATGTTTCATTTTGTCCCACATTAGATACCTCAGATGGTTTATCTAGCACTAAACACAAAGTGGTGAAACAGATAACTAAATGTATGAGAGACCTGGTCCTCCATGATGTCTGGCGCACAATGCACCCAACTATCAAGAATTATTCATTCTATTCTCATCCTCATGGGAAATAAACGAGAATCGATTACATCTTCACAGATCCGGCGGGACTATCTATCATATCCAGCAGCAATATAGGCCAAATCACTTGGTCTGATCATGCCCCAGTGAGATGTACTATTGAGTGGCCTGAGATGCCAGTCACCCCATTTGTATGGCGCTTGGATGAGTCCTTGCTAGATGATCAAATTTTAAAACAAAAGCTAGATGGCACCATTTAGGAATACTTTTGCAATAATTCGGGAGGGGATCTGGCAGACACTACAGTGTGGGAAGCGCATAAGTGTGTCCTACGGGGGCGTTTTGATCAGACATGCATCAGCCCTGCAATGGGAACAACGATCCCGCTATACCGCTCTCCTTGAGAAAGTGGCACAAGCCGAAACCGTACATAAGGCGCAACCGACAGATGGCACATTGCAAGCTGATCTTGCTGATGCCAGGTCAGCCTTTCTGAGCTATATCCAGGCTGAGCAACAAGCAAAAGCTCTTAGGCTTAGACAATATTACTTTGAGCAAAGTAATAAAGCTGGGAAACTCCTGGCGCGGGCATTAGTGTGTCAGAGACTTAAAACCTATGTATATGAGGTTGTTGATCATTCTGGTAAAGAACATCAGGAGGGGTCTGCTATTGCAGACACATTTGGAAACTTTTACGAAACCTTATATAACCTGCACCCCGCGGACTTAGAAGGACAGGATCAAGCCTCTAGAGATCCTCAAGAGAAAGCTATTCTAGACTATTTAAATGGAATAGAGATGCCTGGCCTGACACAGGTGGAGGCAGATCAACTCGAGGCCCCATTCACTATAAAAGAGATCCAGCTGGCGATTAAACTTCTTCCGGGGGGTAAAAGCACCGGCCCAGATGGATTCGGAATGCATTATTATAAGGTATTCCAGGATAAATTGGCACCCCGCTTACTTAAGATGTTTAATTAATTATCAGAGGGGACTACGTTGCCGGGATCTATGCTTGAGGCACATCTCTCAGTCATACACAAGCCAAGGAAACCTGAAAATCTACCCAGTAGCTATAGGCCGATATCGCTCCTTAACTCGGACGTCAAAATTTTAGCAAAGGTCATTGCCAGGCATTTACCGCAGCTGATCTCCACAGACCAAGTGGGGTTCGTCCCGGGTAGAGAAGCGCGGGATAATACTCTCAGAGTAATACAATTGATATCTTACGCACATAACAATTCAGCTCCATTGGCCCTAGTGTCAACGGACGCTGAAAAAGCTTTTGATCGGGTCAATTGGTTGTTTATGAGACACACTCTGGCTAAGCTGGGATTTGGCAACGGTACCATACGCACAATCTTTTCACTATATTCAATGCCGAGTGCTAGGGTGCGAGTTAATGGGATGTTCTCAAAACCTTTTAGGATTACTAACGGGATGAGACAGGGGTGCCCCCTGTCACCCTTATTATTCGCTCTGGTAATGGAAACTTTGGCTTGTAGGATCTGCAGTAATCCCAACATTTCAGGACTGGCAGTCGGTAACAAAGAGCACAAACTAGCTATGTATGCGGATGACGTCCTAGTGATGTTGTCCGATACGTCCATATCATTGTCAGCCTTGTTAGCTGAATTTGCAGAGTTTTGGAAAAGTTTCAGACTTTCTACTTAAGTCTGAGATCATGAATGTGTCTGTGCCAGTTGATGCCTTTCGTGAGACATGCGACGTCTGCCCACTTAGTGTAGCGAAACATCGCTTGAAGTATCTCGGGGTATTCCTGACCCCGGTTGTCACTGACATAGTTGATATGAACTATAAGCCAATTAGGGACGCAGTGACAGAGGATATGGCCAAATGGAAAAACAAATCTATTTCATGGATGGGTCGAATCCATGCAGTCAAAATGAATGTTCTGCCTAGGATTCTCTATGTCATGCAAGCACTCCCTCTCTTGTCAGCTGTACCCCTTATCCATCAGATCCAATCAGAAATTGAGGCATATATCTGGAATGGCATAAGGCCAAGAATTAGGAAGAAAACAATGTACCTGCCTAGAGACAGAGGGGGAGCAGGAGTCCCCCTATTAAAAATGTATTTTAAAGCAATAAACGCCCAATGATTAGTCCACTGGTGTCACAACAAAGCAGACAGAGCATGGGTCGACTTAGACCGGGAAATCCTGCAGAGGGGTAATGTAGGCACGCTTGCATGGATATCGGCTGAGAATCGGACCTCACTGATTCAACAATACCCCTTATTAAACGATGTCTTCTGCGAGTGGGATTCCTGGGTCAAACAAGACAAATACATTTCTTCTAAAACATCACCGGTAACACCGGTTTTTGAAAATCCAGACAATGCCTTAGTAAATAGAGTACAATCCCCGAGACGCATCTATACTTTAGCGGAGGCTGCCATACTTAATGCCTTTCACGAAGGCAAGATCCAGACTCAGGAGAACTTAATGAAGTGGGATCAGTGACTCTTTTAATCCTGGTTCAGAGTAGCACAGCTCCATCATTATATCAATGGGCATGGAGATGTGGCCTCCCTCACAAGAGAGAAGACTCCCTTTGAAAGTATATGCACAATGACCCAGACGCCTGGTCATTTGATTTCCCGCCTGTATAAGCTATTACTGACAAGTAACGACGAGACACTGCCCTCTTATATAGAGGCATGGCGAGTGGATCTTGACCTAAATATTACCCCCAAAGATTGGCTATAGGTCTTTAATAAAGCGAAGAAAGCTTCAGTCTCCATGAGACTGCAAGAGATGCACTTTAAATTCTTAAGCCGGTGGTATCTGACCCCACAAAGGCTGCATAAGATCTACCCCTAGACAAGTGGTGAGTGCTGGAGAGGCTGTGGAGAGATGGGATCCATCCTACATATTTGGTGGACATGCCCGCGAATACGGGAATTTTGGGAAGGAGTACGTATGGAAAGCAGCCGGCTTCTCGGGGTGATTTTGCCCCCGAACCCGCAATACTTGATATACCATGCTCTCCCTAAGATTGTGGTAGAAGCGAAACACAGGCTCTTCCTACTGATGCTGAACTGCGCTAAGAGTCTAATTCCAAAATATTGGAAATCAGTGAATGTTCCGAGCTTAAATGAGTGGAAACATGGGGTCAGTGATCTGCTGGGTCTGGAGAGGTATCACTACCTTAAGACTGGGAAACTAGCCTTACATGAGCATATGAGTTTGATTTGTGAAGGTAAAAATATCTGAAAGTCCAAAGAGAAAAGGACTAATTCAATTAGCACAAAGTCGCGGAGCCTGGAGGTACACACATCTGCTGGTACTATGGGGGGTATGAGATATAGGGATATATGAGACCAAACCCTGAAATAAGCTTGTCAGAGTGATTGATAGGGGTGGATCGCCTGTAGTAGTGATCTCCCCCCCCCTCGTCCCCCTTCCTCCTCCCCCTTTTTTTTTTTCCTTCTTATTCCCCCTCCCCCCTCCTCATTTCTTCCTTCTTGTCTTCTCTTATTTTTCATTTCTTAGACTGGGTATGACTTAATACCCGAACTAAGCTATTACTTTGAAAATTGGATATAATTTTAAAGCTTTATTGTATAACGTTACGCTGACAATTGCGAACAATGTACCAGATGTATGAGCTAGGAGTACTGTTAAGAAATACCGTTACTGCATTGTTTACACAGTTACATAATGAGCAATACTTAATATGTGGCTCCTGTTTGTTTAACAATATTTGTTAAACTCCTGATTCTGGTCATTCAATAAAGCTTTAAAAAAAAAAAAAAAAAAAAAAAAGCGCAACCATGCTAGAGGCTTTGTAATAGCCAATTTAATAAAAAAGAAAAGTGACACAAACTTTCGTATCTCGAAACTCAATAAAGAAAGGAATAATCATTTTCCCTTGTATCTCATTTGAAAATACAGAGCCAACATTTAACCCTTTCATCCCTGAAAGGATATATTGTCTCAGTCACATTGCCCTGCTACATGCCCCATTTGTCCTTACTTAAGGACTACCTTGTCCCTTAATGTTTCACTACAGTGAGTCATATAAAAGCAAAGTCTCCCCACCTGGAAGAAAAAGGCACTTACCTGCCAACTCTGCTGTCCGGCATGTAGACAGCTTACCAGCTATGCAAGGACACAGCTCCTCACAGAGACTTCAATGAAAGAAAGGACAGAGTCACCTACTCTGATTTTCTATAATAGGGCAGCACAGATGTTACGAAAACTCGGTAAGGCCCACCTTACAATTCCTAAATGCTTAAAAGCCACCACTGCCCTTACTAAAGAGACTAACATGGAGTACAGCTAAACCCAAAATATCTTGCTTGGAGCAAAAAAAATTCAATTTTCTTCAGACACCAAAAACTTCACCTCCTCTGTTGATAGTGGCAAAGAGAATGACTGGGGATTGTGGGAAGGGAAGTGATATTAAACAGCTTTGCTGTGGTGCTCTTTGCCTCCTCCTGCTGGCCAGGAGTTATATTCCCAACAGTAATTGATGATTCCGTGGACTCATCGTATCTTAGGAAAGAAAAAAAAATCCGGTTTAAATAAAAAAAAAATGAGAATAAACAAAAAACTGATTTGTATCTACCCTGCTTAGATGTAAATTGTATTGTTATGCAGAAACATTTAAACTATATCAATATGTTGCAAAGCTAGTGCACACAAAAGGAACAAAAATAAAATCACATAAATGGTTATTTCATGTCAATATAATGTTGCTATGTATTGATCTATAGCTTATTTTAAATGTAATCTATTTCAGGGTAGGTGAAACAAAATAGTTAGCATGTCTCAATTTCATGCCACAAATAAATCTTTCATTATGTGCCCCAAAAAAAATCAAGTGTTGTCAAGAATAAGAAGAAAGGAGCTAGAGGCATATTGCTTTGTTACTCATGTTTGTTTTCTTTGAGATCATAGCCATTTTAATTAAATTTATTGTTTCATGAGATTTGTAGACCGGTTTATATTTTCTAACTTTCTGCTGTGTTTACAGATACATCAGAAAACAGTAAACATTTCAGACATCTGCCCGCAGTCTGTTATTTACAGCATTTACAACTTCTCGTATCCTTTGAGATAAAAGAAAAAACTCATGCTTTGCTTCTGACTATCATACTTTGGCTGTCTCAATAATGGTAAATTTGAATGTTCAGTAACTGCAAAGTAGAATTCTATTTAAATTATGCATAGGTAAAATACACATTCTCACATTCTTGATTTTGAAGTTGTAGTGAACAGAAATAGATGTTACAGCATCAAAAGGAGCTTTCTTTACTGCTAGAATTTCAGTTAAAAAAATACTTTTCTTTCTTTGTGCCTGGTATGCAACTAAGTAATCTGTCTGGGGAGTTTATTTTATTGGAATGTAAAGTTCCTGTGACAGGCAAAAAAGATAAATAGTACTAGCAAGGTAGAATGATATTACACTTCATCCCTGAAATACTTTCCTTATACTCCCACAGCAAAAGTTTATCCCATGAAGATTGAGTCAAGTACACAATGAAAGGCAGCTGAGCATTCTCACACAGTATGGAACAAGGACTCTTTTAAAAAATGTTCACTTACTAGTCAAGATAAGTCTTTATTTAAAGGACCAGTCAACACATTAGATTTGCATAATCAACAAATGCAAGATAACAAGACAATGCAATAGCACTTAGTCTGAACTTCAAATGAGTAGTAGATTTTTTTTATAACAAATTTCAAAGTTATGTATATTTCCACTCCCCTTGTACCATGTGATAGCAATCAGCCAATAACAAATGCATATACGTATAGTCTGTGAATTCTTGCACATGCTCAGTAGGATCTGGTGACTCAAAAATTGTAAATATAAAAGACTGTGCACATTTTTTTTAATGGAAGTAAATTGGAAAGTTGTTTAAAATTACATGCTGTATCTGAATCATGCAAATTTAATTTAACCTGAGTGTCCCTTTAAGAAACTGTTAGCAACAGGCTTCATTTAGGAGATGCCTCAATGTGGAATATTTTAAATAATTTCTCATAATGAAGGATAGTTTATGGATATTAGTTTTTCATTAGCAGGTAAACTTCTGTGTCTCTTTAATCAGATAACATACAAAATCTACTTCAATTATATTTACAGAAAAAATTATGCGGCATAAATGTATATGAATAGTGATGGACATATTAGTTGGGGGGAAAAGGCACAATTGGTTCAGGTCACTTCTTCAGTTGGACCTGTTTCAGATTGTAATCTTTATACCAATAAAACATTTTTGATAGGTCAAAGAAGCACACCCACTATGATCAGATTATAAATATATATGTTACTTTCGCATTGTGATAATTGTTATCCCTACTGTTTGCAGCTAAAGTATTTCATATCTTCAGGCTAAAATTTCTACCTTATATTCCTGTTGCAACTAAATGCTATATCATCAGTGCTAATGCCAGACGTTAGAATTTGTAGTATTAAAAGTTTAATCTTCATAGACAACTCTAAAACTTATGTTGATAGTACTCTAATCTAAGCTACATTTAGCAATAACCTACTTATGCTTTTATAATTTATTCATGCCCTTTCTATTTGAAATAATTATAGGTTCCATTGCAGGTCAAATCTACTTTTGACAAATGCAAGAGATTATAGAAGGCTTGATTTGTTATGTTACATTGTAAATTTTAACCAAATTTATTTAATTTAAATAAAAGTTTTTATTTCCAGCTGTAAATTTTCCCTTTTCTCATTTTTAACCTCTTAAGGACATATGACGGAATTTTTCCGTCATAAAACAATTGAGCAAACTGAAAGCTGTGTCCTTAAAGGGTTAATGGTTGCCTTACTATTTATTGCCATTCAGAAACACAAATAAAAATATATAACAAACCATGAAATTTCCCAATTTGTTTCATAAGCATTCTTTACATTGTGTTAGGTGCAGCTATATTTTCCTGTAGTTCTTATTACTAAAAGATTACTGTAGTTTTCTCTAACTCAAAGCATAAAGCATGTATGTAGCTCCCTCTGATGACCACTAGAAAATACACAACATTTTCCCCTTGTTCGTGCATTCAGCTGCTGAGTGGTTAGATCTAATTGCTTCCAAGTGAGGTCAGCAAAAGGTATTTATCGAAAAGCATTGAACAACAACAGGCTCAACACACACAGAAAACCCCTCTTGCGTGTTGATTTATGGAAACAATTAGGATTGTGCTGGAGTTTTTCTTAGTTGAGAAATAGTGTGTCGTTTCAGAATCTCATGTTGCAAAAAGCAGGCTGCAGAAATGGAATATGTGTATATCCAGCTGTTATCAACAAGAACAAGTAAGTTATCTCTACTTTTAAACAAGGCTTATATTATTCAGGACTTGGTTATTTGGCTGTGCAATTAGATAACTGTAAGATATGAAAATCTTTTGCTTCTTGACAGATTTAAACATACTTTAACCGCATGTCTGTGGTTTTTTTTTTTTTTTTTTGTAACATGATGTACTGACAGCTCAGCTAAAGTTGTGAGCTGATTTCTAGAAAGCATGCTTCAACAATATCTGATACACAGTTTGAAGCAGTGAAAAAACTCTAAAAAATTATGGAGAAAAAAAATCATGATGCATTTAAACAAAAAAGGCACAATATAATTACTATTATGTATTATTTAACATTTTATTATTTAAAAAGGTAACCAATTTGGCATAGTGTTTAGTTATTTTCTGCTACTTCTGCATATGATAATTATCTTCACATGCATGTGTGTAAATCCCTATCTATAAACATTATGGCTTCGTTACAGTTTTGTTACTTTTGCATCTCACAGTAAGTCCAACTAGTCCAGAACATTACGAGTGCAAGAGTTATTCCATCCTGATCTGAGAGAAATTGTGGCAAGACGGCATTAAAGATTTATGGCATAAAAATCTGCAAAAGACAACACGGAACGTGTGGAAATATCCTAAGGTGTATTGTTTGTATAAGCAGTAAATACTCCTAGAAGGTCTTTGACCTAAAAACAGACATCCACCCAATATTTAAGTTTCATTATGATGTTCATGAACACCCTGAGCACTGCACTATAATGCGCAAATGGATACTAACTTGGATCCTGCCAACTTTGCTCTACAGACCATATCTTCACATCATCTTTTTACTGGGTACTTTATCTCTAGCTTGCAATGACATGACTCCGGAGCAAATGGCTACAAATGTTAACTGTTCTAGCCCTGAGCGGCATACCAGAAGTTATGATTATATGGAGGGAGGGGATGTAAGAATCAGAAAACTTTATTGTCGGACTCAATGGTATCTGTGGATTGATAAGAAAGGTAATGTGAAGGGTACACAGGACCCAAACAACAGCTACAGTAAGTAACACTCCGTTATTTCATTGACTGCTTATTTGATGCTACTGATTTAAGTTGATTTAATTTCAAGGTCTCTGATTTGGACACCTCATTAATACGAAAATCTTGGTTTATGTATTTAGTGTTGATTTTAAGATGTGTCACATTAACTCATATCTTGCTGGTGGCTTGTAGCTCTGCTAGCTTATTGTTTAAATCTGGCAAGTATTAGTGAAGGCAGCATGTATCTGCAAGTTATTTAAGACATTGTGGCAATTTCTAAAATATTCTGCACTGAATTTAAGAATTTGTAAAGTTTGTATGTGTGTAGACAAATCCTACTAAAACGGCTTTTGACTGCTATGTATACATTTATCATTATAGACCCTATTATTATTGTTGAATTATTGACAAGAGCATGGACGTTGTGGTAAATCAAAGTAAGAAGTAGTAAAGTAATAAAATCCACACCTTTTTTTTAATAACACTAAGATAATTTGAGTTAAAATTAGATATGTCTTGAATAATAAATTATTTAAATAAAATAGCTAGGATGGTCATATACAAATGGCAATGCCTAGACACCAAACCAGAGGAAACTCTTCTACTTAAATGAAAAAAGACAGACAGTATTAAATGACAGTTTGAAAGATACTGAACAAATATTAGACATATGAGCTATCTTTTGGCATAAACCTTATGCAATATATTTAATATTAGGCATTAGTGGCACTAAAATCCAGATCTTAGTGTGTTGCACTTCACAAGAAAGAATCCGTTTAGAAAAGAGACAAGCGCCACAAGCAGCTGCCTTCTTCAATGTCTATTTTATATCAAGGAAGAGTAAATAGGCGTTATCAATGATAATGAGATGTGTGTTATATGCATAGAAATACAGGCAGGCAGATGTTGAGAAAAAGACAAAAAAAAGAGAGTGAGACATAGAAACATACAGGGATGAGGAACAACAGGGAAGGAGAAGCCAGTAAGCATGACAGAAAAAAATTCATATACTGGGAGTTAAAAAAAAAAAAGTGGACAGGAAGTTGAAAAGGAAACATATTTTAATAGAAAATTTCTCTGTAAAACAGTTTTATTTTGAAGTTAGAATGTAGAAGACTCAAAAACGACTTTATATAGATAAGGTGCTAGAAGCATTTGATAGACTGTCAAAGCGGATATTAATACTGTAACTATAAAGCAACTGTTTTGTAAATAACTTTAGTCTGCATATAAACTATGTTAAATAATTTATTTTTTAATTTCAGTTCAGATTAATACATTAAAAGTTTAATAGGCAAAGTGTTCTAGTATTATGTTTACTATTACAGCAGCTACCCCTTTCATTATATTATTATTATCATTTATTTGTATAGCGCCGCCAAATTCCGTATATATGTAAGTAAAAACATTACTTTCTAAATGAAAGATTTAATCGCACCAATAAACACCACCTGTGTACAGTATCAATAGGTGAATTAATACTAATAGTCAGATCAGTTGTTCATTAGTTAAATGTAGCCCAGCTATTAACTCAGGTTAAAACTTCACAATAACGTATTGTTTTACTGAAATGCAATAAAATGCTAATAAAATGTTTTTCTTATAATTCAATTATCCTGAACGCAAGCAAGTGCTTAACATATGTCGTTTGGAATTATTGATCTGTGATTACTTTACAGACACCTGTTACCATTTTTTATTCTTCAGCTTTTGTTTTCAATTTTGAAAGAAAAGGAACTAAATGTTTGGGTTAGAAACAGGTATATGTGTGACATGCGACCGGGGTATATAACTTTATTCACATTTCTAATAGAAGATCCCAAAACAATGATGTACACTTCTTCTTTATATGAGCTTTATGTTAACTGTAAGTCATGTGAAGCCTTTTGTAAGCATCACATCTAACAATAAAACTAGTTAAATATGCTAAGCAGCACATAAAGATTCTCTTTAGTAAAAATAATGTTGATTTATCTTGCTTATTTTTTTGTTTGAATATTTAAAACTTCACAGGAAACCCTGAAAATTCATGAAGTGAAAAAATACTAAATATTACATAGAAAATACTTAACAAAAATACTTGACATATCCCAGGAGCCAGGAATCAATGGCTTCTAAAGTTTTACTTCAGCCTCATAATGTTCATTTAATTTATTTTACCTTAACATATATACAAAACTTTCTGGTCTTTCTCACAAACGTTTTCTTGCTAGCTCCTAAATTTAAAATAAATTTGTTGGCCCCTGCTTTACAGAGTTGCCAAGGCTAATCATTAGGCACAGAAACCTGCGCATATGAATACAAATGTGGTTAACCATAAGACTTATAAGCATGCTATTCTTAATGAAAACCGCTGTTCGGTTTCTAAAACAATAACAGATGTTAACTGAGCACACAGGAATAAGTTCACCACAAAGATATAGTAAGTGTACAAAATTGTATGAATACTGAATCCTGGTACTATTTATTATATTAAAGCTGATACCATTAATGCCAGTTATTACAAGTAAGAAAAAAATATTATATATATATATATATATATATATATATATATATATATATATATATATATATATATATATATATATATATTTGAAGCAAAAAATGATCTGATGAAAGATCTCATTTTGATCTGAAACGTCATCCAATAAATTTGACACCTTTTTGCCAAAATTCTGTGAGTGCATTGTTTTTTGCTACTGATACCAATGCTGCACCCAGGTGGCTGAGCCAGGAGGGAGGATTCATTTTTACATATCTTTTATATATATATATATATATATATATATATATAGCGCTGCGGAATCTGTTGGCGCTCTACAAATAACCGATAATAATAATAATATATATATGTGTGTGTGTGGTATAGCACGCTAATCTGTGTGATATATAGGTTTTACAGTTCATCACCTTTCTACAGAAGTTATCAGCAGTTACCATAGCAATTACTCTAAGGCATTAGTGCTAGTTTATTTCATTATTCATTAGTTTAGATTTGAAATAGATTGTCAAGTTTTATTTGTGACGCAACATATGATTCATCCTTGTTCTATCAGACAATATACATACTTTAAATTATAGAGTGGGGTGAATTCTTTTAAGTTCTTGTACAAATCTGTTAGATACACAAAACTGTCAAAATGACTAATATAAATATGTTCCCACTAAATGTTTTTAATTGGTGAGCACTAGTTTTGAACCCTGAATCAAAGATGGTGCAGTAGCTACTTTAAAGTCAAGACCTTTCATGTGGTAGTTGCCACACCAAAGCTATTTTATTCAATGAATTGCATTTATTTGTATACAAAGAATGCCATTTATGTTCTGTTACTATTTACTACACATTAACACATTTTTAATATCTGATGGAAATAAGCAGTGAAACAGCAAAAAGTTAAATATGAAAGTGTTCAATTGGTAACCTAATTACTAGCTCCAGACAAAATTACTTTACAGTTCCATTCATAGCCACCTACTACTGAACTTTGCCTGCAGGCAAAGGATGGAGCCTTTGTTAAAAGCATACACATATACATTTAAAGGAGCACACAGCCGTCCATTTGAGTTCATAATGTAAGGTGATTTAATGCTGGAAAACTATGAATATATGATTTAATAGTACATTATAAAAATCCAGGTTATCTACAACTAATAATCTTCATCATGTTTTTAACATAAATCAAGGAACTATACTGTATCTTATAGAAAAATGATATTAGCATATGCTAAGGGTTTTACAAAGTGATTAAAATGAGTTGATGGTACTTGCTTTTTCTCATCTACAATCATTTCAGATTAAAACCCATAACAATCTCCCTTGAAATGAGGTCATGTCGGACTGAGCAAATGGATTTATAAATCCTCCTTGTAGAGATGTATTCTGTTAGGGTCAAGAAACCAGGCTAGAGTCTCAGTAATGAGAGCTGAATCAGTATGGAGAATATTTTATTCCTGTCAATCTGACAGAACAATGGGAGTATGCAGGCTAAAGTTATATGGCCCATTAGTTTCAAAATAAAGCCCAGTTGTTTAAAGAGCTGCTGTTTTTTTAACAGAAAAAAAATTATTCACACTTTATTTTTTTCTTAAAAACAAAAATCATTATTGCACTGAAATAGTTTATTACTAAATTATTTATACTAGAATTGTATGACAAATCAAATAATCCTTCATTATAAAGAATTTATTACTTTGTATTCAAGCAAGTTGGGTTTGTGAAATAACATCTAATGTACTTTTTCTATGGATATCTGTTTAGGAATTTTATGATGGATATATTGGTATAATTCACTTATTGAGATTGGGCCTCTTCTTAATTTCCTTTTTTTGCACATGCTTGTATTTTGGAAATAATAACAAATGAAAACAGTTTTAAACAGCCAGAAAACATGATTTAGTTTGATAAAGCAAAATTATATATCAAATGTTAGGTATTATATTAACACAAAAAGTGTATTGAGAAGATTAAAAAAAAATCATAACCATGAATTTGTAAGTTTTTGATAACTAAGATTTATAACAAATGACTTAGGCTTTTATGATCTGTTGGAAAAGAAAATTGTCGTTTGCATTTTCTTAGAATTAATGCTTAAAAGATGATAACTAAGCTGAGTTTTGGGGGTTGGCAAATTGAAAAGAAACTTGCTTTTGTGAACAATTGTGCTTCTACTACACTCCCTAAAGAGACAAGAAAGCAAACGTAGTAACCTACAAGTACTGAAAGTTAAAACTGCTGGTTAAGGGATAGTAAAGTCAAAATTAAACTTGCATGATTCAGATGGAGCATGTAATTTTAAGACACTTTTAAATTTACTTCGATTTTCAAATGTGCTTTGTTCTCTTGGTATCCCTTGTTGAAAAACAATACACACATATGCTCACTAGTGGGAGCTAGCTGTTGATTGGTGCCAGCACACATTTGTCTCTTGTGATTGGCTAACTGGATGTGTTCAGCTTGTTGCCAGTAGTGCAATGATGTTCCTTCAGCAAAGGATAACAAGAAGATAATGAATCAAATATGATAATAGAAGAAAATTAGAAAGTTGCTTAAAGGGCCATTATACACTCATTTTTTCTTTGCATAAATGTTTTGTAGATGATCTATTTATAAAGCCCATAAAGTTTTTTTTTTTTAAAAAAATGTATAATTTTGCTTATTTTTAAATAACATTGCTCTGATTTTCAGACTCCCAACCAAGCCCCAAAGTTTTATTTGAATACCGTCAGCTACCTTCTCCAGCTTGCTCCTGTTTGTGTAAAGGGTCTTTTCATATGCAAAGGAAGGGGGAGGGGGGAGTGTCTTATTTACCACTTGCAGTGGGGTTTCCAACTGCCTATTCAACAGAGCTAAACTGAAAGCTTCTAAGTAAGTTTTTAAACCATTTTATACTGGATTTTTATATCAATATCTGTGCATCTTATTCTTTATAGTGGTGTCTATTACATGCAGTTATATGAAAATGAGTGTATACTGTCCCTTTAAAATTGTATGTTCTATCCAAATCATGAAAGACAATGTTGGGGCTTTAAGGCAACTTGTTTCATGTTAAAAACCTAGGTTACAGATTTTGCTTTTTGGCCTCTCTAGTGAGGGTGGAACAAAGCACAATTTTTACACAAAAGTCAGAGATATTATTCTGCCTTTGAAAGAACCTTAGTAATCAACCACAATGTAGAGGAGTCAGGCTCACATTATTTAGAGGGAGTTTAATGCAAGAATTTCCATACTTTTTAACATTTGATTGGAAACAAACTATGACCTTTTTTGCCACATAATTTCCTAGGTTTTTAACTGCAAAAAAAGTATTTGTGTATGTGCCTGCACAATGTGTGTTTAGTGTAGAGATCATGTGATGTGCGTGTATATAGTAACTGTGTGGTACATGTAAGCAGTGTTTGCGCAGTGAGTGTGCCCAATGTATAATGTAGTGTGGGGTGTGTGTAATGTTTTCTACGTAGTGTGTTTGGTATGTGCAGTGTTTGTGTGGTGTGAGTAGTTTATGTGTGTAGTCTGACAGAAGAGTGTGAGAAAGTCAAACTAAACATAACAACTATATATACGAACACACACATGCTACAGGTACTCACTTCCCTCCAGGCTACAGCATCAAACAGACAAATAACTGGGACTATTACTCGCAAAAAACCTCTGCTACCAAATTGTTCCTGAGGATATATTCACTTTTTTCCAGCTGTGTACTTCTATTAAAGGGACAGAAAACACATAGTTGTCCATAATTGTGGACTATGTGCAAATTTAATAACAACAATAAGGCTTTTACTTTACAAAAATAATGTTGTATTTAGTTCCCTAAAAAGTAATATGTCCACATCTGATATCCTTCCTGCCTGTTTTTAAAACAAATCACAGATTTGTTGTTAAATCACAAACCACTCGATTTTTCAGATATCCTTTGTAGAAGAAAAGGCAATGCACATTGGTGAGCCAATCACATGTGGCCTCTATGTGCAGCTAATAATCAAAAGGTACTAAGCCTTTCTACATAAGCATATTAAAGGGACAGTCTACCATAGAATTGTTATTGTTTTAAAAGATAGATAATCCCTTTATTACCCATTCCTCAGTTTTGCACAACCAACACTGTTAAATTAATATACTGTTTACCTCTGTGATTACGTTGTATCTAAGAACCTTCTTCCAGCCCCCTGATCACATGACTGTGACTGTTTATTATCTATTGTCTTAAATTTAGCATTGTTTTGTGATAAATCTTAAATAACCCCCTGTGCCTGAACACAGTGTTATCTATATGGCCCACGTGTACTTTGTCTCTTTGTGTTGAAAAGAGATTTAAAAAGCATGTGATAAGAGGCAGCCCTCAAAGGCTTAGAAATTAGCATATGAGCCTACCTATGTTTAGTTTAAACTAAGAATACCAAGAGAAAAAAGCAAATTTGATGATAAAAGTAAATTGGAAAGTTGATTAAAATTAAAAGTCCTATCTGAATAATGAAAGTTTAATTTATACTTCACTGCCCTTTAGCAAATGATATCAAGAGAATGAAGCAAATTAGATCATAAAAGTAAATTGTAAAGTTGTAAAATTGTAAAGTTGTTTAAAATTGCCTGCTTTTTCTAACTCATGAAAAAAAAATTGGGTTTCATGTCCCTTTAGGTATGTTCTAAACATATGAAAAAAGGTGGTCTGTATCTAGGCAACCATTGCTGATTTTTTTTTAATCAATATTAAAGTAAAAGTACCCCTATCTACACCTAAAATATTCAATCAATTTACTTGTTTCAGCATTTCTTGTTACTGAGGTTTCCCACAGCAATGTAACATTTCAAAGAAATTTGCATAATCCGCAGTTACAAGCACTAGAATAATCCAAAAATTTGGTCTGAGACAAAAATAAAATGTCAAACCCTGACAAACTACAGCACAATATTGGTGATTAATTATTTCTAGAAAACCATAAATATCTACAGTGGAGTCTTTATTAGTTTATGAATGATTTTATCATTAAAAGTTTATCAACAAACTCTTCAGTAAGATATACTACAATTAATCGTATTGACTACATCAGATTTTCAAAAGCACAACAAATGTCTCCAAATCTCAGTCACTGTCACCAGTGTTTAGATGCTGAGAGAAGTTATAGTCTGGGAGAGCAAAATGGTTACTAATCTTAACTACTGTTGAGAGGTTAATTATATATACTAATTAAATGCTGCAGGCCAATATAAAGAAGTATTTGCAACCAAGGAGCAGCCAAACGTTTTGAATAAGGGTCCATTTCCATTTATTCTTTTTCACAACTATTGCATAACTCACTACAAAGTTCCAAACTGCCTATGGAAGCAAAATCAGCACAATAACTTTTAGTTGGGAGCTTTAAGAAATGGGTTTCCATGGCCAAGCACCTGTACAAGTCTCACATCAACATGCAAGATTTCAAGTGGGGTGCTGTGAAGACATAGTTTTACTAGTTTGGTGTGGAGGAACTTCAGTGGCCTGCAGAGGGCCCTGACCTCAACCCCACTGAACACCTAAGGAATGAATTGAAATACAGATTGCAAACCAAAACTATTTCATATATAAAGAACTATAATATCAGACTAAAAATATGTTAATTGTTAATTAAAGCAATCAACATACTTACCTTAGATACAGATAAATAAACCGGATCATACTGGATCATACTGTAAGCTGCAAGAAGTAATGGAAAGGGTCTCTCCGCTATTAATGTTATTGTTTAAAATGCCTCCTTTATTACAAAGGTGCTTGCTTGGGAGAGCTACTGCACATGGCAATATGAAAGATATATAAATACTTAATTACCAAACAAAGCAGTACTGTCATTGCTGATTCAGACTCATATCTCATGCATGATGATTCTGTGAGGAAGGGTGAGCCTGGCTCTCCTGTCTTGTCAGCAGGATAAAGCCAGAAAGATGCTGTTCTTCCTATAAAAGAGATCTCTGGTGCTCCTTTATTGAGCCAATACACATTCCGTACCTCTCTCCACCACACTGATAAAACAGAATCTAGGTAACTCAGTAATGCTCACACAAAAAGAGAGACACGCTCAACCACAGAACGAACAATAGTGTAATAGCTTGTTCTATGGCAAGTTACCAGCCTCTTTTTGCCCAGAATGTGCCTTATACAGAGAAGAATTTTCCTGTAGTATATCAGTCTGATACTGACTAAATAGTACAGCCCAGCCCCAAAATACCAGGCAATCCCTCTCTGAACTATAGACATGGCAAACCTCAGACGTATGTTTTGGCCTAGTGTGGGCCTGGTCAGTGAGGTGCAGCCATATCTCTCTAGGCACATTGGGCAACAGGTCCACATCTGGTTTCCCGCCTTCCCCCTTAGGGAGACTTCCCCAAGGGTCATAATTTGCATACACAAAAAGAGAAAAGCGTTGAACCAGGGAATGAACAAAAGCCCTAATAGCTTGTTCTATGTCAAGTTCCTGCCCTAGAAACAGACTCTATTTGCCCAGCACCAGGCCATAGAACAAGCCACTGCTCTGCTGTTTGTTCTTGGCAGACTGCCTCTCTTTCTGTTTTTGCATTTTTATTATGACTCTCGGTAAAGACTCCATAAGGGTGATGGGAAAAACCAGACATGGAATCATTGCCCAATGTGCTTAGAGGGATATGGCTGCACCTCACTGACGAGGCTCAAAGGAGGCCAAAACATTTGTATGTAGTTGCCATTTCCTTGATCAGAGGAGAACTGCCTGGTATTTCAGGGCTGGACTGAACTTGTTAGTTGGGATCAAACTGATATACTTCTGGAAAGTTTTCCTCTGTGAAAAGCACAATTTGGCGAAAAGAAGTAACTGCCAGGTGGTAACGGGGCCATAGAACAAGCAACTGAGCTGTTCATTCTTGGCAAACTGCTTCTCTTTCTGTTTGTAACTCGGTAATGCTGCCACCTCCCTGATTGTGCTGATGGTCATTTATGCCGACAACGCAACTTGGTGGTCCTCAGTGATGCAGAGATGTATGAGTTAATGTGTAGAGGTGGGAATGAGTGACTACCTTGGGGTAGACACTGTGCTGTTGAGGGTGTTTAAGAACCGTATAACAACATGTAGAGAGTGCGAAGAGGTATAAGGGTAACTACGTTTGTTATGTGAACAGCAGAATGGTGAAGACAAGGCAAATTGGTAAATCACACAGTCAAAAGGGGTAGAATTCCATAGTGACAAAAGGGTATTTCAAAAGGGTATTTCCTTACACATATTGCTGCTTTCTAATGCTTAGAAGGCACTAAGAAGTATTATATATATATATATATATATATATATATATATATATATATATATATATATATATATATATATATATATATATATATTAAAAAGACACATACTGACAAGAGTTTAATAAATACCAGGGTGCCAGAATATAATCATACCAAAAGACAGCCCTCTCTGGATTTACAAATTTAAAAAAATTGAATTTATTAATCCATTATAAAGTTTCAGGGTGCTCACCTCTTCCTCAGATTTCAGGGTCTGAGTGGAAGGAATGAGCACCCAGAGATATCACAATGAATTAAACAAGATTTTTTTGTTTTGTTAAAGATAAGAAGTATGCTACATTTGTAACTGTAATTTCATACTCCCCCAGGACTAGTGAGAAAAATATTATATATATACAAATAGATATACATATGCATGTGTTCACACACACACATACAAAATGTTAAATACATTTACTGACATTCAAGAAGAAGTTTTATGCATGTTCGAAAAAAACTCTCATATGGACACCAACAATTTGTTGGCTCTTAATTTTTTTTGCTGTTTTTTTATATCTTTATTTCAAGGACAACTCAATGCAGTAGAATTGCATAATTAACAAGTACATAATTAAAAGACAATGCAATAGCACCTACACTGAATTTCAAATAAGCAGTAGATTTTTTTCTGACAAATTTATTTTTTTCTACCATTTTCCGGCCCACTGCATCATGTGACAGAAATCAACCAATCAGACTAGTATACTTATACTCTGTGAGCTTGTGCACATGCTCAGTAGGATCTTGTTCCCCAGAAACTGTGCATATAAAAAGACTGTGCAAAATTTGATAATGGGAGTAAATTGGAAAGTATCTTAAAACTGCATGCTCTTTATGAATCATAAAAGTTTATTTTGAGTTGAGTGTCCCTTTAAAGCAGGGGTCTCAAACTCAAATCACCTTGGGGCCACTGCTCACGTTTTCTTCTCCCATGGGGGCCGCTTCCAAAATTTCAAACCAAATTGAACTATATACATATATGTAATCATTACACACACACACACAGACCCCCCCCCCCACACACACACACCACAAGACCCAGGCACCTCTACATACTCACACATCCCAGGCCCCCCACACACCATAAGACCCACACCCACCCAGACCCCCCCACACACATACACACACCCCCCCACACACACCACAAGACCCACACCCACCCAGATCCCCCCAACTTACAAACACACATCCCAGACCTCTACACACACACATACACACACAGACCCACACACAAACACACCCAAGACACACACACAGACCCACACACACACCCACAGACCCCCACATAAACATAAAGACCCACACACACAGATCCTCACACACACACACACACACAGATCCACACACAAGAGACCAACACAGACAAAGACCCCCCCACACACACACACACACAGACCCATATTACACACACACAAACCCACACAGACACACAAACCCACCCACACACAGACCCAAGACACACACACAGACCCACACACACACACACACAGACCCCCACATAAAAACAGACCCACCCACACAGACCCTCACATCCACGAGACCCACACACAGACCCACACACACACACACACAGACCCACACACCCACACACACAGACCCACACACACACAGACCCACACACACACACACACACACACAGACCCACACACACAGACCCACACACACACACAGACCCACACGCACACACAGACCCACACGCACACCCACACACACACACAGACACATACACACAGACCCACACACACACAGACCCAAACACACATTATGGCATGGCACAGTATTTTAAACAATAAAGCAAGCTATACAGCACTTCTCTTAGATTTTTTTACATACACAAAAAGAAAACTCACTAAAAGGCATCTGTACTTGGCACATACCTCACTCAAGCTTGTCCACCTCTGCTGCTGATCCTGACCATCTCTGCTGCTGCCTGCTCAGGCTCGGTTTGCCCCACAGTCTCACTGAGTGACACCACACTCCCCCAGTGAAGTTCTGGGTTCCCTTGTAACTGCTCGCTCCAGAGTCCAGACGAAACGGAAGCTCCTCTGCTGCCACGCCCGCGTGCCGCATTGTAACAGTTCGTGGGCCGAAAATGGCCCACGGACCGGTACCTTGTGACCCCTGCTTTAAAGGATACTCAAGTGCATACATATGTGCCTGAAAAGCAAATGTCCAAACACTTAGTACAATCAAAACAGATAAGTAAACATATTCATCAACAAAAGGTACCAAGCAAGCAGCAAAGTGCAATCAGAACTTCAGGACTATGTCATTAATTAAATCAAAACACAAGGTTATAAGTAAACATAGTTGTTAAAGTGAAGGTAAACTTTGATGAATGAAAGCCCGGTTTTTAAAAATACTATTAAAAACAGGGGCACTTTCATTCATCAAAGTTTAGAAAGCAGCCGTTTTGTTTATAAACTTACCTTTATTCTCTTCACAGCCGGGCGGGTTCCCCCGCCCAGAGATCCTCTCTTCACACGTCAGCAATGACTAATACGAGTTCCTCCAATCACGGCTTTCCCCCCAAGGGAATCATTGCCTGAGGCCATGCCGTGATTGGAGTAAGCCGGATTAGTAATTGCTGACGTGTGAAGAGAGGATCTCCAGGCGGGGAAAGCTGCTACGGCTGTGAAGAGAAGAAAGGTAAGTTTATAAACAAAACGGGTGCATTATAAACTTTGATGATTGAAAGTGCCCCTGTTTTTAATAGTATTTTGAAAAACCGGGCTTTCATTCATCAAAGTTTACCTTCACTTTAAGCAAAGTGTCCCATCCAAGCTCATTTTCATAAATAAAATAAGAAAACAAACAAATTAAATCAAACAAAATAACTAAAACCACCCCAAAACAAACCATAGAGAAGGTAACACTAACCTGAAAAAATATTACGGGCTCCATATACTTGTAGGGAAAGCAGGGCAGGTTTGCTCACATATGTGGGCTTTCTTCCCACAACGTAAGAAGCAGCGGTCATTAGACTGCTGCTTCTTATAGTCTACAAGATGGCAAGGGAAAATAGATCACATCGAATCTGGTAGGAGCTAGCTGGTGGGCTCTGAATACTCCAGCCTGCAAGAATAGCACTGCATTATAGTGCGCTCCATTTGTGAGTACCCATTTATTTGTAAGATGGCCATTTCTGGGGAAGATCTAGCTGTGTTTTAACATTCTTCCCCATTGGAGCGCCTTCATCTCTTTCATTTTTTTCTCAGATTTTCCATCCATTCTTAAGAAGAGCTGACCCTGGTGATCATCTATCCTCTATGACAGCCTGTGGAGGGCGCCTTTGTTTTTTGTTACTATCTTTCTGATGGTTACATTTTGGTGAAAATTACCGAAAGCTCGCTCTCGGTGATTGACAATCCTCTCTCTCATACGATTGGTCGTGCGAGAGAAGGGGTGGCATTACACACTCAATAGAGGATCCGCTGCCCGTATGTAGCAAAGGCGAGAGGACAACTTCTCGAGTGGAGAAGCTTGTCCGCTTGCTCCTTCATATATGGGGCCCTAAGTCTAGAGGAACTAGGCAACTTACAATAATAACTGCAATAGGGAAAAGGGTAACTAAAACATTTGTTGTTGCAGGATGTCAACGCAGGGGTATATGTACCCTCATGGAGCACCCACAGACCAACGACTCTAAATAACCTCCTCAAGAAGGTTGTCAAATGGAAGATGGGGAGAGTATCAAGTAAATGTAATATTCATATCAGTGAAGATACATCTACCCTTCAAGTTTTCGTAGAGAATGAATTAACTATTTCTAAAAGGGTACAAGACTATACCTCTTAAATGTTGTGGGATGTACAAAAGATAAACTTCCCATTTACATATAAACCATCTAATTCTATTTTCAGGGTCCCCGGTGGCATCCACCTGCTTTATCAGTATGGATGGTTTGACTAACTGTCCAAAAGTTGGAGGCCTAGATTTGGAGTTCGGCGGTAGCCGTCAAAACCAGCGTTAGAGGCTCCTAACGCTGGTTTTGGCCGCCCGCTGGTATTTGGAGTCAGTGATTAAAGGGTCTAACGCTCACTTTACAGCCGCGACTTTTCCATACCGCAGATCCCCCTACGCCATTTGCGTAGCCTATCTTTTCAATGGGATCTTTCTAACGCTGGTATTTAGAGTCGTTTCTGAAGTGAGCGTTAGAGCTCTAACGACAAAATTCCAGCCGCCTGAAAATAGCAGGAGTTAAGAGCTTTCTGGCTAACGCCGGTTTATAAAGCTCTTAACTACTGTACCCTAAAGTACACTAACACCCATAAACTACCTATGTACCCCTAAACCGAGGTCCCCCCACACCGCCGCCACTCGATTAAAATTTTTAACCCCTAATCTGCCGACCGCCACCTACGTTATACTTATGTACCCCTAATCTGCTGCCCCTAACCCCGCCGACCCCTATATTATATTTCTTAACCCCTAACTTGCCCCCCACAACGTCGCCGCAAGCTACTTAAAATAATTAACCCCTAATCTTCCGACCGCAAATCGCCGCCACCTGATCGGAACAGCCAATAGAATGCGAGCTCAATCTGATTGGCTGATTGGATCAGCCAATCGGATTGAACTTGATTCTGATTGGCTGATTCCATCAGCCAATCAGAAAATTCATACCTTAATTCCGATTGGCTGATAGAATCCTATCAGCCAATCGGAATTCGAGGGACGCCATCTTGGATGACGTCCCTTAAAGGAACAGTCATTCGTCGTTCAGTCGTCGGTCCGGATGGATGTTCCGCGCTGGAGGTCTTGAGGATCCTGTCGCTTCGCTCCGGATGGATGCCGCTTGGATGAAGACTTCAATCGGATGGAAGAACTCTTCTGCCCCGCTTGGATGAAGACTTCAGCTGGATCATGGACCTCTTCAGCCCCCCGCTTGGGCTTGGATCAGGACATCGGAGGAGCTCTTCTGGACCGATCGGTGAACCTGGTATGGTGAAGACAAGGTAGGAAGATCTTCAGGGGCTTAGTGTTAGGTTTATTTAAGGGGGGTTTGGGTTAGATTAGGGGTATGTGGGTGGTGGGTTGTAATGTTGGGGGGGGGGGGTATTGTATTTATTCTTTTACAGGCAAAAGAGCTGAAATTCTTGGGGCATGCCCCGCAAAGGGCCCTGTTCAGGGCTGGTAAGGTAAAAGAGCTTGTAACTTTTTTAATTTAGAATAGGGTAGGGAATTTTTTATTTTGGGGGGCTTTGTTATTTTATTAGGGGGCTTAGAGTAGGTGTAATTAGTTTAAAATTGTTGTAATATTTTTATTATGTTTGTAAATATTTTTTTATTTTCTGTAACTTAGATCTTTTTTATTTTTTGTACTTTAGCTAGTTTATTTAATTGTATTTATTTGTAGGAATTGTATTTAATTAATTTATTGATAGTGTAGTGTTAGGTTAATTGTAGGTAATTGTAGGTAGTTTATTTAATTATTTTATTGATAGGGTAGTGTTAGGTTTAATTATATCTTAGGTTAGGACTTATTTTACAGGTAATTTTGTTATTATTTTAACTAGGTAACTATTAAATAGTTCTTAACTATTTAATAGCTATTGTACCTAGTTAAAATAATTACAAAGTTACCTGTAAAATAAATATTAATCCTAAAATAGCTATAATATAATTATAATTTATATTGTAGCTATATTAGGATGTATTTTACAGGTAAGTATTTAGCTTTAAATAGGAATCATTTATTTAATAAGAGTTAATTTATTTCGTTAGATAAAAATTATATTTAACTTAGGGGGGTGTTAGTGTTAGGGTTAGACTTAGCTTTAGGGGTTAATACATTTATTAGAATAGCGGTGAGCTCCGGTCGGCAGATTAGGGGTTAATAATTGAAGTTAGGTGTCGGCGATGTTAGGGAGGGCAGATTAGGGGTTAATACTATTTATGATTAGGGTTAGTGAGGCGGGTTAGGGGTTAATAACTTTATTATAGTAGCGGTGCGGTCCGCTCGGCAGATTAGGGGTTAATAAGTGTAGGCAGGTGTCGGCGACGTTGAGGGGGGCAGATTAGGGGTTAATAAATATAATATAGGGGTCGGCGATGTTAGGGCAGCAGATTAGGGGTACATAGGGATAACGTAGGTTGCGGCGGTTTACGGAGCGGCAGATTAGGGGTTTAAAAAAATATGCAGGGGGCGGCAGATTAGGGGTTAATAAGTGTAAAGTTAGGGGTGTTTAGACTCGGGGTACATGTTAGAGTGTTAGGTGCAGACGTAGGAAGTGTTTCCCCATAGGAAACAATGGGGCTGCGTTAGGAGCTGAACGCTGCTTTTTTGCAGGTGTTAGGTTTTTTTTCAGCTCAAACAGCCCCATTGTTTCCTATGGGAGAATCATGCACGAGCACGTTTTTGAGGCCGGCCGCGTCCGTAAGCAACTCTGGTATCGAGAGTTGCATTTGCGGTAAAAATGCTCTACGCTCCTTTTTTGGAGCCTAACGCAGCATTTGATTAAACTCTCGATACCAGAGTTAAATTTATGGTGCGGCCAGAAAAAAGCCCGCGGAGCGTTAGCAGCCCTTTTACCGCCGAACTCCAAATCTAGGCCGGAGATTGCAAACAGCCCATTGTTGTAATATTAGTTGCCTGCCAATCAACAATACCATTTTTATAAAGATGTCCTAATTATTTAACTTTACCTTATCTTTAGTCACTGCATGTCCTGATGGTTTTTAGATTATGAACACAACTATTCAGCCTTTATGTATTCATACATACAGATTACAAGTGGGATGAAATCATCAAAATCATGACCATGCTAACTTATACGCATATTAGAAATTAAACGTAAATGGTTGCGCTCGAGCCAATACAAAATATTCGATCAACAGATTATTGCGCCTAAAGATCTAGCATAAGTAAGGGTTAAAAAAAGAGTTGCACCAAGCACAACAAATACATTAAAATAAACCATTAAAGGAACACTAAACCCAAATTTTTTCTTTCATGATTCAGTTTTAAGCAACTTTTTAATTTACTCCTATTATCAATTTTTCTTCGTTTTCTTGCTATCTTTATTTAAAAAGAAGGAATATGATGCATAGGAGCGGGCCCATTTTTGGTTGAGAACCTGGGTTATGCTTGCTTATTGGTTTGCTACGTGTAAGCCTCCAATAAGCAAGCACTATCCATGGTGCTGAACCTAAAATGGGCTGGCTGCTAAGATTTACATATCTGCTTTTAAAATAAAGATACCAAGAGAACAAAGAAAAATTGATAATAGGAGTAAATTAGAAAGTTGCTTAAAATTTCATGCTCTATCTGAATCATGAATGAAAATTGGGTTCAGTGTCCCTTTAAACTCATATGCATACTTTCTGATAACAGATATTTAATATAAATATTAATAAAAAATTTTTATAAGGGTTAAAAGTTATATGACAAGGTATTTGACTGGAATGGGCTAAAATGTGGGTATGTATATCCTTTGGCGCCAAATGCAACTAACTTCCCCCAGTTTTGCTTTTAAACATTACTGTGTATCTGTGCCAGCTTTTTTGTGTGTTGTGTTCATAATGTTTGTAATGCTTCCATATAGGTCTGTCACCCAGGCTGCTCAGGGGTTAACTACCTGGGTTGCTGGGAACTGTGCAGCTGTCTGTCAGTGTACAGGGCTGTGTAATTTACAGTGGCTTAGGATGTATACCCAGTCCAGTCTGAAAGTGCGGTCCATTCCTGTGTTTATTTATATAGATATATATATATATATATATATATATATATATATATATATATATATATATATATATATATATATATATATATATATATACAGGGAGTGCAGAATTATTAGGCAAATGCGTATTTTGACCACATCATCCTCTTTATGCATGTTGTCTTACTCCAAGCTGTATAGGCTCGAAAGCCTATTACCAATTAAGCATATTAGGTGATGTGCATCTCTGTAATGAGAAGGGGTGTGGTCTAATGACATCAACACCCTATATCAGGTGTGCATAATTATTAGGCAACTTCCTTTCCTTTGGCAAAATGGGTCAAAAGAAGGACTTGACAGGCTCAGAAAAGTCAAAAATAGTGAGATATCTTGCAGAGGGATGCAGCACTCTTAAAATTGCAAAGCTTCTGAAGCGTGATCATCGAACAATCAAGCGTTTCATTCAAAATAGTCAACAGGGTCACAAGAAGCGTGTGGAAAAGCCAAGGCACAAAATAACTGCCCATGAACTGAGAAAAGTCAAGCGTGCAGCTGCCAAGATGCCACTTGCCACCAGTTTGGCCATATTTCAGAGCTGCAACATCACTGGAGTGCCCAAAAGCACAAGGTGTGCAATACTCAGAGACATGGCCAAGGTAAGAAAGGCTGAAAGACGAACACCACTGAACAAGACACACAAGCTGAAACATCAAGACTGGGCCAAGAAATATCTCAAGACTGATTTTTCTAAGGTTTTATGGACTGATGAAATGAGAGTGAGTCTTGATGGGCCAGATGGATGGCCCCGTGGCTGGATTGGTAAAGGGCAGAGAGTTCCAGTCCGACTCAGACGCCAGCAAGGTGGAGGTGGAGTACTGGTTTGGGCTGGTATCATCAAAGATGACCTTGTGGGGCCTTTTCGGGTTGAGGATGGAGTCAAGCTCAACTCCCAGTCCTACTGCCAGTTTCTAGAAGACACCTTCTTCAAGCAGTGGTACAGGAAGAAGTCTGCATCCTTCAAGAAAAACATGATTTTCATGCAGGACAATGCTCCATCACACGCGTCCAAGTACTCCACAGCGTGGCTGGCAAGAAAGGGTATAAAAGAAGAAAATCTAATGACATGGCCTCCTTGTTCACCTGATCTGAACCCCATTGAGAACCTGTGGTCCATCATCAAATGTGAGATTTACAAGGAGGGAAAACAGTACACCTCTCTGAACAGTGTCTGGGAGGCTGTGGTTGCTGCTGCACGCAATGTTGATGGTGAACAGATCAAAACACTGACAGAATCCATGGATGGCAGGCTTTTGAGTGTCCTTGCAAAGAAAGGTGGCTATATTGGTCACTGATTTGTTTTTGTTTTGTTTTTGAATGTCAGAAATGTATATTTGTGAATGTTGAGATGTTATATTGGTTTCACTGGTAAAAATAAATAATTGAAATGGGTATATATTTGTTTTTTGTTAAGTTGCCTAATAATTATGCACAGTAATAGTCACCTGCACACACAGATATCCCCCTAAAATAGCTATAACTAAAAGCAAACTAAAAACTACTTCCAAAACTATTCAGCTTTGATATTAATGAGTTTTTTGGGTTCATTGAGAACATGGTTGTTGTTCAATAATAAAATTAATCCTCATAAATACAACTTGCCTAATAATTCTGCACTCCCTGTATATATATATATGGGTGAATACAAATCAATGGTTTTTGTTTAGTTTTTTTAATTAAATCAGATTATTATTTTTTTTATTTGAATAGAAGGTTATTCATCCTGCAATTATTAGTTTATAATTATATAGCAAGATGTTGTATATTCATTGTAATGCTCGTGGGATATTCCTCTATCAGACCAATCTTGGCCGGTAGTCTTCTCATCCCGGCGTCAAGTGCAATGATAGGAAATATCCCAGAGCATAGAGAGTTTGTAAAATGAGGTAAGCAGTACTCACAGTAGGCAGGGTAGTCCTAGGCAGCAACAGGAAGACAATCCAGCAGTATAGCAGTTCAGGAGTAAACCAATAGAAGGACCAGGAACAGGCAGGAGTCAGAAACAAAAGGAAATCCAGCAGTATAACAGTTCAGGGGTAAACCAATAGAAGGACCAGACAGGCAGAGTTCAGTAACAGTATGGCAATTCAATAGTTCAGGGGTTAAGCAGGCAGAGTGGTCAGACAGGCAGAGTTCAGCAACAGTGTAGCAAATCCAGTAGTTCAGGGGTTAAACAGGCAGAGTGGTCAGACAGGCAGAGTTCAGTAACAGTAATAATCAAAGAAACATAGCACCCAGGAGACACGAAGGAACACCTATACTTGGGCATAGGTGAGAGAGACTGAGGCACTTACATGGGAAGTCTTCGCGCCACAGGAGAAATCGGACCGTCATCAGAGAGAGCGTGCAGTGATTACGTCACCGCTAGTGCCAGAAGTTAGGAAGGCGCGGCGTGACATCATGTTCTTTCAGAGGTTTCTGTAAGATTATTTTTGGCATTTTTACTTGAATATATTCTCACATAGTATTGGTTTTGTAGTTCTCAAAACTGTGAATTTGTATCTACAGAAATAACATACCCTTCTTCACAACAAGAATGCTATAATATAAAAACATATAGAGTTGAGAAATATACCTTAAAGGGACATAATTATAAAAGAAAACTTTTGGGTTTCAGATAGAGCATTCAATTTTCAGATTTGCATCTCTTACTAAATTTGCTTCATTCTTTTGGAATTTTTTGCTGAAGGAGAGCAATGATCTAGTTTAGCATAGCTGAACACACTGGGTGAGACAGTGACAAGCAGCTAGCTCACAGTATTGAATTGCTTTAAAATCTACCTATATGTGCTTTTAAACAATGGATACCTAAAGAACAAAGCAAATTAGAAAAGAGAAGAACATGGTAAAAATTTTAAAAATTGCATGTTCATTCTGAATCATGAAAGTTTAATTTTGACTTTTCTGTCCCTTCAATGTCATTACTCTTCTGCAATGTACATCAAATCAACCCATCTTAAGTTTTAAGAAGCTCAATGAATAGAAGTGTGTTTGAAGTGGAATAGATCTGCACAAGTATGAGGAGGGAGCGGCAATAATTTAAAATAAAAAATAATGTTATTCTTTTAGTTAAAATTACTTAAATTGTTATGATTAACATAATCATTTTTTTTCTCCTTCCAATAAAGCGCAGCTTAAAAATTGATAAAATATTAATGTTTAACCTAATTAGGGTTAGATTACGAGTGATATTTGCGCTCCACACATAATACCAGCGCACGGAAATGAGTGTTTGTATTTGAGGTCAAGTGCAAAGCCAACGCAAGCTCACATACGCATTACATGGAAGTTTTGCACTCAATTGAGCATGCTTCCTTAGGCTCCAATGGGAGCCTCGTTCTCATGCCGAGAGAGACACGGCATGAGAACCTAGTAGAGCAAAGGGGGTAACTCGATCAGCGACGGGCAGCAAATTTAAATATATATGTGTATGAATATATACATATAAAACTTAAATTATGCTTACCTGATCATTTTCTTTTCTTCAGATAGAAAGAGTCCACAGCTGCATTTATTACTTTTGGGAATTCAGAACCTGGCCACCAGGAGGAGGCAAAGACACCCCAGCCAAAGTCTTAAATACCTTCCCCACTTCCCTCATCCCCCAGTCATTCTGCCGAGGGAACAAGGCACAGTAGAAGAAATATCAGGGTGAAAATGTGTCAGAAGAACAAAAATAACAGACGCCCCACAGAAAAATATGGGCGGGGAGCTGTGGACTTTTTCCATCTGAAGAAAAGAAAATTATCAGGTAGCAATCCAGTAGTTCAGGGGTAGGCAGGCAGAGTGGTCAGGCAGGCAGAGTTCAACAGTGTAGCAATAATTATTATTATTATTATTATCAGGTATTTGTAGAGCGCCAACAGATTCTGCAGCGCTGTAAACATAGTCGGTGTACAGGATAGCTTTTGTATGGGTCAAGTGGGTAGAGGGCAATCCAGCAGTTCAGGAGCTAAGCCTGAGTAATCTTACTCAGGCTTTCCGGTTAGGGCAATTAGGGCAGCAAAACTATTTGGGAGGCACAGTGAGGATTATACCCTGCAAGTTTCCAATTGCTTAAAAGCCACCACTGCTCTACTAAAGAGATGACATGGGTTACGGCTAAACCCTAGGAAAGAGCAGAACAACTTGCTCTGCTGTAAAATAAAAAAATCTTGATTGAAGAATCTTCTTTCAGACACCTAAACTTTACCACCTCCTTGCTTTTAACGTAGGTAAAGAGAATGACTGGGATTGGAGGGAAAGGAGGTGATATTTAACAGCTTTGCTGTGGTTCTCTTTGCCTCCTCCTGCTGGCCAGGAGTGATATTCCCAATAGTAATTAGAGATGATCCGTGGACTCACTGTGTCATTAGAAAGAAATGAAATTGCTGATCCAAACACCCAATTATTTGTAAATGAAAATCATAAAAATTTTCAGGGCTGCCTAAACTTTTGCATACAACTGTATGTATATATAAACCCGAATGTAGTAATACATATTTTACGTTCCAATGTTCTTAATTTGAATTGTAACAGCAAGCTCCATTGAAGTCTATGGGAAGAAGTTAACTTAAAGGGACAGTCAAGTCCAAAAAAAACTTTCATGTTTCAAATAGGGCATGCAATTTTAAACAACTTTCCCATTTACTTTTATCACCAATTTTGCTTTGTTCTTTTGTTATTCTTAGTTGAAAGCTAGACCTAGGAAGGCTCATATGCTAATTTCTAAGCCCTTGAAGGCCGCCTCTAATCACATGCTTTTGTATTTGCTTTTCACAGCAGGGGAGAGCTAGTCCAGGTAATCGCTATAGATAACATTGTGAGCACGCCCGTGGATTGTGGCAGACACTGCACTAATTGGCTAAAATGAAAGTAAAAAGATAATAAATAAAATGTCATGTGATCAGGGGGCTGTCAGAAGAGGTTAAGATACAAGTTAATCACAGAGGTAAAAAGTGTATTATTATAACTGTGTTGGTTATGCAAAACTGGGGAATGGGTAATAAAGGGATTATATATCTTTTAAAACAACAAACATTCTGGTGTTGACTGTCCCTTTAATTGCGATATCCAAAGTCCTGAAATTAGCGCTTATGGAGTTTAGCTTGTACACTCAGTTTCTTCATTTAACTTGTAATATGTGCTTGCTTTAACCCAAAAGCATTAAAAGTTTACTTTAAGTGCAGCTAGCACGAGCGGAAAAATCTGGCCAATTATGTTTTATAAATGATTAATCTGGCTTCTAGTGACAAAGAACATTTGTTAAATCCTGTCACAAAGTAATTAAGAATTGAGTATCAGTCGGTTGAACAATCAATCTTTTTAGTAGTTTACATGACAACAGTTAAAGGGATATTCCAGACAAAACTAAAATGCACATAGGTGCATTTCAGTTTTGAATATAAGCATTTTTGCAATATACATGCATTAACAAAATGCTTCTAGTGAAAGCTATAGCTGTTTCAAGAGTATATTTAAGTACCCTCCATGCACTAGCATTTTAAACACAGCACTTAATCAGAGAGCCAAATGTGCTTGTATCATCTGGTAATGAATTTGCATCATTGCTGACATGAGCATGAGCAGCTGCAGTATTTAAAATGCTGGTGCAGTGATAATATCTAGCTATGCTTCACATACATGCGCAGAAAGAAATGTTAACACTAAAACAGTAATAGCTGTTACAAGAAGCAATAGTTCTGCACTATAAGTGTTTTTCTGCGCTTGCCCCTTTAGAACGTATCAGCTGTACCTTCGCCCTCAATCAGAACCTTCAGAATTTTTGGACGAGCTGCCTTTAACCTATCACTGAGAAGAGATTTCCGGAGTTTCCCCTCAAAAAGGATAAGACTCTCTCTTTGTTTGCTCTAATCAGCAATTTTGTTGTATTGTTATACACTTTGCAGAATTTTTTTAATCTAACATTGTTTTTTAACTGTATCTATCCTATTAGGGAGCATTTATTATAGGTCTTTACTCATTCTGCTGTGCTTAAATACCAGTATTTACACTAGTATTTCTATAAGGATTTTTAAGCATCAGTATCAATTTTAAATAGTATTTATTTGTCTGCTTTACACCATAGTGTATATTCATTCACAGGTCATTTTCACATAGACACAAAGTTATTGCACTTTGTTTCCTTTATACAGTGTATAATTATAACCTCTGTAGTAGTTGTTAATGTGCGCAGCTTTCTATATTAAGATCAATACCTTTGGTGTTGTTATTTATATAGGTTTCATATATTGATGTAAAAAAAGTTAATCAACAATGTAAATTAGATTTTACAAATGAGCAAATAATTATATATTGCTACAACACAGCATTTAGCCCTAACAATAATTAAAGATGTTATAAAAACACACACACACACATATATATATATATATATATATATATATATATATATATATATATATATATATATATATATATATATATATATATATATATATATATATATATATACTTGGTATTTGTCAATTCCTGCCTGTGTTTCTAATGTTTGCTCTTCAATAAAGAGGTCAAACAGGTCTGGGATAATTGCATTACACATAGCTTGAGGCAAGACAGTTTAAGTAAGTAGTACTATTGGTTGTAAACATCAAAAGAACAAGGCAAATTGTACCCATTAATCAGAGCATCAAGTAAATTAATTACAAGATATTACATATATGAAAAATTCTCTTGCATCTGGTTTCTTTAGATTCCTTAACTCCTGCTGAAACACCTGTAAATTGTCTAATATTTGTAGATAGATGTTGGGAAAGACTGACACATTAAGATGAAAGAAAATCTGTTAACCTTAAATGTCCCACCCATGGAAAGGAAATCAGGAAAAATAGAGTTTTACTATAAGATATATGTAGTAGTATAATAAATCTACAAAATAGATACTTGAAATTTAAATTATCAACATACACATAGAGCTTACGAGTGGAGCAAAAATTTGTGCTCCTACAAGTGCTTTACCAGTTGCGCCCCTTTTGCAGGTTGCAAGCAAATCTCGCCGTCGCATCCTGGCGGAGAAAAAAAAAAGACTTTGCAAAGTTGCAAACCCAGGATCTTATTCCCCCATAGACTTTCATGGAGCCTTGTTTAGAGCAAAAATAACAGCTGCCAGCTAGTGCAAACACAAGCGCAGGATTGCAATGAGATATATGTATTTATTTCTATACATATGTATATTTGTATTTATGTGTATATATTTCTGTAAATACATATATACACATATAAACACATATATACATATGTATGGAACATGTGTATATATATATATATATATATATATATATATATATATATATATATATATATATGTGTGTGTGTGTGTGTGTGTGTGTTTGTGTGTGTGTGTGTTCCTATGGATTTCTATGTAAAAGCACTTTTGGCCTATTTTCTTTCTAACACCTGACATCTCATATCTTTGAGCCTTTATACTTAGAATTTTTATTGCAATTTTTTACAAATATTTTATTAGATACTGTTATAAATGTTTTAAATGTATTTTTATATGTTTTTGGACGCATTTTTTCACGAACTAGAGCTCTGAGATCACTGTAATCATTCTAGTGTAAATCATGATTGCGCTCATATGTAATCATTCTAGAGTAAATCGTGATTGCGCTCATAAGTTCGCATTTACATTCAACAAACAGTCACAAAAAATGATATCACTTGCACGCAAATGATAACGCGCCACTCGCAATCTAGCCCACAGTAAGTTGCACTCTATATTACACCTTAATAAGGATAACTGTTTAAGGAAGAATTGCTCACCAATATATCCTGTAAACATTAACAGTTTTATCACACAACTAATACATTAAATAATTACATTTTTGCTCTATTTTCAATTTGTCCGAACTTCCTGGAATTCATAGCTTGTATATCTCTTTGAAGTCACTACTATACAGTCAAATAATGGAAAACTCACAATTGTTAAATTATATGTAATTAACATTTTAATGGGTACAGTTTTACGGATCTATACTGAATCCAGTCATTTAGAAAATAGTTAGTTTCAGCTGAACTCATTCTTCTCAAACTCTTTGAACTTGATATAAAACATTTCATTTGACATCAAGGCACAATAATGGGGCTATCAATTTTCATCTTTATCTCTAACTTACTGTAATAAACCAGAAACATACAAAGAATGCATTCTAGTTCTCACATGAACTGACAGAATTTATCTGAGCCAACAAAAGTAATACAAAAATGGAAACCAACAACATGCTCCTTGTTGAAAACTAAAATTATTTATCTTTTGAAAGCACAGAAGGAATATTTCTGAAAACATTTTCTAAAAATAAGAAACATTATTCAATATTCCGTCTTAGCTATGTTATAGCTCTTGTCATTACTCATAACTAAGATGCCAAATTCACAAAAGTGCAAAACTAAAATCTCACAGAAATCTACTACTAAAATGGCAATGATATCAGTTGAAATTGAGAAATGAAGCTCAATTTAAGATATCATCAGAAAGTCTTAAGGGGAGGTGGTTGAAAGTGTATTTTATAGATAATATAAAATATTTATATAAAATGACAATTTAAAATATTACTTCCAGCTTTGTAGATTTTGGCAACTGACTCAACCAAACTGACTAATGTTATAATCATCTGAACAATGGAAAACAAGGCTTATAATGCAGTGTTCCATAGATACCCAAGGCATATGTATATGGAAAAAAAAATGTGTGTTGTACCTTTTTTTCCCCATTTACTATGGAATTTAATTACTTTTTCACAAACAGTTTCTAGACCTTCTTTATCTCTGATAGACATATACAAATGCAGTACCTCAGTGTTTTACCAGTATTATTTGTCACTCATATAATTTGAAAATAATGTTGTAACTATTAAACATTGTTTCATAAACATAGCAATACATTTAAAAAAAATCGAAAGGGACTACCAAAGATATAAAGGCAAATCGCTACCAAATATAATAGGGCCCAGTCCCAAATATTTACATTACACTCACACTACATTCACGTTTGCTAAAGATGACACCTAAAAATAAAAGTAGATTATAATTCCATTTTTAGTTACAAAATACTATTATTTAATTCAAATTTGCTGTATATACTACTACAATTTACAAAGTTTGCAAAAAAACATAAATAAATAAAAATGCATTCTCAATTACCTTATGATAAGTACAATAATCCCTTTATTACCCATTCCCCAGTTTTGCATAACCAACACAGTTATATTAACATACTTTGTACATCTGTGATTACCTTGTACCTAAGCATCTTCTGACAGCCCCCTGATCACATGACTTTTTATTTATTATCTATTGACTTGCATTTTAGCCAATTAGTGCTGTGTTGTGCTGACTCTTAAATAACTCTCCGGGCGTGAGCACAAACATCTATATGGCCCACATGAACTAGCAGTCTCCTGTTGTGAAAAGCAAATAAAAAAAATCATGAAATAAGAGACTGTCTATAGTGGCTTAGAAACAGGCAGGAATTTAGTGGTTTAAATGTTATAAAGTATATTAATATAACAATGTTGGTTGTGCAAAGCTGATGAATGGGTAGTAAAGGTGTTATCTATCTTTTTAAACAATAACAATTTTGGTGTAGACTGTCCCTTTTATATGACTGTAAGAACATAAATTGTAAATATTTACCCATCATTACGTAAAGGTTTACACTGAGCACAAAAGAGTCAAAAATTCTTTCTTCTGTTAATACATTATTTTGTTCCAGATTCTTAATGCACCACCTGTGATGTTAGATGGCAGATCATAAAAAAATAAAATAAACGCCACATGAACATGCTAATATTAACTGGGAACTTTTTAAGAGATACAATGAATAGCCAACTTAAATTTAAATGTGTCTAATTGCTTCTCCAAGTTACATTAATGTGTTCCTTTAAAAGAAGGGGGTGCCTAAGCATCACAACAGGGCCTAGATTACTGCTGGAACAGTGATTACCTTGCAATAAAAACAGCGCTTTTATTTCTGTACTGGCACAAAGGACCTATCTAGCTTATATTATAACCCCCAAAATCCTGTATAGCCCCTATTTCAGATTTAGCTGCCCATAATGACAATTTAGTAAGGTGATCATAGTAACAACAGTAGTAAATATTATTTACTAAAACCTTACAAATCCTTTTTTTTTTTTTTTTTTTTAATTGTTGCACCTTTCTCACGTGCATAAAATATAAAATTAATAATGGTATATTCTGAATCTACTAAGCCTGCTAAAAAAAAAACAAAAAAACAATTTGGCCTAGATTACAAGTGGATCACAAAAATATTAGTGCTATTCAGCACTAACTGCACTCAAGTTACATCAATAGCGCTCCTGTACTTACACTCATTACAAGTTGAAAGTAAAAAGATAAGGGTAGATTTACTAAGAGGTGAGCGGACATGATTCACTATAGCGAATCATGTCCACTCAACCTCGCTAAATGCCGACAGCATCTGGTGAAATGCTTGTCCAATGTCGCCCCCTGCTCACTGGCGGCCAATCACTCGCTAGGAGGGGTCATCAATCATCCCGATCGTATCGCATCAGGAGGATTTCAGTCCGCCACCTAAAAGTTGGCAGAGAAGATAAGGAGCAGAGGTCTTACGACCGCTGCTTCTTAACTTCCGTTTCAGACGGACCTAAAACGATGGGGCTCTGAAGCAGCATCCACTGCTTAATTAATAAATGGACCCCTTGCTGTGCAAGCGAAAGACTTGAGTGCGCTAACATCTAGGAGGTCAGATAGTGTGACATCGCTAAGTCGATTAAAAGCCTCTTCTGGCTTTTGCTCACATGCTAACCTGAAGGTGTGCTAGGACAGTACTACAGTCGAAGGTTAGTTAAGAAATACTTTAAATACCTATATGTTGCTCACTTTTAAGAAAATGTTATTTTTTTTTTAAAAAAGGGGGGTTGGCAAGTGCACGCAGCGAAAGCACACCCCTTAAGAGCACAATACCTTATGGATTTTATAGCTACCAAGTCTGCTTAATTAATGAATCTGGAGCATCTAAACGGACAATTGAGGCCTATAGCAACATCTACACATTAGGCCAAGAACCATCCCGATAACACGGGTCACCAGACTACTTTGGATCAAGATCACACCATTATTGTCCAGTAATACTGCTGACAGTACCTTGCATTGTAACTGTATACTTTGGAAAACAGGCAACATCATCATCAGTAAATATGTGGGGCAGGATCTAGTGCTAGATGAACACTACCTTCAATGTGAGCACAACATGTTGCTTTTAAAAGAGAGATGTATCTATATGCATTCATTAACAGAAGAAGATCGAGAACACAAGACCTCCAGTCGCAAACATGAAATCTGTTCCTGCAGGCAATAATCCTAACAGAAACAAATTTAGCAACAAAACACCAGCCACATGAAGCGCACTGGGAGCCCACACAAAACAAAGCTACTTCCATAACAGAGAACAGCTCCTTAATACCTCAGATGCCTTGCCAGGCCATTGATGCTGCAAGATACCAACAAACAGACCCTGCAATGATTTCACTTTTGAAAGGAAATAACCTTACTATTGTACGATTCTCTAGAGATCAACATGTGATGGCAACTTAGATTCTGCTACATCTGGCAAGAAGAGGACAATCTTGGCGGTCCTCTGTAGAGGACAATCAAGTACTTTGAGTTTCTCACATTATGCAATGTCTCCCCTTTCTAACACCTGCAGAATGAGTCAGCATCAGTACAGATAACCAAATACATGGATAGGTCTCCTATCAAGAACTGACGAAGACCACACAACTTCCTGCTATTGCGGCTTTGGAAAACTATGACCCCTCTACATGGCCTAAAAGTAAAATGTCAGTCTTCTAACTTTCACTACGGATTACTGTATCTTATATATCCCAAAGCATAAACTATTATTAGGTTAATGTGCCACCTCAACCCTTAAATTAGACCACATTTTTTAGCTAAAACTGATTTAAAAGATGTATTAGACAGTGATAATTCTTTATCCCACACTGTCTCTTCTTTAGGATTTTAAGATTCAAAGGGAAGATCCCTTTTACCCCCCCCCCTTCCCTATTTTTCCCTTACAGATATAATTAGCCTCCAGTAGTGGGAATTTGTGTCATAACTCAAAAGTGCTTAGGAAATATCCTATTGCATCTGACATGGTTAAATCCTTGGATCTGCTGCCATCGGCAGGGGCAGCGGATTGGAAACAATGGAATGTTTACATCAGTTTTCGTCAGTGTTCTCATAATCATTCCTACACAAGTATTAGATTTAATTTTTCCACTTAATGATGTTACTTATATAGTGAGTGGCTTGCCTTTCTTTCAGAGCCGTCATAGTTGAATTACTGTATGAACCTGTGACATTTTTTCTTTGTAAGAAAATCAAGATCTGCCGCCATATGATCCTAGGTTCACACAGTAAACATAACCCCTACTACCAAACTGCATCAATACCTTTATATAGTGTTATCTACTTTATTACATATTTATTTTTTATCTAAAGGAGTTCACCAACTTCACTTCCCTTTTTCTTTATTTTCTATCAGTACCTAATTCCCTAACCTAAAGTTAACCTAAAGTTATCTGGTTTAGAGGGACTTGTTATATAGATAACATATGGGATTAATACCCAAGCCAATGGTCTATGTTATGCAAAGGGTGGGACAATTTTTTATGGCAGTTCTTGTTTAGCCAACACTGTGGCCTGAAGGACTTTCCTGCCAAAAGCTGCTTGCAAAAAAGCAAAACCTCAAAGCGATAAACTCTGAATGTACGCAGAGAAGACATGTTGCAGCTTTGCAAATCTGCCTCAAAGATGTATATTTTTTTTATTTTTTTTAAAAAAACACAATGGTGCAGGAGGAGACCTTCCCGCTTCAAGTAAGCCTTGTGAATCACTTATTTGAGCCAAAAGGCCCCCGCTACTTTAGTAGCTTTCTGCCCCTTACGAGTCCCAGAGTAGTGAAAAAGCAAATCAGAAGTTTGTCTGAAATGTTTCATAGCTTGGAGATAGAACATCAAAGAGTTGGCTACTTTAAGATTTATGTAAGAGCTGCTACTTAGAGTTGGCAGGATCTGAAAACAATGAAGGAACAACCATTTCTTGATTGGAATTTTTCTCAGAAAGTATCTTACGAGTAGAATCATATTTAGGGCAAATTAAAACCTTCTCCTTGTGAATAATTAAAAATGTGGAATCACAAGACAAGGGTAACAACTCAGAAACTCTCCTTACTTAAGAGATTGCTAATAGTAAGAGTACTTTCCAAGGTAAAAGTAGATACCGATGAAATGCATTGGTTCAAACAAAGAATGTTGAGAAAATTAGATTCAGATTCCAGGGTGGAGAAATAGGATTCACAAGTGGCCTAATTCTAACTAATATAAATCAAAGATTCAATAACCAAATCTACGAAAACTCTAAGTCTCAAAACTAGGCAGTCAAGTTCCATGCCATTAAAAGTAGAGATTAGAGATCCTGATGAAAAAAGACCTTGAGACAACAGGTCTTATTCTCAGTGGAAGAGTAACGGAGCGCAAGAAAATCTGCAGGCTGGAGCAATTAATATTACTGACATTGACTCTTGTATGGTTCAAGTATGATTCTTGGAAATAGGTATGCTAGATGAAAGTCTCATTGACACACCAAGACGTCTAATAGGAGAGACTTTGGAATCTTTGATCTCACACAATAGCTTGGAAGCATGTGATTTAAAATGAGAGGTCATCAGATCTTTGTTCTGAAAGCCCATTATCAGCTTGGAGCGATCGAAAATGTCCTAATAGAGACACCACTCTCTTGGATGGACCGATTGATCGCTGAGATGATCCACCTCCCAGTTGTTCACAACTGGTATGGGAATTGCCAATAGGGAGCAATGAGAAATCTATGCCTAAAACATAGTTTTAGACACTTCCCGTAAGGCCATCAGACTGCAGATATTCATTTTGATGAATCATGAAAGCTACCGCAAATATGTTGTCAGACTGGAGTCCCCTCAATAGGGGCCAGGGTTGAGGGCCCGAAGGTCATTCATAGTTCCAGAATGTTGATTGGTAACCTTGTCTCCAGAGGAAACCAAACTCCTTGCACTCTTTGAGAAATACAGACCGCCCCCCCAGCCAGGCAGACTGGCATCCATCGGCACAATAGGGCCAAGACTGACAAAAAAAAGATGTCCCCAGGGTCAAATACAGACTTTATGTCCTCAAAAGAAAAATTAACTGAACGGAACATCCAAAGCAATCTGAATGCTAAATGTAAATAATTCTTTGACCACTGAGGTAGCAAGCTATAATAGGGGTCTCAAGAGAAAATGGGGCAAAATAAACTGTCTCAAGCAGCTACCATAAGTTCCACCACCACCTTGCACTGAGCTACCGACGGATGGTAGTTAAAGGTAAGAAGAGACACACCCTCTGAATCATACATAGTAAAGTTCCATCTGGAAACTAAATGCATATGGATTGAGTCTAATATGATTGCTGTAAATGCTACCCTTAGCAGTATATAATGAGCCTTTGTGGTACATCATTGTCTTGAATGAAGACAGCAACTGGAGAGTATGAGAAATAGGCATTAACAGGAAATGAGCTTGAACTAGTATGTCATTCATATAAGGAGCGATTGAAATGTCCTGAATCTGAGCACTGGCAAGATTTCATCCAACATGGGTGAAAAACTGGAAACGTTTTGCAGACATACAAACCTCAGGACTGAAAGTAATCTCTGTGTATAGGGATTAGCAGCTAAGAATCCTAGAGCTCTATACTAGCATTAAACTGACCCTTTGAAGGGTAAAAATAGTAAGTAATGTTTCTATTATACAAGTGGAAATCCTGACCAACATGTTTAGGGATGTTAAATCCGGAACAGGATTATAAATCCCTTTGGATAATGAACCGATTTGGGTAACATCTCTTGACCCTGAGATTACTGAGGTACTGGGATTAATTTATTCCCCTATCCTCCAAATCCTTTTATAAAGGCTGCCACCTTTGGAAACATGAGATAGTTCCGCTGGTCAATAAGGAGGGCCCTGCTTCAAAGCAAAAAAAACTATCGATCTCTTGAAGGACAAAGAGAATCAGCCCAGATATCCAAACTATTTTTCCAGATGGATCCAAAAATATATAAAAACTTATACAAAGCTTATTGATCCGTACATGACATAAGTAGCAGCTATGGTTCACATATACCTACTTAAGCATTTGCACATATATACATTGTCATGTAGTCTTATGGACTAAAGAGATCAACAGGTACACTTTAAAACTTGTAAATCTATGTCCAGAATAAGCAGAGACTGTTTATACTTAGAAAGTAAATACTCAGTGTACATGGTCCATGAAAATATTCCTGTGTCTGCAAGATTAATAGATGCGCATACATATAAATTACCCATACAATAGGTATAAAAGAGATACCAATACACCTTATCTCTAAAGGATCTCCACTGTAAATGAACATATTCATGATCAATGTTCAGTATCTGCATAGAACCTATATGCATAGATTAAAATTACACATAACATACGGCTAGATTACGAGTTTTGCGGTATGAGTGAAAAAGCAGCTTTAAGGCTCTTTTTCACTACCGCTGCTATTACAAGTCTTGCAGGTTTAGCTGCACCGCACCCTTTTTTGGCCGGAACGCAACATAACTACCGCAGCTTTCAAAAAGTACTTTTTTAATGGGACTTCCACAGCGCCAGTATTACAAGTTTCCCTGGTAACCCAAAAAGTGAGCGGTACACCTATACCGTCAAGATCCATACCGTAAACGGAGTCAGTAGTTATGGGTTTTATGCTACAACGCCGTAACATAAAACTCATAACTAAAGTGCTAAAAAGTACACTAACACCCATAAACTACCTATTAACCCCTAAACCGAGGCCCTCCCACATCGCAAACACTAAAATAAAATTATTAACCCCTAATCTGCCACTCCGGACATCGCCGCCACTATAATAAACATTATTAACCCCTAAACCGTCGTACTCCCGCATCGCAAACACTAGTTAAATATTATTAACCCCTAATTTGCCGCGCCCAATGTCGTCGCTACCTACCTACACTTATTAACCCCTTATCTGCCACCCCTAACGTCGCCGCCACTATACTAAAGTTATAAACCGCTAAACCTAACCCTAAGTCTAACCATAACACTCCATACGTTAATATAAAATTAAAATAAATCTAATAAAAAAAAAATATCATTAACTAAATAATTCCTATTTAAAACTAAATACTTACCTGTAAAATAAACCCTAAGCTAGCTACAATATAACTAATAGTTACATTGTAGCTAGTTTAGGATTTATATTTATTTTACAGGCAACTTTGTATTTATTTTAACTAGGTAGAATAGTTAGTAAATAGTTATTAACTATTTACTAGCTACCTAGCTAAAATAAATAAAAATTTACCTGTAAAATAAAACCTAACCTGAGTTACACTAACACCTAACCTTACACTACAATTAAATAAATTACATTAATTAAATCCAATTAACTAAATTACAAAAAAAAACCACTAAATTACACAAAATAAAAAATAAATTATCAGATATTTAAACTAATTACACCTAATCTAATAGCCCTATCAAAATAAAAAAGCCCCCCAAAATAAAAAACACCCCTAGCCTACAATAAACTACCAACAGCCCTTAAAAGAGCCTTTTGCGGGGCATTGCCCCAAATAAATCAGCTCTTTTACCTGTAAATAAAAATACAAACAACCCCCAACAGTAAAAACCACCACCCACACTACTAACCCCCCCAAATAAAATCCTAACTAAAAAACCTAAGCTTCCCATTGCCCTGAAAAGGGCATTTGGATGGGCATTGCCCTTAAAAGGGCATTTAGCTCTTTTTCCGCCCCAAACCCTAATCTAAAAATAAAACCCACCCAATAAACCCTTAAAAAAAACACTAACCCCCGAAGATCCACTTACAGTTTTTGAAGACCCGACATCCATCCTCAACGAAGCGGCAGAAGTCTTCATCGAAGCCGGCAGAAGTCTAAATCCAAACGGGCCATAGTCTTCATCCAATCCGGCAGAAGTCTTCATCCAGACGACATCTTCTATCTTCATCCATCCGGCGTGGCTCCATCTTCAAGACATCCAGCTCGGAGCATCCTCTTCTTTCCACGGCGACTGAAGAATGAAGGTTCCTTTAAGTGACGTCATCTAAGATGGCATCCCTTGAATTCCGATTGGCTGATAGAATTCAGCCAATCAGAATTAAAGGTGAAAAAATCCTATTAGCTGATGCAATCAGCCAATAGGATTGAGCTTCAATCCTATTGGCTGATCCAATCAGCCAATAGGATTGAGCTCACATTCTATTGGCTGTTCCAATCAGTCAATAGAATGCGAGCTCAATCCTATGGGCTGATTGCATCAGCCAATAGGATTGAAGCTCAATCCTATTGGCTGATTGCATCAGCCAATAGGATTTTTTAACCTTTAATTCTGATTGGCTGAATTCTATCAGCCAATCGGAATTCAAGGGATGCCATCTTAGATGACGTCACTTAAAGGAACCTTCATTCTTCAGTCGCCGTGGAAAGAAGAGAATGCTCCGCACCGGATGTCTTGAAGATGGAGCTGCTCCACACCAGATGGATGAAGATAGAAGATGCCGTCTGGATGAAGACTTCTGCCGGATTGGATGAAGACTTCGGTCCGCTTGGATGAAAACTTCTGCCGGCTTCGCTGAGGACCTCTGCCGCTTCATTGAGGATGGATGTCGGGTCTTCAAAACTGTAAGTGGATCTTCGGGGGTTAGTGTTTTAGGTTTTTTTAAGGGTTTATTGGGTGGGTTTTATTTTTAGATTAGGGGTTTTGGGCACCGAAAAAGAGCTAAAAGCCTTTTAAGGGCTATTGGTAGTTTATTGTAGGATATGGGTGTTTTTTATTTTGGGGGGGCTTTTTTATTTTGATAGGGCTATTAGATTAGGTGTAATTAGTTTAAATATTTGATAATTTCTTTTTTTATTTTGTGTGTAATTTAGTGTTTGTTTTTTTTGTAATTTATTTAATTGTATTTAATTAATGTAATTTATTTAATTGTAGTGTAAGGTTAGGTGTTAGTGTAAGACAGGTTAGGTTTTATTTTACAGGTAAATTTGTATTTATTTTAACTAGGTAGCTAGTAAATAGTTAATAACTATTTACGAACTAGTCTACCTAGTTAAAATAAATACAAACTTAGCTGTAAAATAAAAATAAAACCTAAGCTAGCTACTATGTAACTATTAGTTATATTGTAGCTAGCTTAGGGTTTATTTTACAGGTAAGTACTAAGTTTTAAATAGGAATTATTTAGTTAATGATAGGAATTTTTTATTAGATTTATTTTAATTATATTATAGTAGGGGGTGTTAGGGTTAGGGGTTTATAACTTTAGTATAGTGGCGGCGACGTTGGGGGCAGCAGATTAGGGGTTAATAAGTGTACTGTAGGTGGCGGTGATGTCGAGGGTGGCAGATTAGGGGTTAATAAGTATAATGTAGGTGGCGGCGGTGTCTGGGGCGGCAGATTAGGGGTTAATAAGTATAATGTTGGCGGTGGCGGGGAGGCAGATAAGGGATTAATAACTAATATTGGGGCAGCAGATTAGGGGTTAATAAATTTAGGTGGGTGGCGGCGACATTGGGGGCGACAGATTAGGGGTTAATAAGTGTAGGTAGCTGGTGGCGGCAGATTAGGGGTTAATAAGTGTACTGTAGGTGGCGGCGATGTCAGGGGCAGCAGATTAGAGTTGTTTAGACTCGGGGTTCATGTTAGGATGTTAAGTAGAAACATAACTTTGTCCCTGAGCTGCTTATATACTAGCGCTTACTATCGCCCCTTATTCTGATACCTACTATTTAGCCTGCTAGGAGGCTAATCTGTTAGTAAGCTTAAGGCCTTTTTATAAACTTTAGCGCTCGGTACTCATACCTAAGCATTTAGTTCTCCTCCTAGACGTTGTCCCTGAGCTGCTTATATACTAGCGCTTACTATCGCCCCTTATTCTGATAACTTTTGTTTCCCCCTAGGAATCAATGGGGCTGCGTTACGGAGCTTTACGCTCCTTTATTGCAGGTGTTAGGCTTTTTTTCAGCCGGCTCTCCCCATTGATGTCTATGGGGAAATCGTGCACGAGCACGTAAAACCAGCTCACCGCGGCGCTGGTATTTGAGCGCGGTATGGAGCTCAATTTTGCTCAACGCTCACTTCTTGCCTGCTAACGCCGGGTTTTTGTAAACCTGTAATAGCGGCGCTGTAGGGAGGTGAGCGGTGCAAATAACTTGCAAGTTAGCACGAGTAGCTCTTACCGCAAAACTTGCAATCTAGCCGATAGGTATTAAAGAGATACCAATAGGTCTTATCTCTAAAGAATCTCCACTGTTGTATTAAAATACGGATAAATTAGACAGTGTTATTATCTCATATAACAGTTAACCAAAGCTCTGAAGTCGCACTAACCCGAAGTGCATTAAATTCAATTGCAATCAAGCAAACGCGTTTACTTTCAACTCATAATATGCTCGCTACTTCCAACGGGTACAAAAAGCCATGAAAAATCTCTTATCGTTCGTGCACAAGTTAGCGTGCTACTCGTAATCTAGCCCCTCTTGTTTTATTATTTGTGCACATGACACAAAATAATTTGCACTTTTGTTTCTGTATATAGTGATGAGCTGAAACAAGAGAAAGAACAGGAGCGCACAAACGCATCTAAGTGCAGATCAATGTAACACCTTTAATGTTGATCTTGATATAGAATCACACTCACACTTTGTCAAATATAAAACGCGATCATACAGCAATTTAAAATTACAGCAAATCCGCTTCGGCATCTTCTCCCAGACGGATAAAGGATAAGATCAGCATATCCAGCACCTGCTAAACAGGGTGTGTGTCCAGATTGAGCCAATCAGAATATCTTCAAACACTTTGCCGTTCTTTCATTGGTTAAGAAATTGGAGGTGTGTACCAACCACCACTGCTCGTGTTAAACGTAACACGCTGTAAATTCCACTCTGTCAGTGAAAATTATGCTGTTATACAATGTATGTATTGCAACTGGGTACACTACAAACTCCTGAGGCGGGTTACTAAAAAATCGATCCTCAGCCCACGTTGTGCTTGTCAATTACTAGCACTACCGTAGCCTCACTGGATCCAACTGGTAGTATTTCACTCGACGTACGTTTCGTTCCTAAGATGGAACTTTTTCAAGAGTGATTTGAAAGCACTTCCTTCCTGTCTTTTATAGGCAGAGAGGGAAGTGCTCATTACCATTAACCCTTAAGGTAAAACCGGGCTGTACATAAAAAAGCAATAAATATTGCAATAAATAATCCTACACAAATACAATTTAAGATAAACAATGTGGAGATACTTAAATATAAATACATTCTAAAAATGCCTTCATAATAGCATATATTAAAAATGTATTAATAAAAAAAATAATAATGATGTGTACTAATAATCATATATGCCACTATTTAGCAACAATTTCCTTCGAGAGGGGATATTCCAACATTATAAAAACATAATATAATAGATTAGTATATAGTACCCTACCCCTATATATTACCATGCTTATAGTTATAAGAAAGTCTACAATCAATTACGGAATTCCAACAGCAGTGAGTCATGTCAAAAAAGCCTGGATGTCAAGATCAACATTCATCCCTTTAGGGTGAAGACAATCCAGTTTTATAATCCAGTATGTTTCACGCTGTCGGAGCTTTAGTAATCTATTAGTGTCCCAAACATTAGGAGGGATCCACTCTATGATTTTAATTTCTAGATCATTGGGGTCTTTATTGTGGACTAATTTAAAGTGTTGGGAGACACTGTGGGTTTCCAAACCATTTTCTATGTTATTAAGATGTTCCCTGAATCAATACTTTATTTTTCTTTCCATTCTTCTTACGTAGATCAAGTTACACTTGCATTTCAGATGGTATACAACATATGTACTCATACACGTACATCTACTAGTGTTGGTAAAACTCCTAGAACCATCATGATTTTCTATAAGGGTGTGATTAGGTGCTATATGAGGGCACATTACACAATCCTTAATTTTACATCTATATGTTCCAGATGAATTTTCCCAATCTGATATCTTCATAGGGGGTTTTTTCCTCAATTTACTTGGTGTTATTTTTCCTAAAGAGAATTTCAGGCCTGTCACCTATAGACTTTTTGAGGATCGGGTCAAGTTTTAATTCCAATGCCTGTTAATTATACCTTTAATTTTATAGTGCTGGTTATTGTATTTAGTAATACATTTAGGGTTTGAATTTTCTGTTGAGCTTCTTTTCTTACTTTTAGATTTTTCTAACAACGATTTCCTATCTATCAAATCTACTTTCTCCTTCATTTTAACTAGGTGATGTTTATTATATCCTTTGTCTTCAAATTTTCTAGTGAGGATATCTGACTCTTGGTTATAATCTTGAATATTCGTACAATTACGTTTGATACGTTGATACTGGCCAAATGGAATGTTATTCTTCCATTGTTTAAGGTGGCCACTTATACAAGTATCCCCATGATAAAGGGGTATCAGTAATTGGGGAGGAATGTTTAAAAAGAAAAATATCACTGGTACACACTAAATTCTATAGTCTATAAGGTTTATTTTGTCACATAATTATTTTTTGTTTGAGAATAGGTTTTACAAACAAATACAGGGAACAGCGATGGGGACAACATAGACTGACTGCTTAAGAAGAGTAGACATATGAAGCAGTGTGTGCAGCATGTAGAAAGAAACCTGAAAAGTGCTGACTGAGGCTTATCCAGCTCCAGCTGCATGATTTGTGTTTCTAAGTAAAGGTAGTACAATGCAGCACACTGCTGCATGTGTTAGTCATTTAGCTGAGTGACTGTCCATGAAAACATGGGGAATGTGGCATTGACAAAGTCAATCCTGACATCCTGCAACCTGTCATATTACATTAATTTTTACAGCTATAGCTGTAGTACAGAACACAGTAAGAAGTAGAACACCAGTTATAGTGAAATTTACTAATACAATACATAACACAAACAACTGAACTCAACACACACACAGCTAATTGAAATGAAAATAGCTGTCCAGTTCTTACCACATTGTCCTTTGTTTTCTTGGGCACTGGTCAGTCAGTCTAGCTGTGGTATGAGTAACATATGAAACAGTGTATGCATTGCATGCATGGAGAAACCTGAAAAGTGCTGAGTGTACGGCAGCATGATGTGTGTTCTGTTTCTAATATTTCAACTGATTTATTTCAGATTCAACTATAGCTTTGCATTTTGTATACCTTTCTGGGATTGCAACTACTGAGAAGTAATTGCAAGATGGCATTTGGTATCTCTTGTCCAGTGTGTGTATCATTCTTTTGAAGCCTTCTTTACTAACTGTGTATGCAGGCACCATGTCTTTGCATATATAATATGCGATAGCGTTGGTTATTTCTCTATGCCTTTTTGAGGTCTTCCCATATGGTGCTGTGTTTGCAAATGCCTTTATGATTGATTGCTGCTGCTCAACTTTAGATTCACAGCTTGTTTGTGTTGTCTTTTCTCTACCAGGGTTTTTCTTTGCCATACATCGTTCAAAGATTTCCTTATGACACTGTTTAAGGTGCTGGAACAGGTTTGATGTGTTACTTCGTTTTACTGCAACACTCATTCCTCAAGTTTTGCAGATTACTTGGTTCTGTTTTACATCCTCTTTTCTGAATCCAAAATATTCCCAAACAGCTGATGTTGAATTTTTCTTTGGCACCAACAATTCTGTAGCAACATCAACATCATTTTCATCATCATCGTCGTTATTGTTGGACACGGACAGCTCTTCAGAACTCATCTTAAATTTTATGTACCACGCACACAATACCAGCTGGCACAAAAAATATGAGGAGATTATACTACTGCACACACTGCCAATATCAGTAGGGTCAGGTGTCACTGGCAACCATGGCACAAATAGACAAGACCACAGTCTTGCACTTGAATACAAAGACAGAGAACTATTGAATGGCCTTGATAATGCAGTTAACTTAGCTCTGATGATGCTAGTATAGCGTCTTCAAGTCGCAGAGATGACGCAGCGGAAGCAGTCTTAAAAAAGCTTCTTAAAGATTTTTTATTAGAATCACACAATTTATTTTGATTAATAATTAAAGAATGGATGATATGCTTCTGTTGCAATTAAGACAAGAGACCACAGGCACTTGAAAGTCTTGAATATAAAGAGAGGACAACAATATGCTATATGATGCAGTCACCTTGATTGAAGAGAGAAAACAGGCTTCCTGCACTTTAAAGACGAAAAAGATAGGCTGACAGTGCTATGATGCAGTCACCTTGATTTAAGAAAAGTAGAGAACACACTGGCTTGCTGAACTTGAATATAAATACAACAATGGGATTGATGATGCAGTCACCTTGATTGAAGATAAAACAGACTAGCTGCACTTGAATATAAAGAAGACAACAATGGGCTTGATTAAGCAGTCAGTGCACCTTGATTGAAGAGAGAACACAGCCTTGCTGCACTTTAAAGAAGAAGAAAATAGGCTGATACTTAGTGCTATGATCCAGTCACCTTGATTGAAGAGAAGTAGAGAACACTGGCTTTCTGCACTTGAATATAAAGACGACAACAATGGGTTCGCTTGATTAAGCAGTCACATTGATTGGAGAGAGAACACAGGCTAGCAGCACTTGAATATAAAGAAGACAGTGATGGGCTATTGGGCTTGATTAAGCAGTCACCTTGATTGAAGAGAGAACACAGGCTTGCTGCACTTTAAAGAAGAAAACATTAGGCTGATAGTGCTATGATGCAGGCACCTTGATTGAAGAGAAGTAGAGAACACAGTGGCTTGCTGCACTTGAATAGAAAGACAACAATGGGATTGATGATACAGTCACCTTGATTGAAGAGAAGTAGAGAACACTGGCTTTCTGCACTTGAATATAAAGACGACAACAATGGGCTCGCTTGATTAAGCAGTCACCTTCATTGAAGAGAGAACAAAGACTAGCTGCACTTGAATATAAAGAAGACAACAACGAGCTATTGAGCTTGATTAAGCAGTCACCTTGATTGAAGAGAGAACACAGCCTTGCTGCACTTTAAAGAAGAAAAAAATAGGCTGATACTTAGTGCTATGACGTATTCACCTTGATTGAAGAGAAGTAGAGAACACTGGCTTTCTGCACTTGAATATAAAGACGACAACAATGGGCTCGCTTGATTAAGCAGTCACTTTGATTGAAGAGAGAACACAGGCTAGCTACACTTGAATATAACGAAGACAGTGATGGGCTATTGGGCTTGATTAAGCAGTCACCTTGATTGAAGAGAGAACACAGGCTTGCTGCACTTTAAAGAAGAAAACAATAAGCTGATAGTGCTATGATGCAGGCACCTTGATTGAAGAGAAGTAGAGAACACAGTGGTTTGTTGCACTTGAATAGAAAGACAACAATGGGATTGATGATGCTGTCACCTTGATTGAAGATAAGTAGAGAACACTTGTTTTCTGCTCTTGAATATAAAGACGACAACAATGGGCTCGCTTGATTAAGCAGTCACCTTGATTGAAGAGAGAACACAGGCTAGCTGCACTTGAATATAAAGAAGATAACGATGGGCTATTGGGCTTGATTAAGCAGTCACCTTGATTGAAGAGAGAGAACACAGGCTTGCTGCACTTTAAAGAATAAAAAAATAGGCTGATAGTGCTATGATGCAGGCACCTTGATTGAAGAGAAGTAGAGAACACAGTGGCTTGCTGCACTTGAATAGAAAGACAACAATGGGATTGATGATGCAGTCACCTTGATTGAAGAGAACACAGGCTAGCTGCACTTGAATATAAAGAAAGAATACAACAATGAACTTGATGATGCAGTGACATCACCTGGATTGAGACTAGAGACAAGAGACCACAGGCTTGTACTTGGTCTAGACTCTAGATCTAGAATATAAAGAAGACAACAATGGGCTTGCTTAACTTAATGATGATGCAGTCACCTTGATTGAGAAGAGACAAGAGACCAAAGGCTTATACACTTGAAATGATTTGAATATAAACTTTAAAGACGACAACGATGGGGTTGCTCATATTCATGTTTATTTAGACTGAGGCAACACTGGCTTTCACTGGAGGAGACTGACCCTGCAGTTGTAGAATACACTGGCTCTGGAGGACTGATCTTGCTGTTGTAGAAAACACTGGCTTTGGATGACTGACCTTTCTGTTGTAGAAGACACTGGCTGAATGGCTCACCTTGCTGTTGTAGAAGACACAGGCTTTCAGAGTTGCAGTGCTCCTGCAGGATGACTTTGATGTTGTAGAAGAAGAAACAGGCTGCACTAGGATGTGGATGACCTTGCTGTTGTAGAAGAAGAAACAGGCTCTAGGATGTGTGGATGACCTTGCTGTTGTAGAAGAAGAAACAGGCTGCACTAGGATGTGGATGACCTTGCTGTTGTAGAAGAAGAAACAGGCTGCAGGATGTGTGGATGACCTTGCTGTTGTAGAAGAAGAAACAGGCTGCACTAGGATGTGGATGACCTTGCTGTTGTAGAAGAAGAAACAGGCTGCACTAGGATGTGGATGACCTTGCTGTTGTAGAAGAAGAACCAGGCTGCACTAGGATGTGGATGACCTTGCTGTTGTAGAAGAAGAAACAGGCTGCACTAGGATGTGGATGACCTTGCTGTTGTAGAAGAAGAAACAGGCTGCAGGATGTGTGGATGACCTTGCTGTCGTAGAAGAAGAAACAGGCTGCACTAGGATGTGGATGACCTTGCTGTTGTAGAAGAAGAACCAGGCTGCACTAGGATGTGGATGACCTTGCTGTTGTAGAAGAAGAACCAGGCTGCACTAGGATGTGGATGACTTTGCTGTTGTAGAAGAAGAAACAGGCTGCAGGATGTGTGGATGACCTTGCTGTCGTAGAAGAATAAACAGGCTGCAGGATGTGTGGATGACCTTGCTGTTGTAGAAGAAGAAACAGGCTGCACTAGGATGTGGATGACCTTGCTGTTGTAGAAGAAGAAACAGGCTGCACTAGGATGTGGATGACCTTGCTGTTGTAGAAGAAGAAACAGGCTGCAGGATGTGTGGATGACCTTGCTGTTGTAGAAGAAGAAACAGGCTGCACTAGGATGTGGATGACCTTGCTGTTGTAGAAGAAGAAACAGGCTGCACTAGGATGTGGATGACCTTGCTGTTGTAGAAGAAGAACCAGGCTGCACTAGGATGTGGATGACCTTGCTGTTGTAGAAGAAGAAACAGGCTGCACTAGGATGTGGATGACCTTGCTGTTGTAGAAGAAGAAACAGGCTGCAGGATGTGTGGATGACCTTGCTGTCGTAGAAGAAGAAACAGGCTGCACTAGGATGTGGATGACCTTGCTGTTGTAGAAGAAGAACCAGGCTGCACTAGGATGTGGATGACCTTGCTGTTGTAGAAGAAGAACCAGGCTGCACTAGGATGTGGATGACCTTGCTGTTGTAGAAGAAGAAACAGGCTGCACTAGGATGTGGATGACCTTGCTGTTGTAGAAGAAGAAACAGGCTGCAGGATGTGTGGATGACCTTGCTGTCGTAGAAGAAGAAACAGGCTGCAGGATGTGTGGATGACCTTGCTGTTGTAGAAGAAGAAACAGGCTGCACTAGGATGTGGATGACCTTGCTGTTGTAGAAGAAGAAACAGGCTGCACTAGGATGTGGATGACCTTGCTGTTGTAGAAGAAGGAACAGGCTGCAGGATGTGTGGATGACCTTGCTGTTGTAGAAGAAGAAACAGGCTGCAGGATGTGTGGATGAACTTGCTGTTGTAGAAGAAGAAACAAGATGCAATCTGGAAGAATGTAATTAACAGTATGCCTAAAGAAATCCAACTGATACTTATTTCACCCTTTAGAGGTACAGAATCTTTAGAATTGGCCCTATTGAGTAATGATTTTCCGGATCTACAGCCGAATTAATGCTATTTCACCGGAAGTTTATTAGTGGCCTGAGTGATGGGGGGAAGCAACTCGAGGGAAAGTCAAATTTTGTCTTTTTTTTTTTTTTTTTTCTCTTTCTTTCTTTCTTTTTTTCCTTTTTCTTATCTCGTTCTTCTGAGAAATTAAAATGACGAAACTACCAACATATGGTGTGGGAACAAGTTACTATGAGAAATATAGAAATTCAGGATTCAAGTGTGAATTTATCATTTACATGACTAAATGTAAATTTGGAACCCTGTAGAAGAGCGACCTTAATTTATGTATTGGCGCTTCTTCTTTGATGATGTTATTGGTCTTCTTTGTTGTTTTTTTCTGTATGTCTCGCTTCTCATAATATTGTCTTACAAATGTGTTGGTTACAAATAAAAAAAAAAAAAAAGATGCAATCTGGAACCACAGCTGTTGGCTGACTTTGGTGAACTTGAGTAGATGACACACAGGCACTATCAGGCAGTATTTGCTGTTGGTTGAACAATGAACATAAAATATTTTTAGAATAAGGTGGTGGTTGGAGGGAGAAAAGTTCTACTTTTTGGAAAACCAAAATAAATGAATGAAAATTTGAAATGTATAAAAAAAGTTTTTTTTTTACTTTGATGTCCCTCCCAGTCCATTACTGTTTCTGACTGTGTTGTGTTTGTTCATTGTTGTCAACAACACAGTCAGAAACAGTAATGGACTGAGAGGGACATAAAAGTAAAAAAACACTTTTTTTCTACATTTAATTAATTTGTTTTGTGTTCAAGAGCAATAGAGCATGACATGGCATCCTAAAATACATTTGAAATTAAATTGATTTATATTTTATTAGCTTAGCTATTTATTTTTTTCTTAAACACAATTGGTTAGGCGTACTTAGGGCTGCTATTTTGTGGCTGCACAATGCACATGGACAGTTAATAGGGCATTGCAGACTTGACACAATGGCCTCTAGTTATCAAGCCGTCAACCTCAAATACGCTGGAATTCCACAGCGTATTTGTGGCGAGGCTGATTCGCCTAAGTTATCAAGCCCTTTACACCAGCAAAAGTAGAATTTTGTGACGTAAGCTTTGATCCGCCGGACTCTGTCCGACACAGATCGATTCTTACGTCACTCCAGATGTTCCGCACACAAGTTCGGCACAATCTGACTACTTTTGCTAGTTATCAAATGACTAGCAGGTACGCTCGGCACTTTTCCGGCCCAGCGTACCTGGTTTTCAAACCGCCGCCCTGGAGGCGGCAGATCCCATAGGATTTAATGGGAGTCTGACCATAGCGAAAGTTCATGTTCGCTGCTGCCCGACATCCCATTGATTCCTATGGGAAGTGTCTACACCTAACACCCTAACATGTACCCCGAGTCTAAACACCCTTAATCTGCCCCCCCTACACCGCCGCAACTAAATACATTTATTACCCCTTAACCCGCCGCTCCCAGAGCCCACCGCAAGCTACATTATACATATTATCCCTTAATCTGTCCCCCCCCTACACCGCCGCAACTAAATAAAGTTATTAACCCCTAAACCGCCGCAACTATAATAAATGTATTAACCCCTAAACCGCCACTCCCGGACCCTGCCGCCACCTATATTAAACTTATTAACCCCTAATCTGCCCCCCTACACCGTCGCCACCTATAATACATTTATTAACCCCTATCCTGCCCCACCTACACCGCCGCCACCTAAAATAAATTTATTAACCCCTATCCTGCCCCCCCTACACCGCCGCAACTATACTAAAATTATTAACCCCTAAACCTAAGTCTAACCCTAACCCTAACACCCCCCTAACTTAAATATTAATTAAATAAATCTAAATATTATAACTCTTATTAACTAAACTAAATACTTACCTTTAAAATAAACCCTAATATAGCTACAATATAAATAATAATTATATTGTAGCTATCTTAGGATTTATTTTTATTTTACAGGCAAATTTCAATTTATTTTAACTAGGTACAATAGCTATTAAATAGTTATTAACTATTTAATAGCTACCTAGTTAAAATAAAGAGAAATTAACCTGTAAAATAAAACAAACCTAAGTTACAATTACACCTAACAGTACACTATACTTAAATAAATTATTCCTATTTAAAACTAAATACTTACCTGTAAAATAAACCCTAAGATAGCTACAATGTAATTAATAATTACATTGTAGCTATTTTAGGATTTATATTTATTTTACAGGTAACTTTGTATTTATTTTAGCTAGTTAGAATAGTTATTAAATAGTTATTAACTATTTAATAACTACCTAGCTAAAAGAAATACAAAATTACCTGTAAAATAAATCCTAACCTAAGTTACAATTAAACCTAACACTACACTATCATTAAATTAATTAAATAAATTACCTACAAATAACTACAATTAAATACAATTAAATAAACTAACTAAAGTACAAAAAAAAAGCTAAGTTACAAAAAATAAAAAAATAAGTTACAAACATTTCAAAAATATTACAACAATTTTAAGCTACTTACACCTAATCTAAGCCCCCTAATAAAATAACAAAGCCCCCCAAAATAAAAAAATGCCCTACCCTATTCTACATTAAAAAGTTACCAGCTCTATTACCTTATTAGCCCTTAAAAGGGCCTTTTGCGGGGCATGCCCCAAAGAAAACAGCTCTTTTGCCTGTAAAATAAAAATACAACCCCCCTCCAACATTACAACCCACCACCCACATACCCCTACTCTAACCCAAACCCCCCTTAAATAAACCTAACACTACCCCCCTGAAGATCATCCTATCTTTAGCCGTCTTCAGCCAGCCAACTACCAATGGAACCGAAGAGGATATCCGGAGCGGCAGAAGTCATCATCCAAGGGGCGCTGAAGAAGTCTTCCATCCGATTGAAGTTATCATCCAAGGGGCGCTGAAGAAGTTTTCCATCCGATTGAAGTCATCATCCAGGCGGCGTCTTCAATCTTCATCCATCCGGAGCGGAGCCATCTTCAGACGAGCCTACGCGGAGCCATCTTCTTCCACCGACGACTGAACGACGAATGACGGTTCCTTTAAGTGACGTCTTCCAAGATGGCGTCCCTCGAATTCCGATTGGCTGATAGGATTCTATCAGCCAATAGAAATTAAGGTAGGAAAAATCTGATTGGCTGATCCAATCAGCCAATCAGATTGAGCTCGCATTCTATTGGCTGATCGGGTCAGCCAATCGGAATTCGAGGGACGCCATCTTGGATGACGTCACTTAAAGGAACTGTCATTCGTCGTTCAGTCGTCGGTGGAAGAAGATGGCTCCTCGTAGGCTCGTCTGAAGACGGCTCTGCTCCGCTCCGGATGGATGAAGATTGAAGACGCCGCCTGGATGATGACTTCAATCGGATGGAAGACTTCTTCAGCACCCCTTGGATGATGACTTCAATCGGATGGAAGACTTCTTCAGCGCCCCTTGGATGATGACTTCTGCCGCTCCGGATCTCCTCTTCGGTTCCATCAGTGGTCGGCTGGCTGAAGACGGCTAAAGATAGGATGATCTTCAGGGGGGTAGTGTTAGATTTATTTAAGGGGGGTTTGGGTTAGAGTAGGGGTATGTGGGTGGTGGGTTGTAATGTTGGGGGGGGTTGTATTTTTATTTTACAGGCAAAAGAGCTGTTTTCTTTGGGGCATGCCCCGCAAAAGGCCCTTTTAAGGGCTGGTAAGGTAATAGAGCTGGTAACTTTTTAATGTAGAATAGGGTAGGGCATTTTTTTATTTTGGGGGTCTTTGTTATTTTATTAGGGGGCTTAGATTAGGTGTAAGTAGCTTAAAATTGTTGTAATATTTTTGAAATGTTTGTAACTTATTTTTTTTATTTTTTGTAACTTAGCTTTTTTTTTGTTCTTTAGTTAGTTTATTTAATTGTATTTAATTGTAGTTATTTGTAGGTAATTTATTTAATTAATTTAATGATAGTGTAGTGTTAGGTTTAATTGTAACTTAGGTTAGGATTTATTTTACAGGTAATTGTGTATTTCTTTTAGCTAGGTAGTTATTAAATAGTTAATAACTATTTAATAACTATTGTACCTAGTTAAAATAAATACAAAGTTACCTGTAAAATAAATATAAATCCTAAAATAGCTACAATGTAATTATTAATTACATAGTAGCTATCTTAGGGCTTATTTTACAGGTAAGTATTTAGTTTTAAATAGGAATAATTTATTTAAGTATAGTGTAGTGTTAGGTGTAATTGTAACTTAGGTTAGTTTTTATTTTACAGGTTAATTTCTCTTTATTTTAACTAGGTAGCTATTAAATAGTTAATAACTATTTAATAGCTATTGTACCTAGTTAAAATAAATTGAAATTTGCCTGTAAAATAAAAATAAATCCTAAGATAGCTACAATAAAATTATTATTTATATTGTAGCTATATTATGGTTTATTTTAAAGGTAAGTATTCAGTTTTAAATAGGAATAATTAATTTAATAAGAATTAAATTTATTTAGATGTATTTAATTAACATTTAAGTTAGGGGGTGTTAGGGTTAGGGTTAGACTTAGGTTTAGGGGTTAATAATTTTATTATAGTGGCGGCGGTGTGGGGGGGGACAGGATAGGGGTTAATAAATGTATTATAGGTGGCGACGGTGTAGGGGGGGCAGGATAGGGGTTAATAAGTTTAATATAGGTGGCGGCGGGGTCCGGGAGCGGCGGTTTAGGGGTTAAACAATTTATTTAGTTGTGGCGGGGTCCGGGATCGGCAGGATAGGGGTTAATACATTTATTATAGGTGGCGGCGGTATAGGGGGGGCAGGATAGGGGTTACTAGGTATAATGTAGGTGGCGGTGGGCTCCAGGAGCGGCGGTTTAGGGGTTAATACATTTATTATAGTTGCGGTGGTGTCCGGGAGCGGCGGTTAGGGGTTAATAACTTTATTTAGTTGCGGGGGGCTCCGGGGGTGCCGGTATAGGGGGTAGAACAGTGTAGTTTAGTGTGGGTGCTTAGTGACAGCTTGTCAATAAAGCTGTCAAAAAGCTGAAGAGCAGCGAGATCGGATGAGTGATAACTATCACAGTCCGCTGCTCATCACCCCTTACTTGGTGCGTGGCTTTTTGACAGATTTATTGATAACTTTGGCGAGATTTTTCAGGTCCGCAGCGGCGATGGTAGGCGAGCTTAGGCGGGCGTATTGGGCCGGCGAAGGCAGGTAAGTAGACACATTGATAACTAGAGGCCAATGAATGCATTGCTTGCACATTTAAGCATCATGCTAATTTTCATATTTTTGCTCACCAAAATGCATTAACCATTAATGATTTTTTATTGTTGCAGCACTAGCCTAGCATCAATGATAAAAAAAAATCTGACTTGCATTAATTGCAGAGGCTGAGCTACAATAAAAGAAATTATAAGAATTTTATTTATATTTTTTAAATAAAAAAAAAATATTACTTTATTTGCACTTGCAGCAGCTGCAGCAATGCATCCATCCATATATAAAAAATAATTATATTATTTAACTAATATAACTTATTTGGGAACATAAACTAATATAATAAGAGATCTTTTTTGATTATTTATTAAAAATTATTTGTGTTATGGTACACTACTGGACTGCAAACTTGTATAATAAGGGTAATGGTAATGTAAATATAAAATTAACTATTTAAAATTAGAGGAAAAATATTATACAAAACAAAAATATGTGCACTGACTACACCACTGTGTACTGTTTAGGAGATTGATTATCTATCTTCTGGGAATCTAAATCAGTATCTATTAAAATGTAACTATTATCTATATCATTATCATGATCATCCTCTATATTCTGATGATGGAGTAGAGCTAGAGACTGTTCTGTAGTAGTAAAATATATTATTATTATATTTATAATATTATTTTATGTGTAACATAAATAATATAAATTCACAAATTTCACAAAGCAATACATCCTACAAGCAAGTAGTAGTAGCAAGTGCAACCCTTAATGAACAAACATGTTATCTAAATCTCAATGTTTACATTCACAATTTCACATGCATCACAGAAAAAAAAGTGCACTTTAAAAGTTTTAATTTTTTTTTTTAATACTCACTATTTTGCTCGCAACTTTGAGCTGCCCCACCGCCACACTACCGCTTGACCAACGCCACACTACTCCCAGATGACTGCAGGATGAAAGCCAGTTGCTGCCAAACACTCAGAATTCTCTGCAAAAATGGCCGTTTCATGGGCATTCTCAGGTCCGCCCACGGCCGCACCCTGGTCCGCCTCTAATCCTCCCTCTCCACCTCCATTTTCATGAAGATTAAAGAATGTTTTTTGTTTCATGAAAATCACGTACACTTGCGGTTTTTAAACTGCGGCGATTAATCGCGGTTAATCGTGCAGCTCTAATATATATATATATATATATATATATATATATATATATATATACAGAAAGAAGTGCACTCACAGGAACGAACAACTGGCTCAATACCATTGTTTGCCTGTTCTATGGCGATTTACCACCTGGGTGCAGCTTTTTAGCCCAGTAATGCTTTTCACAGAGTAGAACTTTCCTGTAGTATATCAGTCTGATCCCGCCTATTACGGTCAGTCCAGCGCCAAAATAACAGGCAATTCTTCTCTGAACAAGGAACACAGCAACCCCAAACAATCGTTTCGGCCTTCGTTGGGCCTCGTCAGTAAGGTGTAGCCATATTCCTCGAAGCACACTGAGCAAGGAGTCCACGTCTCGTTGCCCCTTTTTCCCATAGGGAGACTAAATACATACAGAGAGAAGTGCACTCACAGGAATGAACAACTGGCTCAATATCATTGTTAACCTGTTCTATGGCGATTTACCACCTGGGTGCAGCTTTTTAGCCCAGTAATGCTTTTCACAGAGTAGAACTTTCCTGTAGTATATCAGTCTGATCCCGCCTATTAGGGTCAGTCAGTCCAGCGCCGAAATACCAGGCAATTCTTCTCTGGGCTGGGCGATTTTCCCATGGATGTGGTTTTAAACTGCGATTAACTGTTGCGATTTAAAAACCGTGAGAGTATGCAATTTATTAGCCCCGCCCCCTATGAAGTATTATGCCGAAAGAAGTTGATCAAAAGCTTGGAAGCGGACAGAGAAGAAGCAATTTTGCATTTTATATAACAAGGTAGTGTTTTTAATTTGACAGACCCACAGTGTCAGATATTAAACATGTAAATGTGTTAGTGTTTTTGTTTGATCATACTTAAGATTTACACTTTTTTTACCCCTCCATAATGTGATCTGGTGAAAATACCTCAAACAGTGTCACACTGCCTCATAGTGGGACAAACCAATCCCAAATATGTATTGGCTGGATGATAAAATTAGTATAGTTTAATAAGACCAAGCTATGTAGCTAAGCAAACTAGAATAACATTTAACCACTGAATTATTTGTGTGATGTCCCTTTCTCTAATAGTAATAACACCTCAAGCTCAGTTACTCTCGTCTCAACCCTAAACGTCACGGTCAGATAGAATCACTACTTATATGAGTATGCGTGACCCGTCAAATGTCAATCAACTAATATGGGCGTGTTTAGATAAGATCTGTCACTCATTAAACATAGGAAGCATTGCTTTAAGGTAATAGCGTAAGGTCGTTGAGAAGTCTACCGCATTGTGATGTTATATGACTCCAACGCCTTTAAAATAATGGCACAACAGTCACGCCCCCATTCTCCGTAGCTTTTTAAACCGGGCCCCACCCCCTCCAGCTTCCTGCTGACAAGATGGCGGCAGAGGGCAGAACATTGTCGTACACTGTGTGCAAGTGGAGTTCTTTCTCCTCCAGTTATTTACCCAAGTGAGTACTGGCCTGCGTGTGCGGCGGGGTCTGTGGGTGTAGCCTGTGTATCTGATGTCACCTTTGTTATACCGCTGGATGCATAAGAAGACCTGTATTACCCCAGTATAGCGGTATCTGCGTGTATGTTTAGGGACAGACATGCAGAAATATGTACTCTGGCATAGCTTACCTCTGTATAACACCCAGTTGCTTGTGTAAGCGGCCAGAGGACAAGCAAGGGAGTGCGACTTGTATTAGGTGTTGGGGCCGGTCTTGTACACATCTGGTAGTGAGTTTACCCACCAGCTAGCACGTGAAAATTTTTTTTTTGACCATATAGCCCAGCCCTAATATATACATACATATATATATATATATATATATATATATATATATATATATAGTAATCCAAAGTAGAAAAAAGGCACTCACTGAAAAATTATCTAAAACTTAACATTTAATAAATTACATAAAATGCATAACGTTTCGGGAACGTTACGTCCCGGTTGTCAAATGCATGATATAGCAGAGTAAAAAAATTACAGAGCTCTGTGATTTTTTACTCTGCTATATCATGCATTTGACAAAGGGAACGTAATGTTCCCGAAACGTTATGCATTTTATGTAATTTATTAAATGTTAAGTTTTAGATAATTTTTCAGTGAGTGCCTTTTTTCTACTTTGGATTACTATATATATATATATATATATATATATATATATATATATATATATATATATATATGTATGTATATATTAGGGCTGGGCTATATGGGCAAAAAATTGGATTACTGGATATTTTTCAAGTGCACCCTGGAGGTTGTTATTGTTCTATGGAGTGCCTATTCTACTGACTTTACTATATATATATATATATATATATATATATATATATATATATATATATATATATATATATATATATATACACACACATATACATATACACATACATACACACACATATACATATACACATACATACACACACACACATTTTTATTTTTTAACAAAATGGTTTATGAGAAAGAAAAAAAATATATATCTAAAGACAGTTTTATATTTAAGATACCTTATAATCCAAATGTTACTAATCCAGAAATAAGGATTCATTTTTAATTGTGTAGCACGAGGCTGTATATTTATGGCTGTAATGTTTCATTTTTTTGGTAAATTAATTCCCTTAATCCATTCACTATCTCAAGCTCTCCCAGAGATTTCCCTAAGATTATTCTGGGCATTTCTATCTATCTAGAAGATAATATCACATATTGTTGGTTTTGTAGTTATCATAGAAAGTTGAGAAACCTTAAGGGGACATCAAACCCTAATTTTATCTTTCATGATTCAGAAAGAGCATGCAATTTTAAACAACTTTCTTATTTACTTCTATTATCAAATTTTCTTTATTATTTCGGTAGAAAAGCAGGGAAGTTAGACCAGAAGCATGCATGTGTCTGGAGCATTAAATGGCAGCAGCTTATATGTTATACATTTGCAAGAGCACTAGATGGCAGCACTAATTTCTGACATACAGTGTTTCATACACCTACCTAGATATATATTCAACATAAAATACCATGGGAACAAAGCAAATTTGATAATAGAAGTGAATTTGAAAGTTGTTTTTTTTTTTTTAAATTGCACGCTCTGTCTGATACACAAAATATTTGTTTTTGTGATTGGTATCCCTTTAAAGGAATATAAACCTTAAATAAATGTGGTTTTTATGATTTGGATAGAGCATACAGATTTAAATAACTTTCAAATGTACTTATATTATCCATTTTGCTTCATTCTCTTGGTATCCTTTATTTAGCTGATCAATGACGAATCCAGATTCATACAAATATTGCGTGACCCCCTTTGGCGTCCAGCTTGTGGGGCACGTAACTATTGGATGAAGCCGGATTCGTCATCGATCAGCTAACTAAAGTATGAGATGCGGGTGGAGAAACGGCACGATGTTTACCATCACTAAATGGTAATTATTTTACAAATGAAGTGTCTTTAAAAAATGTAATTAATGAAAGTTCCCCTGTTTTTAAGAATAATTTTATATACTGGGTAGTAAAGTGATAAACACTTTAATTGAATAATTAACTTATAGTATTGATACAGTGGGAAGTGGAAAAAACTGTATTCATATTCATATTTGTTATAGTTTAAAGCAGTGGTCTCAAAGTACAGGCCCTGGGGCCATATGTGGCCCTCAAGGTAGTTTAATCTGGCCCTCCCTTGTTTATTAGGTAATTTATTAATTTGTCCCAATCAATTTTTTGATGTTCTATACAGGCACTGTACAAGATGATTATAAACACAAACATGCTTTGTCCAGTGTAGACTCCTATTATGCACTGCTTGGATAAATGTCACTTTTTATTCAGTTCCAGAATGATCACTTCACTTAGCACTCACAAGATAGATATACACTGTGTGTGTCTATTGTGGACTACACTTCCTACCATGCACTACTACTTAGTTAAATGTCACTTCCAGTTTCTAGTATATCCAGTTCCAGAGCACTCACTCTGTTCAAGTGGCCCCCATGAAAGAAGAAAACTTAGCTAGTGCCCCCCCCCCCCCCGGATGCAATGAGCTTGAGACCCCTGGTTTAAAGGGACATAAACTTCAAAATTACAAATCCCATGAATGCATTTTAGTTTTGAAAATTAGAATGTTTTCAATACACATGTAGAAGCAAAAATGCTTGTAGTAAAAATGACTGTTACAATTTAAGATTCAGATTGATTGTAATACTAACAGAAATGTAGTCCTACATTTAAACTGCAGAGTAAAATCTAAAATATGGGAACAAAAACTTACAAGGATCCAACAGTACAGTACTTTTAAAAAATGAAAATAATTTTGGTAAACACCTCCAAACTGCATACTCAGAAATACACTAATCGCATGAGGTATGGAAATAGCTTTATCAATAGCACAAGCTTCACACTTAAAGGGACATATTTGCATAAATGTTTTATAGATGACAGATTTGTATAGCCCATACAGGTATTTTTTTTTTTTAAATGTATAGTTTCGCTTATTTTTAAATAACATTGAGCTCAATTTCAGACTCCTAACCAAGCCCCAAAGTTTTAGGAGAATACTGATATATACCTACTCCAGCTTGCTCCTGTTTGTGTAAAGGGTCTTTTCATATGCAGGGGATGGGGAGGGTCTGCTTTCAATGGGTGTTCCAGTCAACCTAATCAAAAGTGCTAAACTGGGAGTTTCTAAGTAAGTTTTTAGATGGTTTTATACTGGATTTTTAGATCAGTATCTGTGCTTATTATTCTTTATAGTAGTGTCCATTACATGCAGTTATATGAAAATTCAGTCACAAGCAAAGATTGGGTTGTCACTAAAATTATGAAAAATGTGATAGTAACATAAAAACTTTCATTGCCACTCCATTTTAAAATTAAAGGGACAGTAAAGTCAAATTAAGCTTATGTGGATTGGATAGAGCATGCCATTTTAAACAGCTTTCCAATTTACTTATATTACCAGTTTTGCTTAGTTCTCTTGGTATCCTTAAAGGAATCCTAGGTGAGCTCAGGAGCGTACACATCTATAGTCATCTGGCAGCAGTGTTTGCAACCAGGGACGAAACTACAGGGGGTACAGAGTGTGCAACTGCGACTGGGCCCCTGAGGGTGAGGGCCCAGCTTAAAAAAAAATAATAATAATAATTTTTCTTCAATAAAAAACGTTGACCTGCCACTGCCTGCACTGATATCATGTGAGTGTGACATGATGCCTCACTAGTGTCTCTGACTACAGGAGTTAGTGTTTCTGTTTAACCCATTGGTGTTTATGTGTGTGTATGTGTGTATGTATTTATGTGACTGTGTGTGTATTTATGCATGTATGTGTGTGTATATGTTTGTGGAACCAGCAAATTACAGACCTTGTTACTACAGCATGGGGGGGGCGTAAACAGTGTCACTATACAGTACCACTATATACAGTACGGGGGGGCTGGACCATGTCACAGACTACTGTGGTCACTCTATACTGGGACGGGTAGAGTCAGGCCAGCCATCTCATCGGCAGATTACAGACTGTGTCACTAACTCACTATATACAGTACTGGTGGGTTAAACAGTGTCACTATATACAGTAATAGGGGGTCAGGCCATCTCACAGACTGTGGGCACAGGGTACCTCCTTTTGCAGACATTTAATCTGATTCACATTATTTTTTTCTGTGTTAAATAAAAAAAAATGATATGTATTAAATTCACATTTTTTTTGGAGGGGGGGGGGTAGGGGGGCCTTCTTAGATTCTTGCACCTGGGCCCTGTGGTTTCTAGTTACGCCTCTGGTTGCAACATTGTTTAAAGCCATGTTATATACATAGTTTCAAACACTGCTGCCATAGGCTGCTAAAGACACATGCACACTCCTGAGCTCCTATCAGCATATCTAGTTGTACTCTTCAACAAGATACCAATAGAACAAAGCAAATTTGATAATAGAAGTAAATTAAAAAGTGGTTTAAGTTAAATGGTAGTTTCTAAAAAATGCTTGACTTTTAAGATACTGTATTTCTAACTTTGGAGTCAATAATACAAAATCTTTAGAACTTAATATAAATCACTGTAAAATTAAACAAAAGGTTTGATTTTCAAAACCTCTTTGCCGGAATTTTTCTCAAACATGGCCAGGAAATAAAAAACCTAGTCAGTAAGAACTCAAAAGTTTGTCAGTTTTTCAGCAGCCTAGCAAACTGGTACATTTAGTTGCAGATGAGCACAGAAGACATTTGTTTTTCTATAGTTGAAGATATGACAGTGTCAGGATCCTGACAAGACCATTGAAAAAATGTAGAGAAAAAATATGGATATAACAGAGCACTCGAATAGTCCTAATAGTAAATAGTTCTGTATGATGAGTTTGCAGGATTGGGTATGATATATAAAACGTAACTTTTAATATATGTTGAAATTAAAATATATTGTGACAAACATTCACACAAATAGGTGTATATAAAAGCATTTAAAAATAAATGATAAATGCTGAGATACCGGTTTGTAACTATCTATAGTGTGTTAAGTGGGTAGGTCTGGCAAGGAAGCACCATAATATGCTCGCGGATTGCACAATTGCTAGTCTAAAAAGAGGATTGACCTCACACAAAATTAACTGACTGGTGCAATACTGGAGCAGTGCTATCTTTGTCAGAATCCCACACAATTGAATATACTCAAATTAAGTTGCATACAAGCTCCTATAATTATACTGGTCTGTAATGAGCCTGGACACAAATCGATATCCAGAATAATTACCAACGAAATAGCTTGTAAGTTAATGTCTATTATAATTATGGATTTAACACACTAACTAATAAAATCTCAGCATTTGTCAGAGCGCCTGATGCGCATTTCGCCACGTCCGTGGCTTTCTCAAAGGCTAACCCGTCCTGCCTCATGCTCAGGGTTTAAGTATTACTTGGAGCCAATCACAGGTGAGTATTCATACACACCCCTAAGCGCTGGCCAATCACCTATAGTCTGTCCTATTGGTCAGTCGTATGTCACATGACTTTGTAATGACATATACAGAGAGGCGTGACTTCTCACGCCGGTGTCAACATGAGTGAATGTAAACACTCAGGAGAATTCGATCAGAGGAATATCAGTGTTGCATTATTAATAATGAATTGTATATATTCTCTGGTATAGTTAGATAAGCGGTTAGCATGTCCGTAAACCCGCCATCAATATTTGCGTTACTATTCTCTTGTTCCATTATCATAATTATTTGTATTATCAGAAATATAAGATCATATGATCATATGTGTGGTTGGGTCTTCTAGGGAGTTATGGACAGCGAGTCGTCCCATCTTAACTAAAAGAAAAGTATATATTTACCAATAACAATTCGTCAGAGTATGTCTACAATCAACTATTTATCTGTCATACATAGTTATCAGGATTTTCATTAAAATAACACACATTAATAATAAACTTGTTCTATTACGAACAGAAAGGCACTATAAGGAAGACGTTCCTAAATACACAGTTATTTAAACTACACCTGTATGAATAAAGGATTGTCATTACAGCATACTTACTAAATTATCATCCGTACCACGTTAAATATATATCTAGGTACCAGTGACAAATACAGTATATACAGTGTGTTATATGAGTTACGAATCATACATATCTCCATATTTTAAAACATATCAATTGTGGATTAGTTTATTAGCCACAGTAATATATACATTAACCATCTCAATGCCAAACACAATTTGAAGTTTTATGACACAAGGAATTGCATTCATACTGATTATGTTAGATTGTACATCTTAAGCTGTCTCTGTGTAGCAGTGTGTATTCCGAAAGCCATATTGAATAGAGTAAGCTCATATTTGAATTTTTGAGTTCTATCCGCTGTTTATGACAGCATCCTGAGATTCAACTTAGTTGAACAAAGTACTTACCCAGGGAGGTAATTGACTGGCCAAATCACCTACACAGATATACAAAAATGTCGCACAGTCTGTCACAAGACTTTAAAAACAGACAGGACCAGAGAATAAGGGATATAGATAAAACCTTTGCACTGGCCTGTGACACAGAAACTACTTTGGATACTACAATAGATAATTGGGAAGATGGTCTGAAATCTTTGAACTATTTAATTAGAAAACATACGCGCTCTTTTTGGAATAAGAGCGCGTATGATAAATACCTGGCTAAACATATCATCCCCAGAGGTCTTAGAGTACGCTTATTTCCTACCTTCTCTTTTCATATTGATACCTATAAAGACAGATGGGAGCAGGCACTAATTAACTGTTCCGAAATACTGGTTGCAATCTTATCAGACTATGAAACAGAAGTCATGTCTGAGTTAGATAAAGAAATCACTGAATATAATATAAAGTTACAAAAATTTGAAACACTAGATAAGTTCAAACAATTATACAAAGAGATGAGAGAGGAACTAGATAAGAGAGAGAAAGAGATAATACAGACCAAGTGCTCTAAAATGAAGAGAGACATTAAAGACTTTGAAAAGGGAAGGATATTTACATGGGATGATAAGCAACCCAGACGGAGACCACCTAATAGTCTACCACCACCTAAGACTACACATCAGTCAGATTGTGAGTCCTCGGCGGTAGAGGACAGTGACTCTGAGAGTAATACCAACAGACCTAGTACAAGTAGTTTTTTAGGGAGAGATACAACCCACCTAGACAAAGATACGAGAGACCAACAAGAAGGGGGAAAGGAAAACAGAACCCTACGAGACCGAGCGAGGTGGGGGTACAGAACTGACAGTGGGTACAGGAGAAGGGAGGACTGGGGGAAGCGCCCAAAATGGTAAATGAGGATAGTGACAAATTACAAGTTATAAACCTCACACAAAGAGTTATTACAGAAACACAAAATCATGTTCTATCCAGAGGCCTATCATTCTCACCCTCCCATCCATTGAATAAATTTGATTTAATAAAGGATTTACATCTTTACTGTAGGAAATTGATATTAAAGAAAATGTATAGTACCCATGAGGACAGTACAACTACCGATCTCCAAACGCTAGACACTTTGATTGAACTACTAAACGAAAACGAAGAACCGGGAACAGGTATAAATGATAAGTTTCTTGATAAACAGATCAGACTCAAATCCAATTATATGCCACCGACCTCGAAGGTACCACAAATTGAGGTCTTTCTGAGAATGGTCATACATGACTTTCTTGAATTACCTGATACAAAAGTAAGAAACATTACAAAGAAAGAAGAGGAAGCACTAAAAGAAATCAGTTCGTGGGATGATGTGATCATCAAACCATCGGACAAAGGAGGGAATATTGTGATTTGGGAGAAGGAGAAATATATTGCTGAAGCAAATAGACAATTGAAAGATCGTAAATGTTATAAACATTTATTTTCAAATCCCACGTCTCAATTTCTGAACGATTATCTAAAACTGATCAATGAGGCCAAGGCAGATGATCTAATCAGCCCTAAGGAATGGTCGTTCTTACAAGTTAAGAACCCAAGGATTGCCACTATCTACTTTTTGCCCAAAATTCACAAAAACAAAGACACGCCGCCTGGGAGACCTATTGTCTCCAGCATAAATAGTCTATGTGAACAAGGGAGTACATTTTTGGATTTATACTTGAGGGAGATAGTATGGGCTTTGCCATCCTATACCCGTGATACTATGGATGTCCTAAGCAAAATAAATGACTTAACACTAGACAAAGATTCCTTTCTGATCACCTGCGACGTAGAATCGCTCTATACCTCAATAAAACATGAATATGGACTAAGAGCTGTTTAATTCTTCCTAAGCATGCAATCCAATGATAGATCTGAGAGAAATAAGTTTGTGATTAAATTATTGCAATTTGTACTGACACATAATTACTTTGTTTTTAATGACAACTTTTATTTACAAATTCAGGGCACCGCTATGGGGTCATCTTGCACCCCTACATATGCGAATATTTACTTAGGGTGGTGGGAGAGTGAATTTGTTTTTAATGAAAATATGTCAAAATATACTGAACATATTAATATGTGGTGCCGGTACATAGACGATCTCTTCATAATATGGACAGGCAGTGTAGAGATATTCAAAGAATTCATTGCGATTCTGAATCATAATGATATCAACTTGAAACTGACATACTGTCTGAATAGTAACAAAGTGGAATTTTTGGATATTACTATCTACAGGGATGAGAACGACCATATCAAAACTGACCTGTTTAGGAAGGAAACTGCAACCAACTCAATACTACAGTATGACAGTTGCCACACCAGAGGAACTAAAAATGCAATCCCTACGGGGGAATTCCTTAGGATAAAGAGAAACTGTACGGACTTTAAAGTATTTAACGAGAGAGCCAGAGAACTTAAGACACGGCTCAAAAATAGAGGATACAGTCGCAGGATAATACGCAAAGCTTATCAGAGAGCAAAGAGAACACCCAGGGAATCATTACTAATCCCTAAAAAGAAAGTACAATCTGCAGAAAAAGAAGTCAGATTTGTTACTACATATAATAATAACCATAACAAAATTACAAATATTTTGAACAAACACAGTGGAATTCTCAAATCTGACAAAGATCTATCACCATTTGTGGGTGAGAGAATAAAGACAAGCTGGAGAAAAGCTCCGACAATAGGTAACATGTTGGTTAAGAGCCATTTTACCAAGAGAAGAACGAACAAATATATATGTGGTACATATGCATGCGGTACATGCAGTTTTTGTCAATATATCTCGAATGAGAGAGAATATGTGACTCGAACAGGAAGCAAGAAAAGGATGCTTAGCTTTGCCAATTGTAAAACCAAAAATGTAGTATATTGTCTATTATGTAAATGTGGCAAAAGGTACATCGGAATAACCACACGAGAGCTACGTACGCGACTGGGTGAACATATAAGCAGTATAAAGAACTGTCTGAAAGATCATGAGAAAGGAAAGAATCTAACCCCTGTTGCCAAGCATTACCTAAAGAGTCATGGTACCAAACCTGAATTAAAAGTATCAGTACTGCAAGTAATCAAACCCGGTATTAGAGCAGGAAATGTGGAAAGCATGCAACTCCAAGCGGAGTGCCGCTGGATATTCTGGTTGGACACTCTAGCACCGCTAGGTCTCAATGAACAAGATGGATATAATTCTTTCTTGTGAATTTGTAGAAATATATCAACATATGTTACAAACAATTGTTATCTGTCTGATAATCTGTCCAATACTATCATCATCATGGATTTAATAATACTAAGACACACACACTAATGACAAATGAACAAATAAAGACACGAATCCATAAATGCAACTATGTGTTTATTATAGTAATGGATGATAGAGCATGAAACAAAAACTCAAAAATTCAAATATGAGCTTACTCTATTCAATATGGCTTTCGGAATACACACTGCTACACAGAGACAGCTTAAGATGTACAATCTAACATAATCAGTATGAATGCAATTCCTTGTGTCATAACTTCAAATTGTGTTTGGCATTGAGATGGTTAATGTATATATTACTGTGGCTAATACACTAATCCACAATTGATATGTTTTAAAATATGGAGATATGTATGATTCGTAACTCATATAACACACCGTATATACTGTATTTGTCACTGGTACCTAGATATATATTTAACGTGGTACAGATGATAATTTAGTAAGTACGCTGTAATGACAATCCTTTATTCATACAGGTGTAGTTTAAATAACTGTGTATTTAGGAACGTCTTCCTTATAGTGCCTTTCTGTTCGTAATAGAACAAGTTTATTATTAATGTGTGTTATTTTAATGAAAATCCTGATAACTATGTATGACAGATAAATAGTTGATTGTAGACATACTCTGACGAATTGTTATTGGTAAATATATACTTTTCTTTTAGTTAAGATGGGACGACTCGCTGTCCATAACTCCCTAGAAGACCCAACCACACATATGATCATATGATCTTATATTTCTGATAATACAAATAATTATGATAATGGAACAAGAGAATAGTAACGCAAATATTGATGGCGGGTTTACGGACATGCTAACCGCTTATCTAACTATACCAGAGAATATATACAATTCATTATTAATAATGCAACACTGATATTCCTCTGATCGAATTCTCCTGAGTGTTTACATTCACTCATGTTGACACCGGCGTGAGAAGTCACGGCTCTCTGTATATGTCATTACAAAGTCATGTGACATACGACTGACCAATAGGACAGACTATAGGTGATTGGCCAGCGCTTAGGGGTGTGTATGAATACTCACCTGTGATTGGCTCCAAGTAATACTTAAACCCTGAGCATGAGGCAGGACGGGTTAGTCTTTGAGAAAGCCACGGACGTGGCGAAATGCGCATCAGGCGCTCTGACAAATGCTGAGATTTTATTAGTTAGTGTGTTAAATCCATAATTATAATAGACATTAACTTACAAGCTATTTCGTTGGTAATTATTCTGGATATCGATTTGTGTCCAGGCTCATTACAGACCAGTATAATTATAGGAGCTTGTATGCAACTTAATTTGAGTATATTCAATTGTGTGGGATTCTGACAAAGATAGCACTGCTCCAGTATTGCACCAGTCAGTTAATTTTGTGTGAGGTCAATCCTCTTTTTAGACTAGCAATCGTGCAATCTGCGAGCATATTATGGTGCTTCCTTGCCAGACCTACCCACTTAACACACTATAGATAGTTACAAACCGGTATCTCAGCATTTATCATTTATTTTTAAATGCTTTTATATACACCTATTTGTGTGAATGTTTGTCACAATATATTTTAATTTCAACATATATTAAAAGTTACGTTTTATATATCATACCCAATCCTGCAAACTCATCATACAGAACTATTTACTATTAGGACTATTCGAGTGCTCTGTTATATCCATATTTTTTCTCTACATTTTTTCAATGTTTATCTAGGATATTGAGCACCCCCCACCCTATTAATTAGTAAAAAAAGGAAAAACCTTTTTCCTCTTGTTTATCAGGTATAATTGTGTTGGGGACCTAATATGTATTTTACTATTACAGTATCTCACTACTATTATTTATAATCCTGACAAGACCATACTGACTATATGGCCATACATTAGGGGGAAAAAAGCTTAGTTACCGTATATTCTCCCTAAAAGTAAGTTTTTAACATTAATGATAGCTTATTGTGTTTTTTTGCAAATCAAAATATTAAGATATTTTTATACACACATTAGAAATTTTAGCGTTAGCATATTTAAACTACATTTTATATTTGAAGCTATGTGAATAGTTTAAGCATATACAAAACTCTAGAGAACATCTAGAGAACATCATTTGCTTTAGAAACGTACTGTGTGGTGCCGGCTAGCAGGAAGAAATCGAGTATACACAGACCCACGCAGCTAGCAGCATGCACCGTGAACCGGAAATGAACTCCCCCAAGAGTAACCACTACCTTGTAGCGAGATTTTAAAAAAATAGTAACACTATAATCCTCAATAATAGCTCGGAGTGCCGTAGCCCATATAGGGGATCAGTCCATAGAACAATTAGGAACGTAAGAAATACGGCAGGCACTACTCCCAAAATCTTAATTTAAAAGTTTAAATTTATTAGAAATGTGTAAAAAGTTGAACAGACATGGCAGGCAAATGGTATGCCAAACAGTCTGACGCGTTTCACGCCCCCTACAGGCGCTTACTCATAGACTAAGGTCTCTGTAGAAACCTGGTCAATTTATACGATGGAAGTCTCAGTATTAACTGCTTCATAACCATCATACAAAAAGGAAGGTTAAAAACAAAGTGAAAACAGCTGAACACAGAATTGACACATTCAAATGGCTTACTCTTACTATAAAAAGCAGAGATGACCCAAAATATCCTTAGACAGCAATAATATGTGCTTTACAAAATACTATGCATGAACAATATATATATATATACTTTACAAAACACTATACATGAACAGCATAAGGACAATATACTGAATGCTCTAATGAGCTCATGTGTTTAACTATGTTAAGAACTGTTAAAAATACATGTTTTTCATCAATAAATTCCAATTTAAATATGCGGATGGAAAAATATATAAACACATGAGCACTCCAGCAAACAAACATTCATGTTAAATTAAAAAAACAGATACAGTTAACACAACAAATTAATTATTAAATAAATAATAAATTAATGTGTGAACTTTCCCTTCTAAGGCATTGGCAAGAGCTGATTTAGTAAATGTGACAAAATACTCAAAAGTCGGCTAATTATCAGTGTCACATTCTCTGTTCATACCAGATGGACTTAAGGTTTGTAGTTTGAGGATCCAATATAGTTCTTTTTTTATCCAAAGTTTTAGCTTTGTCCCCTCCCCTAGGGGGGAGTCAAGCTACATCAATAATTTGTAATGACAACTTAGCAATATGTGTAAAATGGAAATTATTAAAAATGTTTTGCTATAGTAGAATTTTTATTGTAATTTTTGACATCTCTCACATGTTCATTGAACCTGGTTCTAACCATTCTTGTTGTTTTGCCAACATATTGACAAAGGCAAATATTGCATGTCAATAAATAAACAACAAACTGAGAGCTACAATTTGCATAAAAATCTATATCAAACGTCCTGCCTGTTACTTGACTATTGTTGGCTGAACAGTATAATGAGGTAGTAAATATGCTAAAAAAGCATATACATATTTTGTCAGCTGATGACACCTTACAACCTCATATAAAAAATTGCAAATTTGTTCCTAAAAAATCCAGGACTCTTGCACAAATGCTGTCACCCAGTCAGGTTACAAAAAAAGATCATAATAAACCAGGTACTTGGTTAAATAAAATAGGTAACTTTAAGTGTGGCAGTAGAATTTGTTATGCTTGTCCCAGCATATGTTTGGGAAAACAATTTACCAGTCAAGTAAAAGGCAGGACTTTTGATATGGATTTTTATGCAAATTGGAGCTCTTTATGTTCTGACAGCTACAAATAGTTAAACTTCAGTTTACACTCGGGTCTAAGAGAGGCTGTTTCCCTTTTTGAAGCTGCTGCAGTACCTATGTTAACTATAATGGTATTAATAGTGTTTCTTATACAAGTTATGTCTATCTTTATATATGGGCTTATTACAGTGTCCCTGATGTACCATACATATGAAGTACTCTATGTTGTGTAAGTTACCTGCTAATAAATAAGACTGTTTCTTATTTCTTACCTGGTGTGATCTAACTAAAGAGGGAAACTCTACAGTGGTGATGAGGATATTGAACCTGATATGATGGCTTTGCAAACTTACTCACATCATATTTCTATGGAAGAAACATAATTTTCTAACTATAATAGCAAAAACATGAGGAATTATTGCTACTGAGAGCTCTTGAAAGTTACAGGCACTATTTTTACAATGCTTAACGTAAAAAGGGTTTCCATGTTCCTTTATGGCCAGTTGTTTATTGGATGCCATTTTTATCTCATCCAACCTTTATTAGTATGTGAATAATCTATTAACCCCTTAGTGACCAGACAATTTTTTCAATTTTCTTACCGTTAAGGACCAGGGCTGTTTTTACATTTTTGCGGTGTTTGTGTTTAGCTGTAATTTTCATCTTACTCATTTACTGTACCCACACATATTATATACCGTTTTCGCCATTAAATGGACTTTCTAAAGATACCATTATTTACATCATATCATATCATTTACTATTAAAAAAAATTATAAAAATATGACAAAATTGAAAACAAAAAACACACTTTTTCTATCTTTGACCCAGAAAGTCTGTTACACATCTACCACCACCAAACCACCCATGCTAAATAGTTTCTAAATTATTTAGAAATATCCAATGTTTACATGTTCTTTGAAAGTTATAGGGCAATAAGTACAAGTAGCACTCTGCTATTTCCAAACCATTCCCCCCCCCCCCAAAATTAGCGATAGTTACATTGTCCCTACTAATCCCTGAAAAACCCTTCACATGTATATATTGTTTTTAGTAGACAACCTTAAGTATTGATCTAGGCCCATTTTGGTATATTTCATGCCACCATTTCACCGCCAAATGCGATCAAATTAAAAAAATCTTTAACTTTTTGCACAAACTTTAGGTTTCTCACTGAAATTATTTACAAACAGCTTGTGCAATTATGGCACAAATGGTTGTAAATGCTTCTCTGGGATCCCTTTTGTTCAGAAATAGCAGATATATATGGCTTTGGCATTGCTTTTTGGTAATTAGAAGGCCGCTAAATGCCGCTGCGCACCACACTTGTATTATGCCCAGCAGTGAAGGAGTTAATTAGGTAGCTTGTAGGGTTAATTTTAGCTTTAGTGTAGAGATCAGCCTCCCCCACCCCCAAAGGTCACCCCATAATTGTATTATGCCCAGCAGTGAAGGAGTTAATTAGGTAGCTTGTAGGGTTAATTGTAGCTTTAGTGTAGAGATCAGCCTCCCACCTGACACATCCCCTGTTCCCTCCCTGACCCCTCTCAAACAGCTGTCTTCTCTCCCCCACCCCCCAAAGGTCACCCCCATCTTAAGTACTGGCAGAAAGTCTGCCAATATAAAATCAAACGTTTTTTTTCTTTTTTATACATTTTGTGCAGGGTAGTATCCCCCTTACCTCCCAACCTCCTTGACCCCCCCAAAAAAGCTCTCTAACACTCCCCCCTCTACCTATTTGCGGCCATCTTGGGAACCGGCAGCTGTCAGTTTGCTAAAAATTTTTTGTTTTTTAAAAAAAATACCCAATTTTTTCTGTAGTGTAGCTGCCCCCCCCCCTCAATACCCTACCCCCCTCCCAGATCTATTTCCCAACAAGTATCTAACCTCTCCCTCCTTCCCACTCACTAATCTTGTGCCATAGTGTAGCGGTCCCACCTGCTCCCGCCCCCTCACGCTCACTCCGCCACCTCCCACCCTCTCCCGCCTGCTCCCATCCGCTTCCAGACCTCACAAGCAACACTTGGACCACCTCCCACCCTCCTCCCACTCCCTCCAGCGATGTGCCGCCCACCAGCCTCCCTCCTATCCCTCCCACGCCACCAACAATCGGCACCATCGCTGGCCGATGCAGAGAGGGCCTCAGCGTGGCCTTCTCTGCATCAGTTGCTTACCAGAGGGTATTGCAGGATGCCTCAATATCGAGGCATCGCTGCAATACCCTGAAAGCGGCTGGAAGCAATCACAATCACTTCCACCGCTTGAAACTCTGAGGATTTACTAGGCACGTCCTTGATCGTTAACGAGTGGTTTTTGTAGGACGTGCCTGGTACGTCCTTGGTCGTTAAGTGATTAATCTGTTGAGTAATTGGGTTATTACAAACTTTTTCAAAAGTACTAAGTACTGTATCTTGAACTTGGTCACCTGCAGAATTTTTAAAATATTCGTCCAGCCTTGTTTAGTTTAAATCAGTGTATATTGTGTGAAATCACCACTAAATGCTGTTGAAACACATGCTAAATCCTTACATACCAAGAAAATCTCACTCTGGATAAACACAATCACACAGTTTCATAACTCCGCTACCTTGGACAAAGATGACTTCCCATTGTAGCCGAGTCCATATCCTCAGTATTACTTTGGGATGTTCAAGGAAAGCACCTATCTCATCAGTTACCATTTGTTATCATTCCTTACAACAGTTGAAAAATTAAGGATTCTGAAAAGGAATTGTTCCTTTGTAACAGTAATCAGAGTATGTGCTGAAATCTTTGAATCTGGGTGCATATGATCTATGATCATATGCTTCTCATTTCACATGCACAGTAAAAAGTCTATCACTGATAACCTTAGCGAAAAGCATTTTTGCTTAACAGATTATGCTGCAAAATATATTTTTATTCAAAGTGTGTGCAAGAAAACAATGTCACAGTTTAACATTTATACCATGGGGCCGAATGGCCCCTGATCCCCCTGTTTCCGCGCGCGCCTTCAGGCTCGCCGGAAACAGGATTTAAGAAGCAGCGGTCTTAAGACCGTTGCTCCTTAACTCGTCCGCCACCTCTGAGCGGCAAACAGCAATCAGCCCGATCGAATACGATCGTGTTGATTGACAACCCCTTCTAGAGGTCGATTGGCCGCAAATCTACAGGGGGCGGCATTGCACAAGCAGTTTACCAGAACTGCTTGTGCAATGTTAAATAACGACAGCGTATGCTGTCGGCATTTAGCGATGTCGGACGGACATGATTCGCTGCCCGCCATATGATAATTCGGCCCCCAGGTGTATCAGTTTTCTCTTCAAAGAGACACAGGTAAAAATAAAAAAAATTTAAAAAATAGAAGCTAAAGAGATAGGAAAGTGAAAATTAAACTTGCATGATTCAGATAGAGCATGTCATTTTAAGACACTTTTAAATTCACTTATATTTTCAAATGTGCTTCGTTCTCTTAGGCCTAGATTTAGAGTTGGGCGGTAGCCGTCAAAACCAGCGTTAGAGGCTCCTAACGCTGGTTTTGGGCTACCGCCGGTATTTGAAGTCAGTCAGGAAAGGATCTAACGCTCACTTTCCAGCCGCGACTTTTCCATACCGCAGATCCCCTTACGTCATTTGCGTATCCTATCTTTTCAATGGGATCTTTCTAAAGCCGGTATTTAGAGTCGTGGCTGAAGTGAGCGTTAGAAATCTAACGACAAAACTCCAGCCGCAGAAAAAAGTCAGTAGTTAAGAGCTTTCTGGGCTAACGCCGGTTTATAAAGCTCTTAACTACTGTGCTCTAAAGTACACTAACACCCATAAACTACCTATGTACCCCTAAACTGAGGTCCCCCACATCGCTGCCACTCAATTAATTTTTTTTAACCCCTAATCTGCCGACCGCCACCTACGTTATACTTATGTACCCCTAATCTGCTGCCCCTAACACCGCCGACCCCTATATTATATTTATTAACCCCTAACCTGCCCCCCACAACGTCGCCGCCAGCTACCTACAATAATTAACCCCTAATCTGCCGACTGCAAAGCGCTGCCACCTACGTTATCCTTATGTACCCCTAATCTGCTGCCCCTAACACCGCCGACCCCTATATTATATTTATTAACCCCTAATCTGCCCCCCTCAACGTCGCCTCCACCTGCCTACACTTATTAACCCCTAATCTGCCGAGCGGACCGCATCGCTAATATAATAAAGTTATTAACCCCTAATCCGCCTCACTCCCGCCTCAATAACCCTATAATAAATAGTATTAACCCCTAATCTGCCCTCCCTAACATCGCCGACACCTAACTTCAATTATTAACCCCTAATCTGCCGACCGAATCTCGCCGCTACTGTAATAAATGGATTAACCCCTAAAGCTAAGTCTAACCCTAACACTAACACCCCCCTAAGTTAAATATAATTTAAATCTAACTAAATAAATTAACTCTTATTAAATAAATTATTCCTATTTAAAGCTAAATACTTACCTGTAAAATAAACCCTAATATAGCTACAATATAAATTATAATTATATTATAGCTATTTTAGGATTTATATTTATTTTACAGGTAACTTTGTATTTATTTTAACCAGGTACAATAGCTATTAAATAGTTAAGAACTATTTAATAGCTAAAATAGTTAAAATAATTACAAAATTACCTGTAAAATAAATCCTAACCTAAGTTACAATTAAACCTAACACTACACTATCAATTAATTAATTAAATACAATACCTACAATTATCTACAATTAAACCTAACACTACACTATCAATACATTAATTAAATACAATACCTACAAATAAATACAATTAAATAAACTAACTAAAGTACAAAAAATAAAAAAGAACTAAGTTACAAAAAATAAAAAAATATTTACAAACATTAGAAAAATATTACAACAATTTTAAACTAATTACACCTACTCTAAGCCCCCTAATAAAATAACAAAGCCCCCCAAAATAAAAAAATGCCCTACCCTATTCTAAATTAAAAAAGTTCAAAGCTCTTTTACCTTACCAGCCCTGAAAAGGGCCCTTTGCGGGGCATGCCCCAAAGAAATCAGCTCTTTTGCCTGTAAAATAAACACATACAATACCCCCCCCCAACATTACAACCCACCACCCACATACCCCTAATCTAACCCAAGCCCCCCTTAAATAAACCTAACACTAAGCCCCTGAAGATCTCCCTACCTTGTGTTCACCTCACTGCGTTCACCGATCGGTCCAGAAGAGGGTCCGAAGTCTTGATCCAAGCGGCGGCTGAAGAACTCCATCATCGGGCTGAAGTCGGAAGTCCATCATCGGGATGAAGTCTTCTATCAAGCCGCATCTTCAATCTTCTTTCTTCCGGAGCGGAGCGGAGCCATCTTCTTCCAAGCCAACGCAGAACATCCTCTTCAAGCGACGCCTACTCGCCGAATGACGGTTCCTTTAAATGACGTCATCCAAGATGGCGTCCCTCGAATTCCGATTGGCTTCTATCTTAAGGTAGGAATATTCTGATTGGCTGAATCAGCCAATCAGAATCAAGTTCAATCCGATTGGCTGATTGGATCAGCCAATCAGATTGAGCTCGCATTCTATTGGCTGTTCCGATCAGCCAATAGAATGCAAGCTCAATCTGATTGGCTGATTGGATCAGCCAATCGGATTGAACTTGAATCTGATTGGCTGATTCCATCAGCCAATCAGAATATTCCTACCTTAATTCCGATTGGCTGATAGAATCTTATCAGCCAATCGGAATTCGAGGAACGCCATCTTGGATGACGTCATTTAAAGGAACCGTCATTCAGCGAGTAGGCGTCGCTTGAAGAGGATGTTCCGCGTAGGCTTGGAAGAAGATGGCTCCGCTCCGCTCCGGAAGAAGATTGAAGATGCGGCTTGATAGAAGACTTCATCCCGATGATGGACTTCCGACTTCAGCCCGATGATGGAGTTCTTCAGGCGCCACTTGGATCAAGACTTCGGACCCTCTTCTGGACCGATCGGTGAACCCGGTGAGGTGAAGACAAGGTAGGGAGATCTTCAGGGGCTTAGTGTTAGGTTTATTTAAGGGGGGTTTGGGTTAGATTAGGGGTATGTGGGTGGTGGGTTGTAATGTTGGGGGGGGGGTATTGTATGTGTTTATTTTACAGGCAAAAGAGCTGAATTCTTTGGGGCATGCCCCGCAAAGGGCCCTTTTCAGGGCTGGTAAGGTAAAAGAGCTTTGAACTTTTTTAATCTAGAGTAGGGCATTTTTTTATTTTGGGGGGCTTTGTTATTTTATTAGGGGGCTTAGAGTAGGTGTAATTAGTTTAAAATTGTAATATTTTTCTAATGTTTGTAAATATTTTTTTATTTTTTGTACTTTAGTTAGTTTATTTAATTGTATTTATTTGTAGATATTGTATTTAATTAATTTATTGATAGTGTAGTGTTAGGTTTAATTGTAGATAATTGTAGGTAGTTTATTTAATTTATTTATTGATAGTGTAGTGTTAGGTTTAATTGTAACTTAGGTTAGGATTTATTTTACAGGTAATTTTGTAATTATTTTAACTATTTTAGCTATTAAATAGTTCTTAACTATTTAATAGCTATTGTACCTGGTTAAAATAAATACAAAGTTACCTGTAAAATAAATATAAATCCTAAAATAGCTATAATATAATTATAATTTATATTGTAGCTATATTAGGGTTTATTTTACAGGTAAGTATTTAGCTTTAAATAGGAATAATTTATTTAATAAGAGTTAATTTATTTTGTTAGATTTAAATATTTAACTTAGGGGGGTGTTAGTGTTAGGGTTAGACTTAGCTTTAGGGGTTAATCCATTTATTAGAGTAGCGGCGAGATTCGGTCGGCAGATTAGGGGTTAATAATTGAAGTTAGGTGTCGGCGATGTTAGGGAGGGCAGATTAGGGGTTAATACTATTTATTATAGGGTTATTGAGGCGGGAGTGAGGCGGATTAGGGGTTAATAACTTTATTATAGTAGCGGTGCTGTCCGCTCGGCAGATTAGGGGTTAATAAGTGTAGGCAGGTGGAGGCGACGTTGTGGGGGGCAGATTAGGGGTTAATAAATATAATATAGGGGTCGGCGGTGTTAGGGGCAGCAGATTAGGGGTACACAGAGATAATGTAGGTAGCGGCGGTTTACGGAGCGTCAGATTAGGGGTTAAAAAAAATATGCAGGGGTCAGCGATAGCGGGGGCGACAGATTAGGGGTTAATAAGTGTAAGGTTAGGGGTGTTTAGACTCGGGGTACATGTTAGAGTGTTAGGTGCAGACGTAGGAAGTGTTTCCCCATAGACAACAATGGGGCTGCGTTAAGAGCTGAACGCTGTTTTCTTGCAGGTGTTAGGTTTTTTTCAGCTCAAAATGCCCCATTGTTTTCTATGGGGATATCGTGCACAAGCACGTTTTTGAAGCTGGCCGCGTCCGTAAGCACCGCTGGTATCGAGAGTTGCAGTGGCGTTAAATTATGCTCTACGCTCCCTTTTTGGAGCCTAACGCACTGAAAACCCAGCCATTCTGTGAACTCTAAATACCAGCGGTATTTAAAAGGTGCGGCCAGAAAAAAGCACGCGTAGCTAACGCACCCCTTTGGCCGCAAAACTCTAAATCTAGACGTATGTATTCCTTGTTCAAAAATGAACACGCAAATATCATACACTAGTGGGTGATGCTGCTAATTGGTGCCTGCACACATTTGTCTCTTGTGATTGGCTAAATAGAAATTTTAAGCTTCTTGCCAGTAGTGCAATGCTGTCCCTTCAGCAATGGATAACAAGAGAATGAAGACAATTTGATAATAGAATTAAATTGGAAAGTTGTTTACAATTGTATGTTCTATGTGAACCATAAAGAAATTTTTGGGTTTACTATCCCATTAATTTAAGTATCTTAAAATTACATTCTCTATGTGAATCATGAAAGTTTAATTTTGAATTTTCTACCCCTTTAAATATCTGAAAAGGGTACACGAGCACAGTTTAAACGTTAAGATGTAAAAAAAAATTGCATTGGAAAAAAAGTATATACTTTTTCATTGTAGGAACAAATTTTTTTATTTTTTAAAATGATACATTTTAAAAAGCTTTCTTTTTAAATGTGATTCGTTCTCATGGTATCCCTTGTTGAAAAAGAATACACACATATCCTACACTAGAGTGAGCTAGCTGCTGATTGGTGTCTGCACACAATTGTCTCTCGTGATTGGCTAACTAGAGGTGTTCAGTTAACTGCCAGTAGTACATTACTGCTCCTTCAGTAAAGGATAAGAAGATAATGAAGCAAATTTCATAATGGAATTAAATTGGAAGGTTGTTTAAAATTGTATGCTCTATACAAATCATGAAAGAAAATGTTGGGGTTTCCTCTCCCTTTAAATCAATGCTCATAACCTCTAATTAAACAGAAAAGTATCTATGAAACCTCAGCCACAAATTTAAAACACAAACTACGTAAATATATTTTCTGGATTATATCCAAATGTCATATGCTTACAGTTCCACTAGCATTAAAGGGATATGAAACCCAAATTTTAAACAACTTTATAATTTACTTTTTTAACAAATTTTCTTCGTTCACTTGGTATCTTTTGTTGAAAAGAGGGACGTAAAACACACCAGATATCTCATAAAGATTTCTAAAATGATGTTGCCCCGTTTTATTCTTAAAGGGACAGTGAACCCAATTTTTTTCTTTTGTGATTCAGATAGAGCATGAAATTTTAAGCAACTTTCTAATTTACTCCTATTATCAAATGTTCTTTATTCTCTTGGTATCTTTATTTGAAATGCAAGAATGTAAGTTTAGATGCCGGCCCATTTTTGGAGAACAACCTAGGTTGTCCTTGCTGATTGGTGGATAAATTCATCCACCAATCAAAAACTGCTGTCCAGAGTTCTGAACTAAGAAAAAAGCTTAGATGCCTTCTTTTTTTATATAAAGATAGCAAGAGAACGAAGAAACATTGATAATAGGAGTAAATTTGAAAGTTGCTTAAAATTGCACGCTCTATCTGAATCACAAAAGAAAACATTTGGGTTCAGTGTCCCTTTAACCAGTGCACTCTTATATTTTAATAGCTTTGAGAAACAAGGACCCCTGAACCCTTGCACCAACATTAAAATAACATCAAGCTAGAAATTGCTGCAAAATGGTCTTTATTACCAAGACAATCAATTGGCAGCTATAAGTACATTAAATGCCTTATTTAAATGGTAGAACCCGCCCCTCCCTGTCCCCATCTTAGAAATTTAAGGGTTTAAAGATATTTCACTATGGTGAGGAGTTGATAAGGGCTTCTTTAAAGTCATCAGACCAACTAAAACAGGATAATGTCTGTAAAGTTGTTGTTTTTTTCCATTGATATGACAATTATCTAGCAGTTGGACCAGCATAGGACTACATAAGAGAATATTTAATGCTTTCAAATAAGAGGTCTTCTGTACAAATCCATACTGGGAATGAAAAAGGAAGGGCTACCACAAATTGTATTTTGTCCATATGCATGTAATTTTGTGAAGTAACTGATACTGCCCTGGTAATCAAATGATAGGAAAAGCAAGATCGTTTGTCCAATTTTAGTGCTCAAAGAGGAAAAGTAAGAAGTTCCAATGACAACCTACAGAACCCTAAAAGTAATCTAGTAGGAAAGGTGACTACAGTTCCTTTGGTAATCGCCTGCTATTTAGAGGGGCATGAGACCACTCATCTAAAAAAGAATAATCCTTTTTCAGTTTATAAGTACTGAGTCCAACCTTCATAAGAAATATTTCTAATGTCGAGTATGGCAGTGGAACACCATTTCCCCCATAACAAATGAGGAATCTAATATGGGGAGATTACTGACACTATTGCCTCAGTCAAATAAGATCATTGCTCCTGCATCTCCCAATATAGGGATAACTAATGCCTCAACTGAATGGGAAAACTCTCCTATTTCAAAGGAAGATTCTCATGTCCCATTAATGGTAAATAGGGTAGAAATATGGGGGCCTATTTATCCAATGTGTGTACGATATGATCCGATCAGCGGATCATGTCCAACAGACATTGCTGAATGCGGACAGCATTATGCTCTCCGCATTCAGCATTGCACCAGCAGTTCTTGTGAACTGCTGGTGCAACGCCGCCCCCTGCAGATTCGCGGCCAATCCGCCGCTGGCAGGGGGTGTCAATCATCTCAATCGTATGCGAACGGGTTGATTTCTGGCGATCGCTGTCCGCCTCCTCAGAGCAGGTGGACAGGTTATGAAGCAGCGGTCTTTCAACCACTGCTCCATAACTTGTGTTTCTGGCGAGCCCCACGGAGCTTGATAAATAGGCCACATGGGCTTCACCACAAAATGCAGATTAAGGAGGTCCATAAGAGGTCTCATTATAAAACGGTTCAGGTGATAGTTGCTGACTGGCCATACTGTTACAAGGAGACAAAGGAAAGAGCATGCATGGGCAGGAGACAAAACCGGAAACACACTTTTTTTAGACATGCCTCTTAATACTAAGACAAGGTACCTTTAAATATCATATTACAGCATTTTCCACAGAATATTTTGCAAGCTGGGTGGCATTATAAAGTAGTGTAATAATAATAATAATAATAATAATAATAATAATAGCAGTGTAATACTTTCTAATAATAAAACATTCTCTGCTATCCAATGGACAAATTCATTGCATAATTTAACAAATGAATTTAATGATAATTTAAGCAAAAAAACACTGACAATGCTAACTTAATATTTTTGTGGCTAAAATGGTCCTGAGGAAAATACTGTATTATATACTGCATTGATAAAACAAAATAAGAATACTGCAGTTTGGTTTGTTTATAGAAGTCCATAGATGAACTCTGGTAAATATTACTAGAACTCATGGTT